>NW_005841970.1:1569713-1579031 GCF_000455745.1 Alligator sinensis
TTCACTCCCTCGTCCAAGTCGCTGATGAAGATATTGAAGAGTATTGGTCCAAGGACTGAGCCCTGCGGGACCCCACTGCCCACACCCTTCCAGGTCGATACTGACCCATCCACTACGACTCTCTGGGTGCGACCCTCTAGCCAATTCGCCACCCACCGGACCGTGTAGCCATCCACGTCACAGCCTCTTAACTTGTTTACCAGTATGGTGTGGGATACTGTATCGAAGGCCTTCCTGAAGTCTAAGTATACGACATCAACCCCTACTCCTGCATCCAGGCATTTTGTAACCTGGTCATAAAAAGAGACTAGATTAGTCAGGCATGATCTACCTGCTACAAACCCGTGCTGGTTTCCCCTCAGCATAATTTGTCCTGCCGGGCTCTCGCAAATGTGAACCTTGATAATTTTTTCAAAGACTTTGCCTAGGATGGAGGTGAGACTGACTGGCCTATAGTTGCCTGGGTCCTCCTTCCTCCCCTTCTTGAAAATGGGGACCACATTGGCCCTTTTCCAGTCCTCCGGGACCTGGCCCGTGCACCACGACTGCTCAAATATTATTGCCAGTGGTTGCGCAATGATGTCAGCCAGTGCCTTCAGTACCCTCGGATGGAGCTCATCCGGGCCTGCCGACTTAAAGGCATCCAGTTCCTCTAAGTGACCCTGCACCATCTCAGGTTCTACGCTTGGTAGTCTGGCGTCCTGCCTATAATTTATATTATGCCAGGCTATAGATAGTGGTCTTTTTTATCTTCCTTTATAATGTTCTCTGTATTTATGAAAAAATCCTTAAACTTTAGAAATAACTGCATTTTATTTCCTCCATAGACATTATAAATTATATGTTATCTGGAACTGATTCATTCAAAGAACATCAATAGCCTCAGTGATACTCAAGTCAAATTGAGTCAATAAAATCAAAGGGATGCATGTATAATTACTGATTGCTTATATCTATACAATTGTTTTTTAGGCTATGCAATTCTTTACACTGGATAAGTGGATCTGTGTTCCCTAATGAAAGTATGGCTTTTTTTACTAACCATATAATATACAAATTACTGAGAACTGTGTCTAAGTACAGACAATGAAAAAGCCTGAGGCTGAATCGATTCAATCTTTGCAGGTATCTCTAAGCTACGTAGATTGAACTGATAATGAAGTGAACTGACATTCACTTTTGAATCTGGCTAGATGACTGCACTGGTCTAGGCCGGAAGCCAGGGGGCACTAGAGCACACCTTCCCATCCTGTTGAAAGCATCCAAATGCAGCCAAGTAGGGCTCATCCCTGATGGGCTGCCCAGCACATACCCCTCAACCACTTGTTGTGACCCTCACAGGAGGAGGGGGAGGGGGGACAGTGCCTCTAGCCCTGGGCTGAGCTGGTGCCCCACATCAGCCCATGTGATTCCTCACCCCCAAGAGTGTTCCTCAAGCCCTACTGTCAATGCAGAAGGGGAATGCCTCCTTCCCACCACTCCAGCTCATGCCAGGATGGAGGGACTGTTCCTCCCCACATCTGCTTGGGCAGGGCTAAGGCATCACTGGATCATGCAGTGGGATGAAAGGGGGAATTTTCCCTCTGTACCAGCAGCAGGGATCAGGGAACCGTGCCCAGAGTTGGGGAGCCCTCACTGAGGCAAGTTGGGCTGACAGGCACAGGCAGGAGGGCTTGGCCAGAGCAGACAGTTTGACCAATGCTAGCCCTGTGAGGTGGGGCTTGAATGGGAGGTGCAAAGCATCTTGGGATGCTGGGGACCTGTAAGTTAACTTCAGTTAGGAGGGGATCTGGGACAGACGTTCAATAGACTGATTTAACCTAAATCAGTTAAGTTTGATACTACATTTATCCAGGTCTATCTTAAACCAGTTTTGGTCATTTTGAAACCAGTTTATGTGCACTGAACTTCTGTTCTGTTACAGGTTTAAACTGGTTTATGTGTAATGGTTATGTGTAATGTCTGTCTGTCCATGGCCTGTCCGTGAGAATTGTAATTAGACAATGAAGCATTAAATAATTCTACAAATGTTTTTGCTTTGGTTGGCTCCTGCACATGGAATTACTCAAGCAGAATCCTACAAAAGTATGGCAGCAGCCTTGAATTCCTTTGAACTTCGGATATTAAATGTGATTTATTTTCAAAGATATTCTTTGACTGTGGTAAAGGTGACAGCCTGAGCTTTACTTATTTAGGGTGTAACAGTAAGGTGATATTTAAAGCCTACTGCTAGCAAGGTGAAAGGATGTCTTTTGAAAAAATCTTTTAAATGCAGTTTATACCTGTATTAACAAAGCACACCTTGCAGTACATTTAATAGACATTCTACTACTTTGGCATTACTGTGGCCTAAAGTAGAACCATACATATAATGCCTACTTTATATGACAGCCTAAAACAATAATAAAGTTTAGGGAAACAATGGGCCATAAAGGGTGATATTGGAACATCAGGAGTGTTGGCTGTCCTTGACATTCTGACAGCTTAGGAGTCAGTGAGGAAGCACAGATGGAGCCAGTCTGTATTGGCCCCTCTAGACTCACTTTTTTATTTTTTTTCAAACAGCAGGAAAATAGTGAACACTGCCAAAGTCTGAATGAGTCATTCCACATACAGTGGGAAAATCAGAGAATACTGAAGACCACCTTAGTCTTGTGTTCCAAAGAAAAACGTGTCTATACGTCTTTTTTATGTCAATGATGTTCTTATGAATGCTCATGTTAAATTACTGGTATTTTTTTCCCAGGAAAACATACAATTGAAAAACAACAAAAAGAAACTCTTTTGATTTACATTCTAGTAAAAATGTTACAGAAAAGGCTGAAAAAAAAATCAAGGGGATATTTTTGAAAATGCTGGGTTATGTTTCAGACAAGGTTGATTTACGGCACCATTAATCTCCTGTTTCAGTCAGTGGCGAAACTCCAGTTGGCTTCAGCAGGGGCAGAATTCAGCACAAAGAAACTGCGGTCTGAACATAAACTCTATCCTTTTTTATTAGTGAAAATATAAAACACATTTGGTGAAGCTAAAACTTACAGATGAATTGAATATCAAAAAATGAAATTGTACTTGATATTTCTGTGCTGAGTCATCAGGATTTGTTGGCATTTGTGAGAGGGCCCTGTTCACTCATATCAACTTGTCTGGTGTAAGGGTTTACTCTCTGCACTCTTCCCCAGTCTAACTTGCCACATCTTGATATACATGTAGAAAAGAGAGGGTGAAAATCATGCAGAGGATGGTGAACTATCTTTAACCTAGACAGGTGATTTCACAGGGCTCTTCCATCCCTATACCCTGTCCCTTTCCTCCCAACGCATCAATGGCCGAACTTGTTATGTTGTCTAGTGGTATCACCTTGCTTTCCCACTTTGACATTCAGTCAATTACCAACATTAGCATCTTATCCCTGGTAGAGACCTGCAATTCTCAGTTTATCAATTAAGCTCAGTCAATATGGTGGCTTATTCACAGTGGAGAACCCATTACCTCATCCCACCACATAAGGTTTTGTGGCCACTCAGCAAGATCCATTAACCATCAGCTAACTACCACTCCTCGAAGGGCATCACTAACAGTCATTTATTATTCCTCAGTTTAGAAACTAGGGATTTGTGGGGCTCAGCATCTTAGTCCAAGAAAAATCAATTACTAATCTATGAATATTCACTGAGAAGAACAAAGTCTGATCTAAATCAAATAACCAAAATCCATTAACTCATGAACTTCAGTTGAAAACTAAAGTTCACTCTGTATGGATGTGAAAACAGTTGATCTGGGCTACTCATCAATTAAGATGCTTAATAAACTCTGCAAGAAACATGAAGAAGAAAAGAAAAAAATAGGTAAAAATATACTGTGGCTTTTGGCTTACCACATGCCCTGGTACACTACTTTGTGTCTTCCCTGCTTCCACTCTCCTCAGTACTGCATGGCAGCTCTGGGTTTGCCTCTGCTTACACCCTCTGCCATGTGTCCTGGCTCTGTGCTCCTCAGAGGCTTTCTTCCCTGACTCCACGTAACTCTTTGCAGTCTTCCCTTACTCAGACCTGCCTGTTCCCCTTGTTCTTGATACCCCTACCCCCCACAACACACACACACACACACACACACACACACACACACACACACACTCTCTCTCTCTCTCTCTATCTTGCCTTGCATGTTTTTTTCCCTCCCAGAATTTTCCTGGACCAGTGAAGTCCTGACACATAAACACATGCAACACACGACCAGGTATCATCGTTCTCACCTAGGTGTTTCTCCTCATCCAGCTCTCACCTGCTGCAATCTGGGATCCAACCCAGTAAGCAGCCTGCAAGGGTAACCTCCCTATGGGCAGAACAGGTAAGTGCCAGTGCATCCTGTTACAGCATTCAACACCAAAATGTTTCAGATAATCCCATTTTATGCATTGTTTTTCCCCTTTCTTCAAAGGGGACCTGTTAATCAGAAAGTAACATCATGAATATGAGAGGTTCCATTACTATTAGTAATGTCATAGTATAGACTGTATTCAGTTACCCATAAGAAGGTATCAGATGAATTTTCCTAAGGGGAGAAAAACAATCATTAAAAAAAATTAACAAAACTTACTTGCTTTTGTAGCAAAGATTATCCACCATTGAGAGATCAGAGATAGTCAGTCTAAAAATGCATGCATAACTGTTCATTTGTACTTTGCACTTAACCTTTGAAGTATGTCTCATCTTCCACATTTTATAAATGGACAAACTGATGTGCAGAGAGGTCAAGCCACATCTAGATCACCTATCAGGCCACTGTGTACAATCAGGAACAGTACCTATAGTTCTAGGCCAGCCACTGTAGCCATAATAGCAGACTGTTATTTGTTTCTTTATGTGCTGGCAGCATAAAGAGGATTTAAAGTGTAACTTATATTTATTATATGGAAAAGTAGTTTAAACAGAAATCCCAGGATAATTTCTTAGGTGGTATAGGGACCTTTCACTAGAGAAGCAGAACTGTCCTGGAAAATGAGTTTAGGCAGCCATTAAGAGAAAGGTCTAACCTCTATTAGAAAAGGGAGTTGGAGAAAAAAGAGGTTGGAGAAAGGCATGAAGTCAGAGCAAAAGGGGCTATAGGCAACAGGAGAGTTTTGAAACTGAAATTGCAACACAATGAAGTCTGATGACAGAAAACCAATTTGCTTAAGAGCTGATCCAAAATCCACCTCAATCAATGGCAAAGCCTCTATTGAATTTAATGGAATTTTGGGTCAGGACTTTCAATTTTGAAAATATAAAGCAGCTAATTAAAAAAATATGCCAACAGTTTTTACTAGTTGATGGCTTATTATACATGAAGAAGGGAAAATGAAATTTAAAAAAGTGGAGTGACCCAGAAATCAGTCATGGGGCAGGTTTTGTTCAATATTTTCATTAACAGTCTAGAAGATGAGTTTGCGGATGACACCAAGCTTGGGGGGAGTAGTAGAAATGCTTGAGAGTAGGACTAGGGTTCAGAGTGACTTAGAGAAATTGGAGGGTTGGACCATAAGAAATCTCACAAGGTTCAATTAGGACAAATGCGAAGTCATGCATTTAGGATGGAAGAATCCTACCAACTGGTTAAGCAGCACCTCTGCAGGAAAGGACCTGGGGGTTACAGTGGACAATAAGCTTATGAGCTAACAGTGTGCCCCTGTTGCCAAGAAGGCTAACAGCATACTGGGCTGTTAGGAGCATTGCCAGCAGATTGAGGGAAGTAATTATTCCCTTCTATTCTGCGCTGGTGAGGCCATATCTGGAGTACTGTGTCCAGTTTTGGGCCCTCCGCTACAGAAAGGATGTGGACAAATTGGACAGAGTCCAGTGAAGGGCAACAAAAATGATTAGGGTTAGGGGGCTGGAGCACATGACTTATGAGGAGAGGCTGAGGGAAATGGGCTTATTTAGTCTTCAGAAGAGAAGACTAAGGTGGATTTGATAGCAGCCTTTAACTACCTGAAGTGGGGTTGGAGGATGGAGCTAGACTGGTCTTAGTGATGGCAAATGACAGAACATGGAGAAATGGTCTCAAGTTGCAGCAAAGGAAGTTTAGCTTGGATATTAGGAAAAAACTTTCTCACTAGGAAGTTGGTGAAGCACTGGAATGGGTTACCTAGATAGATGGTGGAATCTTCATCTTTGGAGGTTTTTAAGGCCTGGCTTGACAAAGCCCTGGCTAGAATGATCTAGTTGGGGATGGTTCTGCTTTGAACAGGGGGTTGGACTAGATGATCTCCTGAGTTCTTTTCCAAGCCTAATTTTCTATGATATTATGATTCTATAATAAATCATATGGACATTGCAGTTATGTATGTTTAATCGTGTTTTATATTTCAGTCTCCAGACTCTTTTGTTGTTGTATCCTTCTACACTCTTAGTACTGATTAAAAAGTTATTCATGGCTCAGAGTAGTTAAGGAAAAATTAAATTCCATTTTTTTCTGCCATACTAAGTAAATTAAGGACTCAGTGGGTGCATCTACACGTGCAGTTAATGCAAAGAAATAAACTCCAGTGCACATTGCACTGGAGTTTATTCCTCTAGGGTGCCATGTTTACACATGTGCCCAGGACAGCAGCACATTGAGCCAGCTCAGAGTAGACCTGGCTGGCAGGGGGCCCCAGGGGTCAGCTTGCCAGCCCAGGGCTGCTCTGACCAGGCTCAATGTACTGTGGAGGGGCACGAAGGTACTTCAGTATGGGGCTAGCCAACTGGCAGCCCCAGCACTGAAGCATCCTTGTGCCTCAGCCAGCCCTGTCAGTGTCTGCACATGCATTCCTGTGCAGTAAATAACGTTGCCACAGGATAGTACTTGTATTTACAAGTACTAACTTACAGGGTTGTTTATTAGTTTCCTGCGACCTTGGCAGTGCTACACTGGCTAGTACTATGGAAGAAAGAGACTTGGGGGTCATCATTGACCACAAGATGAACATGAGCCTTCAATGTGATGCTGCAGCTATTAAAGCAATTAAAACACTGGCTTGCATCCATAGATGCTTCTCAAGCAAATCCCAGGACGTCATTCTCCCCTTGTACTCAGCCTTGGTGAGGCCACAGCTGGAGTACTGCATCCAGTTTTGGGCCCCACAAGTCAAAAAGGATGTGGAGAAGCTTGAGAGAGTCCAGAGAAGAGCCACGCGCATGATCAGAGGTCAGGAAAACAGACTTTACGACAACAGGCTGAGAGCTATAGGGCTTTTTAGGCTGGAAAACCACAGGCTCAGGGGTGATCTGATGGTCACCTATAAGTTTATTAGGGGTGACCACCAGTGTCCGGGGGGAACGTTTGTTCACCAGAGTGCCCCAAGGGATGACGAGGTCAAATGGTTATAAACTACTGCAAGACCGTTTCAGGCTGGACATAAGGAAGAATTTCTTTACTGTCTGAGCTCCCAAGGTCTGGAACAGCCTGCCATTGGAGGTGGTTCAAGCACCTACATTGAACACCTTCAAGAGTAAATTGGATGCTTATCTTGCTGGGATCCTATGACCCCAGCTGACTTCCTGCCTTTCGGGCGGGGGGCTGGACTCGATGATCTTCCGAGGTCCCTTCCAGCCCTAATGACTATGAAATCTATGAAATATTTGAGCAAGAAAGAAAATGCTTAACATTTGGAAATCAAAATTCATCTGTTTTTAGGAAGCGTGACTTAAAAAAAGTTCTCATTCACTGTTTGGGCAGAATGGAGGTGAGAGGCCAAAGTTTAAACAGTAAAATAAACATAGATATTCTCTACAAGTGGTAGGAGAACCCTTAGCTCTTGACTTCAGCCAAAACCAAAAAGATTCCTAGAACAAAGAGCAAGGAAAAAGGGGACATATGGTAAATAACATGTTGCAAGTAAATTTATTGTGTCTCATTTAACTGGGAACAATGTACATACTACCTTAAAGATCCAAGTCATAGTGTGGAAAAAATGCATCCATATCTCACCCTTCCCTCCACTCCTCTCTTGCAATGCCATGGATTGCAAAGTGTTCTGGGAATCATAGCTAGCAACAGTGGAGTTTACTGCTGCTGGTTTGAGGTTGGGGGCACAAGGACTTTCATCTCATTTTTCTGCTGCCAAAATTCATGTTCGTGGAGGTCAGGGGAAGAAAATGCTGAATTTGGCAGCAAACAAAAAGCTACTCTATATTGACATTATATTGATTATATTTTCCTTTTTTCCCTTGCAATATAGTCCCATTTGTTTAATTTTCCTTTCACACGAAGTTATGGCCTGGAGGTTCAGGTCACCATGTTCAAAATGTTACACCATTTTCTGGCAACATCCTCAGAAACAGCCTGGAGCATATGCTTCCTGTATCTCTCTCTCCTCTCCAAGAGAAAAGCTGTTATCACCGATAAATAAACTCTTCTGCGATTCATGGGAATGAAGAGCCTGTGCAATCTTAAATATTTCATTTCAATCTCACTAGCAGTCTTATCACTTGATACAACATCCTTACTCAGGACTTCTTAGAATCGTATGTTCATCACCTCCTCATATTCTTTGGCATTTGTTAAGCTTATGATGATCTTGGGTGAGATGACTTTATTTTTTAGAACTTAGTTTTATTTCCTACATCAGTAGGTTTCACTGATTCCATGGAAACTACATTTAGGATCCCATTTGTTTTCTATGTGAGGCTGTAAGCAGTGTGCCTTTTGTCATTAGAATTATTTTTCCAACTTTATTTCTAGCAAGTGCATGTTTAAAAAAAGGCCTTTTAATGAATCCATGTCTAATCCTCTGAGCACTGATATAAAAGAGCTTATTTTCAGTGAAATAGCTGCCTTGTGTAATATAGCCATCTTCCTATGTATAGGGCCTACAAGATCAAAAGAGGCAACCTAAAATGTTGTTTTTAAAGCTTGACAAGGTTCTTTGGGTAAATGTGATATCTTTTATTAGACCAACTAAATAATTGGAAAAATTGTTCTTTGCAAGCTTTTGGGCAAAAACTTTCTTCAAGCATTAGAGAGCGTCTGTTGTTAGTTTGGGTGCCCTCCTGGGTAGATTAGAAACCAATATTAAAAAATGCACATCTGTGAAATGCAAATGCATGGTAGACGATAGTTGGGGGTGGGGGGAAGAGGGGATGTTGATCTGGTGAAAGAATGTAGCTAGTCAACTGTAGACAGGATACCTGAGGTTCTCAGATAGCAGACAGTTTTAAAGTGCCACACTTCCAATGTCTATATTTAGTCCATGATTTTTTGTATCCAGTAGATCTGTGAAGTGAATTTCATATGCTCATGTATGAAGGGTGTTTTGTAAATTCCCCTTCAGGATTAGAACTGAGAGATTGGAAAGAG
>NW_005841970.1:1579062-1580496 GCF_000455745.1 Alligator sinensis
AAGAGTGGTTATCTTGTGAAAAGTGTGCACCCACAGGTAGTTGGGTATTCTTGTCTTTGATAGATTTCTGGTGTGCATTCATTCATTGGTACGTAGTTGATATTTGGGTTCTCCTACATATTTTTCATCATGGCATTTGATGCACTGAATGAGATATATTACATTTCTGGAGGTGAAGGTATAAGATCCAGGAATGGTGATGGTTCTGTTGGCAGGTCCTACATTTCTTATCCTGGCATGGTCTGGATCAATTTGATGTGGTTTGGGCTATAGGAAGTTTGGTTCTGGTGATGAGGTTAGTAAGGTTCAGTGCTTGTTTAAAGGCCAGGATAGGTGGTTCTGGAAAGATCTCTCATATCTTTGTATATGGTGGTTTGTATTTTACCATTCTAGATATTTATCATAGTGTCTAAAAAGGAGATGTTGGTGCTGGAGTATTCAAGAGATAGTCTGAGGAGGGATGATGATGATTATTGAATCTGTGTTTGGGGAGCTGATCAATGCAGTTTTCCTGTGGGACAGCTTTTGGAAACTCCTCCTGTGTGTGCACACTTTATAGAAAATTATTCCTATCTCATAGATTTCATAATGTGAATATTCTCAACTCTCAAATAGCTTGGGAGGAAAGCATACAAGGAATGCTCCTTGCATAGGCTAAACTAGAACTAGCATTAAATATACTGCAGGTAGAAGAGAGAAAACATATGGCATAAAAGACCATTACTATTTCCTTAATATTTTATGTTTTGAATTTGGTTACATTTAGATAATCAGTGCAATCAAAAAAGAAGAGAAACTTAGCAGCTCAGCTGAAATCAACTTTGTTAATACTCACAAATGTCCACTATTGTAGTTAGAAGGAAGCTGACCTAGTGCAATGGTCTGTACCTGTGCAGAATAAACATATTCTAATATTATAAAAACCCAAGTCTGTCTGTGTGTCTGTCTGTCTGTCCGTAACACTTTATTTGCACTCTGATTGGCTGACAAACAGCCAATCAGAGTGCGAACAAGGATTTGAACAGGAGCTGGCAGTGTGGTGGAGCTGGCAGCACAGCTGGCCTCACGGCCCCCGCCCTGCTCCCTGGAGGTGGGGGCAACAGAGCGGATGGACCGGGGGGGGTGAGGCCCTACTCCCTGCAGGTGGCAATGACGGAGCAGGGGGGGCGAGCCCACCGGAACTGGCCTTGCCCCCCCCATACTCCTTGCAGGTGATGGCAGCAGTGGCATGGGGGTGGGGAGTGGCATCAGGATGCTGTGAGGGGGGCGAGGCCACTGGCGCTGGCCCCAACCCGCCCCTTCCCCTTCTGTCATTGCCACTGCAGGGCCCAACATGGGACGATGGGGCGGCAGTGGGGAGAGGAGTGGGCCTGATGCGGGTTGGGGGAATAGTGGGCATGGTGTGGTGGGAGGGGGGGGGGGGGGGGGGGGGCG
>NW_005841970.1:1580585-1610817 GCF_000455745.1 Alligator sinensis
GGGGTGGGGGGAGGGAGGGAGCGGTCCCGGGCCCACGGCGGTTGGGGGGGGAAGGGCCAACCCTGAGCTGGGGAGAAGCCGGCCCACTGCAGCAGTGGGGGCGGGGGGGAACAGTACTCCTGGCCCAATGCAGCCTACCTCCTTCCCCACTCCCCACCATTGGCTCTGAGCCCACTCCTTCTGTTCCCCTGCCACTGCCGGGTTGGCCCAGGCCCGCTGCTTCCCCTGCTACAGTGGGCTGGCTTCTCCCCACCCTCAGGCCTGGCTCTCCCCTGCATCAGGCCTGGGCCCACTCCTCCCCTTCCCCCACCACTGAGGCAGGGAGGAGGGGAATGGACCTGGACTCCAAGCAGCAGGAGGTAAAGGGGGAGTGGGCCTGGATGGGGGTGAAGGGGCATGGGGCTCCATCCCCATGCTCCTGCCCCCGTCATTCCTGATGGGCAATTGGTTAGTAGACGAATATAAATTGCCTGCCAGATTCATGTTTGGTTTTTTTCCTTTCTTTCTTTCTTTCCTTTTTTTGTTTTTGTTTTGAAACTCTACCTACATTGTCAATTTGGGAATGATTTTGGAGTAGGATAGACTAACATCAGGATTATTTTCTATCAGTCTCAGAAAGATGAAATGTCTGATAGTGATACTAGCTGTTGTATTATTTTTAGAAAGCTGTTGGTTAATAACAAGCTCTGTAGGGATGACCTTTGAAGAAGTCAATATGACATTTTTCCCTCAGATGAGAGTTTGTAAAGTTTTTTTTTCTGTAAGCAGATGCTCTGGCTCCTTTAACGATAGAGAGTGCTACTTCTCAAAGGAGCTTCTCAAAGATGCTATTAGACTCAATATTGACACTTTTAGTTTCCTAGCAATTATTGGAAACTGCATTTTTGTTATATGCTTTTCCATTTTGTCTGCTTTGCCTTGTCACATAGGAAAACTGATTGCCACACTTGTTCTTCTTTTTTACAGGGAGTACTGAAGTCCAAGCACAAATATAAAATAAAACTGTTAAAATGTAATCAGCAGGCCAGTTTTATCAATGTATTTGATATATTTGAGTGGGTATTTTGAGGGGTGTTAAATTTCCATTTAAATGCTCTCTCCCCCACGGAAAATCTAAACTCCATTTCATCGGCTGTGGACGTACCACAGAAACTGAATTGATTTGTTTTCACTGTGTATGGGAAGGCAGTCAGGAAATTAGATTTGTGTGTGTCATATATGGTTTACACATGCATGATCCATCTCCACAGGTCTCTCTGATTGGTTGTGTGGCAGGAGCATGTGGAGAACCTCCTTGACACCGGTCATAGACATTGTAACTGGTGTCACGGATATGAAGTAAACTCCATAGAAAACCATCAGAGCTTTGAAAAACTTGGTGGAAATATTCTCCTGGAGGTATCTACCATGCAGTTGCTACTTTGATAGTCTCTGCATGTGACTGCAAGGGTCCAGTCCTTGATATACTTTTCTTGCAAGATGCTGACTGCATAGTAGATATCAGAGCGCTTATCTCCTCATAGGAAAGAAGGTACATCTGAACATAATGGCAGATTGGGATAGCATGGTTATGGCATACCAGTTCCTTAACTAATGACACATGAGGCAGTGATATGGCTAGCATCACATCCTGCTACCTTTGACATGAGTGACCAGGTGCCCATTTATAGTTGGGATCAACTGGGGCAGCTTTTGTCATGAATGCAGAGCAGGTCTTGGACTTGTGCTTCTGGAGGCAATTCTTCCATCATGAAGAACATGACTCAGGAACATGAATAATTCCCTTAAGAAGATATCTAAGTGAAGATAGTATATCTTAGTAATTAATTCACTGGATAATCCCTACCCATCATAGGACTGCCTTTTTAATTAGAAAAAAAGAAAGTGGTGTCTAATGCTAGTGGTGTCTAATACTGCCTACTGTTTATTCTTATAGAAATATGATATCTTAAAACTAACAAATTGTATCTGGTGCCAGTTAAAACAAAACACCTTCAGCTTAATACTTTATAATTAAAGTATAGTGAATATTCATTGATCCTTTTGTTTTCCATGCAAGTCTGTGGGAGTGACTGGGGCAGTAACAGAAGTGTTTGAAGACTCAGGAACATGAATAATTCTCTTAAGATAATATCTAAGTGCAGATAGTATATCCTAATAATTAATTCACTGGATAACCGGACAAATTTCACCAAAGGTATGTAGCAGCAAAATGAATTGTCCCCTGGGTCCCTAACTGATGTGCAACAGAGCCTGAAATGGGAGAATTATAGTAGACGTTGCATCTGGTAATCCCTAAGTATTTATTTGCTTCAATAATCTTACCTCCATAAATCCACCACAGTTATTTTTATTTCCTTGCATCTCTCTGTAATTGTGGCCCCTGTTCATAGTTTTTGGATTCCTCTGTAAGGTTTCCAGTGCATTGCTAAATGATATATTTCAAATTCATTCAGTGCAAGTTGACTTTCTACCTCAACATGAGTCATTGTGCTCTTCAAACCATTTGACCATGCAGTAGAGCAGGGGTTCTCAACTTTTTCTTCCTGAGGGCCCCCTAGCATGCTATAAAACTTCATCACCCACCTGTACCACAATTGCCCAGCTCACCAACCTTGCCTGCATTGCCCCAGGTGCAGCAGGTGGGTCTCAGGGCCCTACTCACCTGAGCAGCAGCACTGCAGGGCCTCACCTGCCTGCCTGCCCACTCACCCACAGTGCTGACTGCAAGATGCAGGCTGTGGGGCTGGGCAGGGTGAGCCTGCCCCTTCCTCAGGACTTGCCTCAGCTCTGGGGGGCCAAGGCGGCCCCTGCCCAGGGGATTACAGATCCCTGGTTAAGAACCACTTCAATAGAGCATGCTTGTGGTGAGGTGGCATTTCACATTTCCTCAGGATGACTTTTTGACATCATTCCTATAAGCAGGTGCCCATATCCTAGAGGGCACTGGGAACATTCAATTTGACATGCCTTTTGACATGCTAACTTTGATAATATATAGCATATGGTGAGTACTTCAAGAGTACTTCAGACAGTCTGTAATTCAAATGGCATGGTTACGGTTGCTGTGGAAACTGCTTCTATGATGACCAGTACTAGAGCTGTCCTATATGTATATATATGCCCTTAATATATATATTAAGCAAGTAAGCATCATCAGAGTCTCGGGATACATTTTTTAAAGAAAAAAAGAAGACAAAGTTACCATCTAGATTGCTTTCTGTTTATATGAAATAGATTCTTTTTTAGAGTGGAAGAATTGCGATGATTCTGCTGTTGCATTTAGTCCTGACTACCTTGAAAGCATTTTGTACAAGTAATATCTTCTACAACAATCTCATGGGTGAGTGTCTGACTAAGAAAAGCTGATGCAAGCAGCCTTGACCATGTTTTTCCTGAGAGCTGAAAACCAAATCTAAGCAATGGAAACTGGCGCAATGTGAATGTGGGTAGGATAAAAACAAGAAAAGGTGAAAGTCAGTTTAATGAATAGATCAGTAGTGCCTATAAAGAATTTTTCTGTGACAGCAGTCAATGGAAAACCTTAGGGTGCCCATAACTGGTGATCATTTTATCTTGTGAAGTAAGAAGACTGAAAGTCTTTATCAATTTTATTTCCCCTTTATGTAAAGGGGTAATAACTTATTTATAACTTTTATTTATGACTTTTATAAATAACTTTTTATAACTTTTATTTCCCCTTTATTCCCCCAGTTATGTAAATAGTTAATTTTTTGTCTATGTTGCTAAAATACGTATTGCATAATTTACAGGGTGTGGACTTGGACAAAAGGGCTCTGGGTTCAGATTCCTAACTCACTTCACTTGACTGTGATTTAATTTCCCCAATTTGTAAATTGGATTAAAACAGATGTCTCACGAGGCATGTCTGAAACTTTGCTAATACTTGCAAAAGCTCTGCACCCCACAAACATTTCTATTGTTATCTGTCTTAATGTTTTTCAAGGCTGGGCACTCAGAAGCTCCCCTCCAGCCACTTAATCTTCTCCCTTATTTACTGCTTTCTTGGAAATTTGGGTTTTGGTCTGAAATTCACCAGGCTCTTGCTGGTCAGTTTGCACAGTTCAGCTGGGGAACTTGTACTCTGCAAAGAGCAGGTTTACAATGGTGGGTGCCTGGAAGGGAGCCACATGGGAAAATCTTGTCAGCACACAGGAGCAAGGAGAGCTCCAGTTTATTTTGCTGTTCTCTGTCTTCTGAATATTGATCCTGACTTGATTTTTCCCATCTGCTTGCAAATGCTGCCCATACTTTCCTTCTCCCTTATTCTCCATTCTCCCTTCCTACCCACCTCCCCTTATTTTTAAACTTTAAACTTTTATTGTGTCATAAAGAAAAAAAGAAAAGCAGTCCTGCAAAGGACTTAGCTTGGTCTGGTGCTGCTGCTGTGTCAGGAGTTAGGGTTGGTACAGTGCCACCCATACAGTACTTCTTCCTGCTGCTCCTATCTTGCTCCTGTGGCTCTCTTATCTGATTAATCAGAATGCAGATACTCTGCATAAGTGGTTGGATGACCTTCAAAGCACTAAGGCCAATATCAATTAAACATTTTGCAAACTACAGTGATTGGGTGACTGTGCTAAAGACAGTCTCAGAACTGCTGGAAGCTTCCATGGCACATGAGAAACAAGTGAAAAAATACTAAAGGATATTCAAGGTTATGAGCGCTTTAAGGAAATGATTTGTGGATCCATTGTATGCAGTATGAATTAAGTGTGACCTTCTAGAAGTGTGAAGACTTTAAGTGCACACCCAATCTGTGACTAGCTCAACCCCTGATGTGAACGGACAAATTGGGGCTGTTTTTGCATCTTTTGTTGTGTACACATGCATGCCATGCTCTATTGTGCACTGACACGTTTCCTTTGTTTTTCAACGTTTTGAATGGTCACCTCATTTGTTTTCGTCTTCTTTCCTTCTGAATGCTCATTCCTTCAATATCCATTATGGTGGTTCAGTCAGGTAAGGGCAGTTTAAGTGACATATTGGCCTTCAGCTGGCTAGAAAAGAAGAGTGGAAAATCCATGCTTCCTGCATCATGGTAAGAGAAATAAGAGGCATATCAAGGTATGGCATATGAGGGATCAGAGAATGAACATATCCCACTGTGTTTGATCTTCCATAAGCAGCAGCCAGCAAGGTTTCACAGCAGTGGGACAAATCAACCCAGCTCTTGTCTGTGGCAGGCTGGTGCCTCTGCCCCAGCCACTGCTGCTGTTGCTTCTCTCTGCTACCTGGCCACAGCGGAGACAAAGCCCCCTGACTTTGCAGACTGGATCCAATGACTCCAAGGGCAAGATCTGGCCTGCAGGCCACATGTTGCTGACCCCTAAATTAGGACCATTGTGTCCACACTTATGTCCTAACTTCACTTCTCCATCTGAACGCAGCTTGAACAGTGTGTAGACCTCTGTATTGTTGTGATAAGTTGTATTTTTCAAAGTTCCTCAGATGCTCTTGAAACCAGTTTGAAAAGTTGCTCTGTCCCAGAACTCTAAACCCAATTTAAATCCAAATATTATGATTCATATCCTTTTGTTCCCCTTCCCCTAATTTGTCTTTTACGTTCCTTTTCATCATACCATCAAATGATCCAGGCCACTTCTGCTTGAATCAGCTCTTCCAAAGCCGGTACATGGTTTCTCTGCCTGCCTTAATGGTTTCTGATTACCTGTCTTCTTTCTTCTCTTCTCCTCCCTTTTGTTGTCTCCATTTACTCTTGTATCTTGTCTCACTTTACTATTTCCTTCCTGTTTATGCTTTGATTTCAGAAGGGTCCCTGCTTTTCTTCCTTTTGTTCCTCTGTGTGCCTGCTTCCTCTCTATGCATGTGTCCACGTGGTGGGGGTTCTGCAAAACCTCCCAAAACCTAACCAGAAGTATCACCATATACACAATTGCATAGTCTTATACCAACTGCCAACATAGTGGGTGCCTCGTTGAAAATTATTCCATGTTCTTGACATGATCTGTCATGACTAGGATCATTTGTGTAGCAGAACATTTGGTGGTGATTATGAATGAATTAGAAGTGGGGAGTGAAGAGGTCTTTAGGACAATATGTTTACAAAGGGATATTGGATATTACGTTAGAAGGGTGAAGATCAAACACAATTGTTGTACCTGTCAGGCTTCTAATTAACTTAGATTTCAGATCCCTTGGAGAGGGAACTGAAGGACTGTGAAGAAGGTTTTGAAAATAAGCAAATGTGAAGGCTTATAAACGTGTTTGATGAAAGACGTATAAGAGTAGAAATTTTCAAGCCAGGTCCTAGTAACTTTAATAGGACCTGTATAACTTTTTTTTTGGAGTAAGTAATTAGGTTGACTTTGCATTTCAAAGCATGATTACATTGTTCAGCTTATGGGTCTGCAAAGCATTGTTTCTGGAAAAAAATACTCAAGGTGCAAACTTTTGGCTGAAATAGATCAGCGGTGTACTGGTTTTTGCTTTGCAAACTGCTTGGGTTGGTAATAGAAATGTTTTCAGGGGTGTCAGTTCTATGGAAAACTTTAGCAAAGCCAATTTTACCCTTTTCCCGGATATGTTTTGAAATTTAAAGTTTGTGTTTATACTAGTAATTTAAATCTTTCTTTAATAAAGTCCAATTAAAACCATATTTCTAAAATTAAAAATTACAGAGTGACCCAAACATCTGGATTTTTTTCACTTAAGTGTAAATGAAATGCAAAATGGTTGTTGGCGTTTTGGATGTGTGAAGGGCCAGCTGTGAGGCTTCCACAGGCAGTTTTGTTTATTTATTTATTATTAAATATAAGCAGAAGTCTGTACTGCCAAGCAAATAATAGACTGTGATAGGGGAATCAAATGAGCATTTATACTCTAGTCATGCCTTGAAGAGCAAACATGTGGCAGTGCATGTGTCACAGTGACCTTTCTTTTGCATCAGAAGTCAGAAAAATGGCAAAACCCATCAAGGCATTTAAAAACATTTTAGTTAACAATAATATGTTGGCAACATAATAAAATACAGTAATCTTGTCCCAGAGCATTTGCTGCGGTTCAGTCCTGCTGGGCTTTAATGGTCTCAGGCACGTAGCCATCAATTCATTCATTTAATCTTAAACCCTAGGAAATATCCTGTGATTGTCCTTCAAAACTATATTCTTAATTGTTACTTATTGTGGGGTTTTTTAACAGAACTACTAGCAGACCACTCAAGCACATCGTGCTGAATAAGGAAGCAACAGCATATTGGCATATCCAAAAGTCTAACAATCCATGCAAACATTTTGTCATCTATTTTTCTTTCTGCTTTTTTCTATTTTCTTTTCTATTCACCAGCCCTAAATAATGCCTATCTGACAATTCATGTATTTGCTCTAAGTTAATCAAGACTGTATTCATAATACATTTTCTGCTTATCTGTTGAATAGTCCTCATAAAGTCACTTGGTCAGCAAGAAAGATAGCATTAATTAATTGACAACATATCTGTTGTAGTGCATTACTGTTTATGAAATACTTTTTATCCCCAGACAGCATACTGAAGTGAATGATTTTACTAATTACATGTACCATGGTTCAGGGAATAGTCATTTATAAGACCACATTTGTCATGTCGTTTTAGTTCCACAACATCAGGAGCTATTTTGACCCAGTTTATGTAACCTAGTTAATCTACTTTGTTTTGTTCTTGGATAAGGAGATATTCAGACATAGTATGTCCAAGGGCACAAAATCCTATAATCCGAAGCCTGCTGACCTAATAAAGGACAGGTACAGACATTATACTTTTACCGGCGTAAGTGATTGGAAACCAGTCTATACCCATAACAGCACAGAAGTTCAGCACACACAGACTGGATTAAAAATGGTGGAATCCTGTCTAAGATTCCTTCCCCTTCTCGCCCCCCGACCAAAGGGTGAATGTATGTTTACAAATCTAAACTACGCTGCTTAAAGAAAACCGTGTAGCTTAGATCAATTCTGCCTTGGGCTTTTTGCATGTCTGTACCTAGCCAAAAGGTTCCTATTACCTTTAAAGGGCTTTGCATTTGCAGCTGGGAGGCAATAAGTATCTGTTATGCATACTGAACTGGGTTTATATATTTTTAAATCTCTTTCTTAGTAAGAATATTAAATTCCCAATATGTAATGCTATATGTATTCGTATCTTATCACACACACATAAAAACTCAATTCAATTGTTTCTGATACTCAAATGGCATTTAATATACAACTTTTGGAATTCATGAATTAAATTTAGGATGGGGGGCAATTATTTTGGGTGGAGGGCCATTTAATGAGGTTCGGTGTGCTTCCAAGGGCTGCATGGGTAGCCCTGCCCCTTGACAGTTGCCCTACCCCCTGGTCACCATGGGACGAGAAGTCCTGCCCCTAACCCATGACCTTTGCTACTGGAAATTTTCCCCCACTCCTCTTGACTCCTGGAAATACTCCTTTAGGGGTGGGCTTGCCATCTTAGAACCAGAAACAGCCAAATCATACACTAAAAGTCAAACGCCTACTTTGTTAAAAAAAATATTTTTGTCATCATTTGTGTTTGTGTGCTGTACATAGAGGTGATTGCATAATAGCTCAAAATAAATTCTTAGTCTTGTATATTATGTGGGGGGGGGTTGTGGGTGTATGTGTATGGTGGAGTTCAGGGGGTACGGGTGTGTGTGGGGGTGTGTGTGTATGGTGGGGTGTGGGGTTGTATGTGGTGTGGATATATGTGTGTGGGTGTGTGTGTATAGTGGAGTGTGGGGGAGGTGTGTGGTGGGTTTGTGAAGAGGTGTGGTTGTATGTGGGGGACATACTGGGGGATGCATATGTGGGGGTTTGTGGGGGTAGGGGCTGGGTGTGTGACATTTGTGGGGTGTGAGGGAGGGTGGGGAGTGGCTGTGGGGACCCCCCCACACTCCTTGCATGGCGCAGAAGTAGCAGGTGGGGGTGCTCAGGGTGCTCATGCCTGGCTTAGGTATTGGCATTTGGCAGTGCACAGCTCCAGCCAGCTCTGCACATCATGGTGAGGAGCATAGTCTGGCCAGGCCATCTCTATCACTGGCACTCCTCACCGTGCATGTGCAGCCCCCGCACTTGTGCATGCTATGGGCAGGAAGCCTCACGCACTGGAGCCGGCTGCCTTTGCTGTTGCATACCGTGGAGGTCCCAGGACTCCACGGGGAAGCAGGGGCTGGGCCCCCTCCCAATTCTGGCAGAGTCCGGGGACCTGCAATGCAGAGGGCAGGGAAGGCAGCCAGCTTCAGTGTGTGGGGCTTCCCTCCCCTGCCACATGAGTGCAGGGGTTGTGCATGCATGGCAGGGAGTGCCAGCAATAGGGGCAGCCTGGTGAGGGCTGCACTCCTCACCCGATGTGTAGTGCTGGCCAGAGCTGCGCATCGCTGACCACCAGCACCTGTGATAGGCATGAGCACCCTGAGTGCCCTTGCCTGCTGGTGCTGCTGCTGCCGCCACTGCCTGCTTGGGCTGTTTGTAGTCTGGGGGGGGTCCCCAAACCTCCCCCACCCTCTCTCACACCCTGCCCACCTGAGCTCTGTGCTGCCGCTGCCCCACTGGGCACAGACTTTGCACTGCTGCCAGCCCCATGCTCTGCACTCCTGCCCAGCTGCAGCTCCTCCCCCACCCCTGCTGCTTCCCCACCTGGTGTCCAGAGTGAGTGGGATATTGGGGAAGCAGAGTAAGTCCCCAGGGGCAGCTGTAGCAGTGGTAGCAGCAGCCTCACCTGAAAGCTGCTGTTGGACTGGCTGGGCCAGGCCCTTCTGCCCATGAGGCTGGGAACAAGGCACAATAGGGTATGTTGGTAGGGTGTATATACACGGGTGCCTTGTTCCCACCCTGGGTGTAAGGGCTGGGAGAGGTACAATTTGTTGGTGGGTGCTGTGGGCTGGATGAAAGTGCCTGGTGGGCTGGATTCGGCCTGTGGGCAATATTTTGCCCACCCCTGATCCAGGATCAACAGTTTTGAACATTTTTATTGGGATGTAAATCATGACTAATATCTACTACCAGCTTTTGCCCCTGTTTCTGTCTGAGGAACAGAACCTCTCACCCCAAACAAGAGGAGTTCATTCCTTTCACTTGATCTTCCACAACATTGTGTCTGCAATCCTTTTGTTATGAGGAAAAAACTCAGGGACCTTAGGTAAAATTTGGGCCTGTTGAAATTAAAGATGCCCAAGACTTAAGTGGAGCCATGTTTTCACCACTTCTTTTCATATTTTCCTTGCATGTGCTATTCATATGGGTGGTAACATATAAACATATCATACATTTTTATTAATATTTAAGAGTTATTGAGGCTCTATACAGTTACTGAACCACAGTAGAGCAAGTGTAATGTGTCATATAGGGACCTAATTGACCATTGTCCTAACTAATTTGAGAAATTTAAACTATAACCCCTTTGAGCTAACTTTTGTAGCTTGGCAACCTTAATTGGGTTTGCTACATTTTCAGCTGCCTTATCCAAAGTGCAGTGAAGTCAGTGGGCTTCAGATCACACCTTTTCTCTATGCCTACAGGGGCTTTATGCATGCAAAATGGATGAATCTGTAGGGTTACTAAGATGACAATTTGGAAAAAGTTTGGCCCAAGGGAAGTTATGATCTAGTTATTAAAGTCTCACTTAGCCACAGATTCCATAGAATAACAGTCTCCATGTATTTCCCTAATGCTCTCCTTGAAATGGCCTGAAGGATTCAGACCTTCATTGTTTTGACATGTACAACAAAATGCTTAAATCAGTTAAAGCTGTACTAAGTTGCTTGCCAGTTCTGAAGCTCCTCCAAAATCTTACACATGAGTTTTTTGCTGTATATGACACCAATCACAACTTCTGAATTTCTGATGGATAGCAGATTTAAGAAAGGGGAGAAAAGCCTGCAGAAAAGCTCACCAGTGGGATAACTGAAAGGATAAATTAATGCTGCAGCCATACTCAGCAGCACATCTGAAAGGTAACAATATTAAGAATGGGCATGATTATCTAAGTGTGAGCAGATAAAGGTTGACCAGTTTTCACAATATATAACTGAACTGCAACCTTTTTTACATGCACACTTGCGTGGCTCAGAGTCACATCCATGTTCTAGATCAAATTTTCAATGTGCCTCTTGTGTCTGCTGTCTGGGCCCAATGCTGCTGTGTGCATGGTCTGGATCCTGCAAAGCTTTGACATTTCATGCTTAACTTGAAAGATAAGTATGGTTCAGATGATATCACTGGGACTATGTATGTGCTTAAAATCAAACTTATCATTTCATTAAACACTGCTAAATGAGGGAAAGCAGGCACAGCACCTTACAAAACTTAGTCACTCATGAGCCCATCTAATTGGCTATGCTAATATCATATTTTCTTATGTGAACCAGGGCCCTGATTCTGCACTACTCTCACTCATATTGGGGAACTAGTACTTTGGATGTGTGACTTCTTTGCCCATTCATTTCCCTCCTTCTACAAAAGGGAAATGATGATGCCGACTTAAATTGATAAAGTCATTTGAGAATTTCAATTGCAAAAAGCTAAATACTATTTCATATACTGAGTGAGCAGTTGTGCAAGTACTGCATGCATGCAGTAGGGCTGCAATCTGGCTGGTCAAGTATGCAATGTAAGGAGTGAATGTAAAGCAAGGCAAGTTCTGAAATTTTACCTGAGCCAAAAGCCACAGCTACTGAGTGTTAGATACCAGGGGTACAGTGAAGATAAATGATTTATGTTTTAATCCAACATCTTAGTGGTTCGCACACATGACTAGAGAATGGGAGATCCAAGTTCTAGGCACCTGTCCCTCAGGGGGAGTTTGAATCTGCATCTCTGCAAAGCGTGTTAACAGTGTGGCAGGCATCCCTGTTCAGCCATCCTTTTGAATCTGTCCCACTGGGCAGCTGAGAGAGTATAATATGTGGAGGTAGGAAAGTGTGAAAGTGTGTGGCTAGGTGAGATGGATAGTGCCTAGATGAGAATGGGTCCTGGGTGCTTGCTCCCAGTGGGGCAGAAATTTCCACATTGCTTTCAAAGTGTTCTATGCAAGGATAAGACAGTGGCTAAGCATCTGGAGAAGGGCTAAACAAGGTCTTAGACAGTGACAAACCTGTGGCCTGGCGATTAGAACATCTTACCAGGAAGCAGCACATGCAGGTTCAAAGCGTGCTGGGTCTCCTGCCCAAGACTGTAGTGTTAGACTAGGTACAGATGTTCAAAAATCCTGAGGCAGAATCAATCTAAGCTAAGCAGTTTCCTGTAAGCAATATAGTTTAGATCGGTAGTGAACAGAATACACATTCACCCTTTGGTGGTGGGGGACAAATCTTTGATCAGTTTTTTCCATTTTTAAACCAGTCTGTGTGCTGAACTTTTGTTCTATTATGGGTGTAGACCAGTTTTGTGTGTTGAACTTCTGTTCTGAGTATAGACTAGTTATACCGGTAAAAATGTAATGTCTGTACCTGGCCTTAGGCTATATCATGGGAAATTCCCTTTTTCTTCCTGTGGTCACATATGTGTGCAGAGCTATTTTGTTTCACCCCATGGTGAGTCAGAATCCAAAACTTTATAAGTGCCAAAACTGCAATTGGACACCTCCATATATGTCATCTAGGTGCTTAAGTTTAATAATCATGCTGATGAGCAATTAATAATGTCTCTTTATTGACTGCTGCTAACATACATATGGATAATTTCTATTCATGAGAATTTGAATGAGTGGACCGAATATAATTGCATGTTTAGAATGGAAGGCAAGTGTAGTGTTTTCACATGCAAATTGTAATTATAATTATTTCAAGACTGTAATGGGGGGCAATTAAAAATCTGTGTATATGAATATGCATGAGGGTTCTATACATAATTACGAATACAATTATGTTAATATTACATTCTCCTCTTTGTATTTTTTCTTGCCCTGTTTGCACCCAGATAACTTGATAGTACCATGAAAGTAATAGATTTAGCTGATGAGAAGTCCATAGCTGAATTGCCATCAAAGTTTGGATAAGAAACTTATGAATATTTTTTGGGTGCACAAAAGCATCCAATAAATTCTAAATCTTGTCCAGTCTTGGAATAACACTAGATCAATATGCATCCAATGTCCATGCCTTTGCTTCAAAAGAAAAGATCTAATGATATTGATGGTCTTTGAAAAGCTTTCCAATTGGCCCAGCATAGAATAAATTATCCTGAAGAAACCTGTAGAACTTTTCCCCAGTAATGCCATTAATACAATACATTCTCTCAGCAGTATCTTAAGTGTTTAATAATACATTATAGTTTAAGAAAGGGATAATGGAGAAATTTAACTTGTACTATTGAAAACCTTCTGATGTGTGTTTAAGTCTCTTACATTTTCTAAGAAAAGCCTTAATCAAAGCAAGAACTGCAATGTTTTTACAGCAGTGTCAAAGTACTGATTCTTTGAGGAACAATAAAATGGTTTAAAAATGCTTATGCAATTAGTTCGGTAAACAGGTTTAAGGAGAAGCAAGAGTGAAGCATTATGGCTAAATCCAGACATTCAAAAAGCCCGAGGTGGAACCAATTCAATCTACCCAGGTTTCACTGTGTAGACTGAAATGGGAGTGAACAGAGTGCATGCTCACCCTTGCAGGGTGAACAGATCTGAGCAAGCACAGCTGTGGGGAGCCTTCAGTCTCCCACTCTTACCCCTGCTCTGCAGGAAGGGCTGAGATCCATGCAGGCTGTCAGCTGAGCCAGGCAGCATCAGGGGCTGGGGAGCAGAAGCCACCATCCCAAGGCCTGGCCTTACCCGCCCCCCAGACCCAAGCAAGCGCAGCTGGGTGGGGGGCCTGCATGGTGGGGGGCCTCCACTCCCCTGCCTGTCTCCGCATCACTGGCAGGTGCAGGCAGGATACATGGCTGGGGAGCAGAGGCTTTGTGGCCTCAGCAATGTGACAGCCCTGGTTCCATGGAGCAGACAGCGTGGGCATGCAAAGGATCATGGGATGCTGGAAGACAGTGAGATGACTTGAGTCGGGGTGGGGGGGGAAGTGGGGTCAGAAGTTTGATAGACTGGTTTAACTTAAATCAGTTGAGACTGATACTACACCCATCCAGGTCTGTCTTTAACCAGTTTGGGCCATTTTGAAACTAGCTTATGCACACTGAAAATCTGTTCTGTTATAGGTTTTAATCAGTTTCCAGTAACTTAAGCTTGTTTATGTGTAATGTCTATCCCTAGCCTATGTCATACTTTCTAGCCAGTGAGGTGATTAACTATGGTCCTGTTTCAAGAGGGCAATTAAGCATGTGTCTAACTTAAAGTTTATGACTTAACTTATTCACATCAGGGTTATTTATGCATTTACAACTAGCAACCTTTATACTATTAGGTAAGATATTGCTGTTCTAAAAGGGAAAATCCTGTTATCCTGCCCTCCTTTCCTCTCAGTCCTCTTCCTCTTTATCTATTATGTCCTTCCAACCAGTTTCCTCAGTCTCTTATTCCAACCTTTCCATTTCCTTCCGTCTCCTCGCATCACATATTTTACCTTCTTCCTTTCCTTTCCATGTATCCTAGATATTTTGCCTAGTGCATCTCTCAGTGTCCTTCCCTGTATAGTTATGATGGCCATCCATAATGGGATTGCCATTGTAAGTGGGCAAAACTCTGTTTCAACCCTACTGGAAACAAATACCGCTTTACTTCCAATTGTCAATTCCTTAGAGGAAACTGTAGCCATTGTACTTGAAAGCAGCCTGACCTCTCTTCCATTTAAACAAAGAGATATGGAAACCATTATTAATAATGACCCAAAATCTTAAAGTTACTTCTTCTGATGATCATGAAAGATTTTTTTAAAAATGACTTAATTTTGAGACTCCAGGATATAAAATCTGGAGCCTGCTGGAGCTTGCTTGTTTAAAACCTGTTTATATTAATCATGTGCCAGTAAACACTTGGGATGTGAGCTCTTTATGGAAGACTTGTTTCCATTTTGAGGGCTTTTGTTTAATTTGCCTTTGATATTGTGCACCAGGTATAAAGCTTCAGAGCTGACTTGAAGAGTAATATTTGTATGGGATGCATTAGACATCTCACAAAAGGGTCACAGCATCATCATACTCTCTATAAAGGAAACACCTTTCAGGATATCTGTTCCTTCTCCTAACCAGAAAGCCCACAAAAGGTGTATAGACAGCTGAATATAGAGATGACTCTGACAAACTATGCTTACTGGTAAGTAACTTCTCTGTCTGGACAAAGGATTTGCCATTATGTAGTAGGTTACCATGAATGTACACAGTAGTATTCTTGTCATAGCATTGTGTTCATGACATTGCTTATGGATATGAATGCTAGAGCTTTCATGACGTCTAATTTTTCAGTTCAATTTTGAGGCTGAAATAGGTCCCTTCTCTGCTGAGGATTATATAAGATCTCTATTGTTAGAGAGGGATGTTGCTAGGGTCCTACGTCTGCCAGTTGTGTGTCATCATCAAGCAATAAAGTTATTAAATACATATAATGTGAGGATAAAATACAATAGTTAAACTCAAAAGACCAAGTAAATATTCAGACTAGCAATGTCTTAATTTCATACTAACTGGGCCTGTCTACACGTTCATTAATGTGGCGTAGTTTCTGTGCATTTAGTATAGCATTTAATATAGAACTTTCTTAACGAAGTACTAACTGAATGGACAGTAATTACATTTACTGTGCAGTAGTGCCAGTGTATGGTGTTTTTGTGATGCTTACTGTGCAGTAGCCTAATAACACTGCACAGTATTGTATTAGCATGTTTTTTGACTGGCTCACTACTGTGCAGTGTTATTAGGCTACTGCATAGTGTCGCATGTAGATGCACCCACTGTATTTGTAGTTTTTAGAAGGAAACAGCTTGCTTGATGATCTCTCCTACAGTATCAAATGCCATGGTGGGGGCGGGGATGGGGGGAACAGGTGTAGAAAAGGCCATTTTAGGTGGTAGCCATTAGCTTTTAGATTTTGCTGTTAAAGTTCTTTTTGTTCCCGGGGTTTTGTTCAGATAGTTGAAGGACCGGACAAAGGTACCTGTTACCAAATTAACCTGAGACCCTCACCTTACTAAATGTTGAGCTAGATTGTCTCTCTGCTGGTTGGTGGGAAGCAAGCTTTTCGCTGTGGATTGGGCTGTCTGGTATGTCTTTTAGCTTGCTAAAGTGGTTACAGGCAAGTTTTGCAAGGATAAATTTGGACTGGCTGATTAAATCAGAGGTTTACTGGACAAAACAAAAAGGAAAATAGAAGGTATATCATAGAAGTGCATTAATATTTCAGGTATTGGGAACGTACAGGAGGCTTAGATTCAGATTTTGGGAAATAGATATGGAAATGTTGATGCCATCTTTTTGCTTTGGCTGCCAGGACTGCGTATTTTCCAGGGGTAAAAAAAGCAACTGCTAAACAGCAATGGTAAATCCCAGTGTGCAGTGATTTGCACATTGGTAGTCCCCACTGAGGTGATGATTGTAATGACCTCTGAATTTCCAAACTCATCACTGTATTTGACAAGTTTGCCAAATGCTATTAAGAATAGAAATGGTCAAAAGCAGCGGTAAATTTACCTTGTCAAAGCAAGGTCCTGATGCACAGCTTCATTTGAAGAAGATTCTACTTTGTTCCTTTAGTAGTTGTATAAATGCCCCCAAAATAAATCTCATACCATTGGTTTGCAGTCCAGACAGCTCTACTTTATTGTTTTGTGCCATTCTGCCATATTTTGCTCAATTTGGACAATTTAAAGCTTCAGGGCAGAGTAGAGATTGACTCTCTCCTACCATCAAATTGCTTGGTAATATTGTAATAGTTAGGGTACAATGTCGTAGACAGTCTTGAGACATTCAGACATTCTTGGCACATATGCAGCACAAGAAAGCTTTGCTTTTAAAATCCAGACTTTGAAAGTAATTAGTACTGAATGTGATCCAAGTGCATTAAGTAGAGGTTTTCTTGAGGGGAGGAAAGAAGCCTTTAGAGTTATTGGTATTTTAACATGTGCAGTGAAGCTCTTTACTTAGATATTAATACCTTATGGACAGAATCAAAATCTTGGTTCTGAAACTTGTCTGGGTTGTAATGATACTGTATTAATTTATAGTATAGTGGCACCAAGTACATCTTAGGGCATGGCTAAACTGCTTCCAGAACGTGTTAGGGTGTGATGTTACTCCACACATACTGCACCATGTAACAGATATAATATAGCCACCTTTCAGTGGCCCTGAGTGTGCATTGTGTTGGGCCTGCTTATTTCTGTGAATGCAGGGCTGCTTTTTGGGATACAGTGTAGGGAGTAGGTATGCTGTGCTTCACTGTGGTCCTCATTAGCATAGTCTTTTGTTAATGTAAACATGCTATTAATTATGGACCAGGAGTCCATTGTGCTACAACCTGTGCAAACACAGACAAAATGGTTGCCCCTCCTACAAAGAAAGCTGCAACTAAAGTCTCAGAAGCAAGAGACTGGTAAATACAAATAAATGGAGATCACAAAGATGGAAAAATTCTCTATAGTGGGTCATTCTACAGATTTAGATTTTGAACACTGAAAGTTGAGAGTATTTAGGGCAAGGGTTTTGTTTTAACCTGCTACAGTATTTTTCAATCCTATGTTTTAAACTTTGTATTCAGAAAAGCCACAATTCAATTTTTTTAGGTCACAAAAAGCTGTGTTCCAGTAATGAAGTGCCTTGTCACTGAAGACAATAAATGCTTACCTTCCTTATTCTCTCCATTTTTTTTATTGCCTCAACATCTTGCCTCATATTAGAGGTGACTGAATTTTTTTTGTGTTTGCTTTCTTGAAAGGAGGGGAGTGAGAGGTTGTATCTGTTTTGGTTTTTCTATGAGAAATATTGAAATGAAAAAATATTTATATACAAATGTTACTTTGGGGTTTTTTTCAGTTTAAAGAAATCAAGGTGATATTTTTATTTGGTTTCTGAACTTCCACCCCCTCAGCTTTTCCTCTTGCCCACTGCTTGCATGGTCTTGCACAGTATGATAATAAGCCAAGTGTAGAAAAATCCATCACCTGATGTTTGCTTGGTTATTGCCCTTCTTTTCTGCTCTGCAAAAAATTCCACTCTTCAGAATCATTTTATTTCTTTTCTTGGGATGGACACATTCACTCACTCTTTATTTTGGCTAGGAGCTTTTCACAAACAGGTGTCAAAATGCAAACATGCACATTCAGAGTTGTTATCATATGGAGAGTAGTGTTTAACCTACATAAACAGATAGAACCCTGTATAATTTTGTGTAAAACTTAAGAGTCTCTGCTCTACCTTTTCTCTCCTCTTACTTTTTGAAAAGGACTGAGATGAATGGAGAGCTAATGAACCGGAGGGAAATATAAGAGGAATTAGCATGAAGCAACTTTTATCTCTGGATTTCCTGACTCTTCTGAGATTTTCTCAGTTTTAGCATTCCATTCAGGTAGTGTTTAGGATAGAAATGCCTTCTCTTTGCTAATGGATCTATGTGCCATTTTCTTAATGGTTTTGTTTCTTTGTTCCATTCATTTAAACAGAGATAAGAAGTACTATGGTCAACAAATCTCCCCTGTATTCCATGTAGTGAAGCAGCATCTAGTTGATGGCTTGCCTTTTAACTTGGCTTTTGATGGCTGTTCAATTTCATTCACACAAAGCAAAGTGTTTCTTTACTATTTTATTTAACAAATAGGAGTAATTTTATTTAACAAATAGGAGTAGACCATGATTCCCCTCACACTGTCTTTTGACTGCCTGCCACATACAAAGGAAACTAGCAGGTTCCAAGTATGAGTGAAAAATGGTTTTGCTTTACATGGGAAACTGTACATTAAAAAGTTAAGATGTATTTCTCACCAGGAAGAAATGTACTTATTTAACTGAGCCAAACATCGTTTCATTTCAGTTGTCATTTATGACTGCACTAGTTCTGGTTATATTACAGCAGCATTATAAATAAGTATAAGACTGGTGGCAGAAGTCTGTGAACTTAATATAAATCTGTGACAATAAGTTATTTTATCATCTGAAGCATGTCAGTGAGAATTCCACAGCCTTCTCTAGTTTTCATGCTGTTGTTTTAGGGCATGTACTTGTATATCAGACCTTTCAGACACCACTTTAGTTCATGTGGGAAAGGTTTTAATGTAAAGAAATTCATTTGTGCCCAAATTATCATGACAATGAACTGGTACCATCACTAAAAGGAAAACAGATGTGGTGACTGTACCAAAGCATATTTGATGTTTGATTCTTATTGCCTAGCAGTTTGGTTTCTAAATTTGAGCTATTTATCTTCAGGGTCTGTATTTTGAATTAACACAACTTCAGGATAAGCACTTAGTGGCAACACTCTCTTCTTATTGTTTACAAACCCTTAGGTCAGATTGCAAGCTCCCTATGGTAAAGGCGTCCTTCTTTTTATTATAAGACATTCTTAGAAAGAATAGATTAGAAAATAATTTATTCAGGAAAGAAGCCTGAGATGTTACCATGTTTTGCCTGATAAATTTGAGCTAGTTACTTTCTGGATGTTCTGTACTTGCTAAAAACTTAATAGGCTTGGCCTTGAAGAATGTATTGAGAAAATAAGTAGTGTTTAATGACCCTGCTTATTTTCTCTGGCTTAAGCAAAAAGTAATTGGTGAGCAAATATAATTGTAGACTAAAAAAGCTGATTGTAGACTAAAAAACTGTGCTCTTCAGTCACCTCCTTGATCCAGTTTAAACTCACTTCTTTCTTCCTGAAAGTAATAGGAAGTCTAAAGTGATGAATCTGTTTTAACTTTTTAATGTTGCTGTCTAATGTTATCTGAGGCACTGGCAACTCTATTTGCTCTTTTTGTCCTACATAAAGACTGTAGTAGAACAAAGGTAGATATCAGATTCCAAGTAGCTGTCTAATCTGAGTCAAAGAAGACTAAAAGAACCTGTATCTGCTCTCTGTGTGGTTTCCATTACCTAGTCAAGGTTGAAAGTGGGGTGAGGTTCCAAGTTGGTTTAATTTATAGGATGTCATATGCTAAATAGGCTTGAGCTAGGTCAGTATTGGATGGGAAATCCTAAAAATGTCTAGGCCCTATAGGAAATGATGGCATGGATTCATTAAAAACACTCTTTGAAATCAGCATTACACTCAGTATGGTACTAGAAGCATGCCTTTTTGTTGGAACAGTTGTCAAACTTCTTGTGGAGCTTTAGCACTTTTTATAAAAGCTGCTGGGAAAATTCCTGTGTGGGTAACCAAATTCTGCTTACTTAAAATTCTTCTGCAGTATGAATTGAACAGGTATTTTGCACTATCTGCCCTAAAATTGTTGGGTTGTCATGCACCACCCTGATGGTAGGGTGGTAGATGAAAATACTACTTTATATCTTTGAACTCTCTCCACTGGAGCTATTATAATTCTCTCCCTTGCTTGTAGGGAATGAGTGATAATGTTAAACAGGAAAAAAAGGCATGGTCCAGAAGAAGGTTTTGAATACAAGTTCCTGAGTTACACAGCTCTGCCTAATGCTTCTAAAACCAGACATAAAGCAGCTGGGTGTCATGCGCAGTGGGATGCATTTGGGGGGGAGGCAACAGTGACTTCCAGCTGCCACTGATGTGATCATGTAGCTGCAGAGGTAGCTGATATTTTTCTTCCCCCTTCCCTGAGCCCCTTCCTCCCTGAGTCAATGCCGGGGGATGACAGTCCTTCCCTATTTATGCTACCATCTGAAATTGAATTAAATGACATCTAGATAGCTTAATACATCTATTAACTGATTTTATTCATGGCATGGATTCAATGGGATTCAACTAAAACTCATCTGTTTTGAGTATCTTAAAGTATATAGTTTTGTCTAATACACCAAATTATTTGACACAGAAGGTTCTTGCTTATATGTAAGATGTTGTTATCATATCTGTGAAAATTGAAGATAACAAGTTTTGACGTTATTGAACTTAAGCTTTGAAAGAAGACCCTTTTATTGAATCTGATCTGAATGGTCTTTTGGCACAAAATGAAACCATTCAGAAAAAGTTAATTGCAAAAGACATGAGAGGGAACTATTATCGAGTACATAATATAATTTAATAAAGAGGCTCACCTGTGATGCTTTTGGAATGGGCCAACTAGCCCTTTCACGCTAAATGATTGATACTAAAATACGGCTATGACACTAAGAATACGTATACATTGAATCCTAGCAGTCAGTGACTTCAGTGTATGTATAGAAACCTAAATTAGGTAGGTAGCAGGTTATGAGAACACAGAAAAAAATGTGGACTAGTTTATCTTGCCAAAAAGCAAACTAGCTAGTTGACACCTAATTCTAGATTACACTGCAATCACTTCTATGCCTGTAGTGCAGACATTACCTAAGAGGTTCTCAATCTCACACTGCTTCTGGAGTTTTATTTTCAGGTGGGTACAGTGAATAATCATAAAACACTCATGAAATTTTGCTTGATGTGTTCTCCTGTCCTTTTTTAGTTAGATCAGTCAGAATACTTCCTGTAGGTGTCATTCTGCATTGAAAGCTCATTCACAATTTTACAGAAAATTTTATTTCCAGTAGTGTAGTTACTGAACAGTTCCATTAGACAGATTCTATAGCCTGGATCCAAAAAGATTTAACTTTTAATACACGGGTAACCTTATTAACAGAGATCCTGGTTTTCTCCAATCAAAAAAAAAATCCGACATGTTCTGATTTTAAAAAAGTAACCCAAAAATCCACATTTTTCCATGACTAAAATGGAATGCCACTCATACACATACACTTCTCTCTGTCTCTCTCTATATATTCTGCAATAATTGTGTCTATATAGATATATATCGCATTGAACAGAATCATTGCAGAATGGATGCTTCTCATAGTCATCTACTTGGTCTCTGAATGTCACAGTGATATGATATATCTGTTACTTCGAACATAGTGGGTCTCACTCTTCTGTAAACCTCATTAATGGAATATTTGAGACTGAAATTGCACCTGAGAAAAGGAGTTAGTGAACTTTAGTGCAAATAGCATTTGAACTGCAACACTTATGTTCTCTGTTGTGCTAAGTTGATGTTAATATTGAGCTCTATTAGTTCATGTGTATATTTGGGCTTCCTTATCACCCAAACTTTCTTTCTTTCATACTTTTTTTTATAATGGGGTGATTTTAATGATTGGCATCAGTGCTAGAGGATAATTTAACCTGAAGATTGAATGTAGAGATACTGGGTATGTCTACACATGATCATTTAATATGGATTAGCCCAATTTTAAGCTGCATTAGGGGTCCATGTCTACATGGTACTAAGGTTAGTCCCAAGTTCCACCATGTGGAGACACCTGCCAAAACCTACTTAATCCTCATTAATTTAATGCACATTAAATTTAAGCCTGCTTAAATTCATGTGTAGATGTGCCTATAGTTGTGTTTTCACGCTGCTACTAGATCTTTGTTTACCCACAATACACCTAAACCACTGTGATATCTGATTAGCTATGACATTATTTATCAAGGTATGGTCCCCAAGACAATACTGGGAAGTACATCATAATGCAAGCAAACTACTATTATCTGCATGTTTGTTTCTTGCAAAATTCAGACATGTAAAGTTGAAAAAACCCAAGAAAGATGCTGAATGACTTGTCACCTTTATAGGCGAGTACAGTTATTAACAGGTTGGATAGTAGTGCCATTCCAACAAGACTTCAAATACTTGCTCCTAGCTTCCTACAGTGTAGATGATTAACCTGTTAATTTAGTGATTTAAAAACAAATGCTGAAAATTTAGATTGAGCTATTTATTTATCAAAGAGATTCTTTTGATCATAAATCAGTTGTTCTATAAGCCGACTTCCTTTCAATGAAGTATTCTGTTTCATAATGATCTCTAGCAGTCATTAGATGTGCCTAAATATGGCCAACAGCAGGTATGATGTTTTCCTGAAACACTTTGTTTAATGCCCATTAAATTCATGGGAACCTTTCCACCCATGTCATTGGGCAAGAGACCAGGATGTAACTGGGCTGTCTTTGCTTTTATTCCTTTTACTGCCTTACTCCGTTCTTAGTTGCTGTAAGTGGTGAAAGGGACAACTAGACATTTTGGATGCTATTGTTAAGTACCTAAAAAATTAAAAGGGATATCTACAACATCTCATATTCATATTGTTTAGGTACAAACCAAACCAAACAGGGAAAGCTTAAATACCATGTTCTTATTTGGCAAAAATGAAGTTTAGCCTTTTAAAACTGGATCCTTGGCTTTGCCCACTAGCTAACTTTTCCCACCTTAATTACCTGCCAAGAGATGCATGTAGTTCTGATTTGTTACCATGAACACTTGAATAAATCTTGGACTGACTGGTTTCTCTTACTGTTTTGGTTGCCTGAGGCTCAGCATAAGCCCTTCACCTATCAGACTGCCACATGCCAGTTTTTTTGTATGCTGGCAAGCCTCATAAATCTCATGATTGAGCATGATATCATACAGTTAGAACAAGTCGGTTAATCAAGTATCAAATTTCCCCAGGAATACAATTACTGTGGACAATGAGTCATTTTAATTTACTAGCACAAGAACGGATTTACTGTAAACCAAATATTGCAAGTCTTACATAATCTTAGATTTCTAAGCAGTGAACATTAGAATAAGGTTAACAATTGAGCAAAATATTTAGAATGCCATATCCTGGAAATGGGGTTTGGGTTGTAGCCGTGTTGGTCTAAGGACATAGGCAGACAAGGTTCCTTGGGTGAATTTGATATCTTTTATTAGACCAACCCAAATGGTTGGAGAATAGTTATTAAGCAAGCTTTCGGGTTCAAAAACCCTTTGTGAGGCTAAGGAAGCTTCAGCAGTTGGTGTGAGCTCTTCCTGGATGGAATGAAAAGCCCAATAGAGAGGGAGACAGAGACGGTGTTCCAGTGATTAGGCACACCAGAAACCCTGATTTTAACTCCCTGGCCTAACATATGTGACCTGAAAATAAGTGAAAGAAAAAAGGAAAAGAAAAGCTTTGCCATCACCGCAGAAAAAAATAATGAGAAAAAATTTAAAAGTCTGCCATTACAAAAGCAAGTTAAAGCAAAGAGTTTTTTTGCTCGTACTCACATAATGTAAGCACATAAAAGCCAAGAAATTAATTAAACTTAAAATTAATGCTATATTTTCATTACTAATCTCAAACTAAAAACTAGACACACAAGACAAAATCTTTTTTTTACAGAAGACAAAAGTAATTCATATGCATTGTTGGCACATTGTTTTATCTCAGATGCAAGTACATATGCATAAAAATGTTATCATAAGTTTCTTAATGTTATGCCACGTGACATTTGTTTATCTAATTGAGGAAACAAAAGTAAATTTTCATAAGCAAGAGGCAAATAGGAGATTTCAAGTTGGCTGAATAAATAACTGCAGCGTATGAATGAGTTTGCAAGACTAGGTTTCTTTGAACACTCTTTTAATCAAAATTATTTAATTTATACACAAAGGAAAGGTGAAATCAACCAAACACGAGCTCATGGCTTTTGTTCAAGTTATATTTATAGTGTTCATACAACTCTAGATAAAAGACTTTTAAAACATTGAGTAGATATGCAATCTGACTGTGACTCTTTTATTCTATTACATGTTTTGCAGAAATGGCCAGCAAGGATAGAAGACAAAATGACAAGAAAAACATGTGTCTTGGTATCTTTACACAATCCAGTGAATCTAATACAGTTCCTACTTTCTTTGTTCACATTATTCCATATTCTGCCTTTTTATGTCACTTTTCAACATATGGACTTTATCATAGCAGATCATGTTCCTGACACAGCATTGCTCTTTGCTTCACATCACCAAATTACTAATGCTCTGCATTTCCATAGTGGTTTTCAAAGATCTCAAATACTTTTTAAAGGTGAGGGAGCATCATTTCTTGTATAATTAATACATCAAATTTACTACTCTACTGATCATTGCTTGCAAGGAGGAACGCAATCATTCACGTCTATCAGTTATAAATTATAGAAAATTATGAATAATGAAAAAAATGTCAAATGACTTCTGCCTTTCTTGTGACACTGGTTTCTTTTTGCTTGGTATTATTTCAGTTTCTGTGGCCTAGAAGTTGCTTCACTCATGTGGTTTAGTTTCAGAAATGCTGCTTTGATTTTGACCCTTTGCTTCATTATGATTAAAGAAAGTTCTCCATATACATTTAACCTCATTGTTTACATCTGAGAAGAGAAATTTAGTTGTTTGTACACTTTTTTTTTGTGTGACCAAAGCTAGAATTCAGTTAACACTACTGATTGCTAGGCTACATTAGGAGCAATTTAGCTTGTCAGAGTAACTGAGGGAGGAAACTAGTTTAATTCATTCCCAAACAATCAAACTTAAAGCTAAAGCTATGAAAATGGTTCTTCAGCAATGTTACCCATTTGAATCTTGAATGACTGGATCAGAATGAAACAGGCCATAAAAGAATAATAATGAATTTTAAGAAGCCATTAGAATCACCTAGTCTTGACTCCTACTTACCACAGGCCTTATACCTACACTTAGTAACTCCTTCAGGGTAGGGAATCATTTGCATCTATGCTATAAACAACCACTATCAAACCCCATAGAAAACCCAAATTCAAACAAGAAATAAAAATGGGAAAGGTTGATGTCTGAGGCCCCCTGTACACATGAAGCTAAAGGTGTGATGGGATCTAATGTGCGATTCACACAATCTCATGGTACGATCCCCAGGGTTCAGGGGTGTCAGAAATCTCCAAACCCTGGGGATTGTAGGATCTGATATCCCTAGGGTTTGGGGAGTTTTATGCTGGATATAATATACCTCTTTGGCTGGGAGCCTGGGAGTCCCATTAGCTGACTGGCCTCTCAAACACAGGGGGACCCAGTTACACATGCAAATTAAAACTCAATAGCAACCAGCTATAAAGTTAGTACACATTTTAAGGTCTAAGTTTCAAGCTGGTTGGAACATTTTTATCATTTGACAGCTACTTTGCACATATAGTTGGTCTCTAGGTAATTGTGCAATTAACTAGTTAATTATAAAATACCTGTAACATGTAAAGGGGGTCTGAGTGCCACCCAGCATTCACACTGTGGCAGATTCTGGAATAATAAAATGTAGAGGAATATATATATGTGCAAATGGCAACTGAAATGCATGTAATTTAAAAAATCCCCATAGCAAATTCACAACCATATAGTTGCCAGCTGAAGAGAAATAACCCCAGAGTTAGAACAATCCTCCATCCAGATGGAATAAAATTTCCCTTCCCTTTGCCCCTGATAACTTGAGCCTTTGCCAAGCTAAACTGGCTGGAGCAGATCTCTAAACCTGACAATCAAGCTGAATTAATCTTTCAAGTTTAGAAGAGGCTTTGTGGAGTCTTTGCTCCTTCCACAGTAAGTTCTGGCCAGTCAGCCTCCACTATCTTATTCAAAATGGAGTTCTCCTGGAACTCAGACTACTTGCAGTGTTTGTTACTGCCTGGATAATGCACCTGTACAGCCTACCTCAGGTAAACTTATTAATTCAGAGGAGAGAAGCAAACCATGCCTATAATTAGTTTCTACTTACTACTTTCCTTACAGCTTAAATGAATTTAATACCATGTATTCATCGAGCATCAGTCCCTCTGGGTCTATCTGGCACTATTAACTGACCACCTTATCATGCTGCCTGATAAGTGTGTCAAACAGTGAAACAATACACCTCAGAAATGCAGCTCTTTCCTAAAGGGGATTTGAATGCATTAGGATTGTGGGTCATCAGTGTTTAGCATATTGGCCCCAAGTCCATAAATCAAATCAAAAAGCCTGAGGCTGAATCAATTCAGTCTTTGCAGGTTAGTCTAATCTGTAAAGATTAGAATGAGAAACAACTGGACACATTCACCTTTGATTTAAGAAATGCAGTCACATGCTTGCAGTAGCTCAGGCCAGAAGCTGGGAAGTGCTAGAGCATCGCTCTCTGGCACGTCCTCTTCCTGCTGCCCTGAAAGACTCTGGGATTTGCAGTACAGAATTACAGCAGCAGAATTCTGCAGGGTTGCTCATCACTTCCTCTTCTTGCTTCCAGGTGGCTCTGGGATTTGTAGCGCACAATTGCAGCCAGCAGTAACTTTCAGTAAGTTTAGCAGGGCAGCTCTGTATTCGAGGGAAAGGGGATTTAACCTCCCTCCCTGGGCTTAGACCCCAGCCAAGGTTTTCTTGGGTGGGGCAGTTTCTGCCTCTCTTCCCACCCCCGCCCCCCTAACCCTTCTCTGCTGGGGCAGAGAGCCCAGCCCAGGGATGCAAAGTATGCTGTGGGGCTCAGATTTAACTTGAAGCAGGAAGGGGTCTGGGACAGAAGTTTCATAAACTGGTTTGACCCAAATCAGTTAAGTATGATACTGTATTCAATCAGGTTTATCTTAAACCAGTTTCAGCCATTTTGGAACTGGTTTATGTGCACTGAATTTCTGTTCTGTTACAAGTTTAAACCAATTTCTGATTAAATAAACCAGTTTATGTGTAACTTCTTTCTCTCGCCAGGAAATTAAAGCCTCTAGTAGCTGTCCTACACTGGTACACCTAGAAGTCCACACTACTTGAAAGTCTACCACACTAATGGAAGCCTATTGTTTCCAGTTTCCTAGGCCTCTTATGTCAGGAATTTTAATAATACTTTAGCTTACCATAATAGGAAGAAAATCATATGTTTCTATTGGCAAACAATTATGGAACATAGAGGAGTAATATGGGGTTGCTTTTGTTAGCAAAGCAAAGCAAAACAAACCCAATATGATCCAACCTGGGTAAATATAAATTAGTGAAAAAGATGCATGAACCTGCTAAAAGAAATATTTAAGAGCTAATCATACTTGCAAACCAGTGGAGACTGCATAGGTTATCCTGTGATTCTGTTGAAGATATGTAGCTTTTTCCATTCATCCTGCTGGGGATCATAATAAAATATGACATGTACAATTAGAATTCATAACTATCTTTGAAGAAAAAAATATGCATAATCCTTTGTAAGAGAGTCTCAGCATTATTATTGTGACCATATTTTGGTTGTGTTCATAATTTTTAATTCATCATTTAAATTGAATTATTTCTTCTGGAATACTAACTCTGACATTCTGATTAACTTCTGTTAGTGTAAATAGAAACAACTCCACTGAAACAGTTACGTTCATGCAAATAAGCCTCAAAGTCACTAAGATACTTTTCTATTAAAATATTCTCTCTTCTATTTGTATGCTTAATGGTAACTACCACTAATGGAAATTTTGTTATAGAAGGATTTGTTCTACATTTTAATACTAAAACAATCTGTACAAGAAATACTCAGTATTGGCATGTTTCTTTCGTCATTTCTAAGAGTCTCTTGAAACACTTTTGTTAATGTTTCTAGGGCACCGTTTCAGCAAGTTAGAGAGCAGAAACTTTGTGGTAGGTACTTGCATCAGAACTGTAAATGCAACCTTTCATTTTCTTTTTGAATACATGAATAAAAAGAAGATTTTATTCAAACATACACACATCCTAGTGTGCATTGGCTGGTATATACTGGATAGGGAACAAAGGATTTCCTAAGTGAACTATAGGCTATTGTTAGATTACATCTTTTAAAGATGCAAATATGAGTATTTTGGTGATAAAGACTATAGAACTGAGCCAATATTGCTCTATCTGTCCCATGCTGTTCCCCATTGATGATAATGGGAGCCTTTACTTTTATTTTAGTGAAAGTTGGATCAGTCCTTAAATGAAGTATGAATGTTAATTGTATGAATAATATACGTTATTATTGGGTGTAGACCTGAAACATAACCTTGGGTCTGAGCACCCCATCATATTAAGAGGGCAAGGAATATTTGTTTTAAATCCAAACCTGTATGTCAGTTTTGTAATTAGTTATTATTCCTTTTATTGTCTGAATATGTAGGACTTTGGCATACATAGAAAAATTAATCAGAATTTTTTTGCCTTCACCCTTTTTCCTCTCCTTAATTAGAGCAAGTTTTAGGATTTAATAAGGCCTGTAAACTAAGCAAATGCTCTTGTGCTACTTTCTTGCTCGCTTCTGGAACAGTAAAAAACAACATAACCTTCACCAGTAATTACCAAGGCCATGCTATTATATATGTGCACACTTATTGTTGGTAACCTCTTTGTTTTGGTCCTGTTCATGTTGTTATATGAGTTCTCAAGGATTATAGGTACTTCAAGGAATTCCAGATTGTGATTGTGCTCCAAATATGAAATGATTCCATAGTTTCATTAGCATGAATTTAGTTAGAAAAACTCGGTTATTTAGAAGAGGATTTTGCTTTTGATTTATTTTTGCTCAAAAGTAATTGAAAAACCTGATTCTAAAAGGAAAGCGCCTATTTTCCTTTATGCAAAACTCTCTATAATTTCATTTTAGTGAAAGTTAGTGTTGTTCACAGGTCTACAACTTGAAAGCTACACTCTAAATTAGAGTCTATAAAATGAACACACCTGGGAGTTTCAGTTCCTTAAACAGAAAATATATTGTTGAAATAAATGAAGCTGAAATGATTCCTGTGAAATCTTTATTACTGTTTTTGCCTTTTTCTAGCTATTCCCATAAGAATAATACTTTACATTTCTGAAGCATGTTTTATTTAAAGATCTGTTTCTAAAACACAATGTTATTTAAAACTCACAGCAACCCTATAAATTTTAGTGGGAAAACATGATATCCAATGCACAGATGAGCAAACTCAGGGGGGAAAAAAATTATGTCTTTAGTATTATAGGGTCAGTGACAGGACTGGGAATGGACTTCAGGGGACATCCATTTTCTACATGTGAAATTAATGTAATGTGATAAACTCCAAAGCCCTTTAATTATGCTGCTTCCAGGTGCAGTGCCTACACATGTGTGGGACAGCAGCACTTTGAGCCACGGTGGAGCAGACCTGGCCTGGCAGTAGGCTCATGGAGGGCAGGAGGTAGCGGGGGGGCTTAACCCTGGGCTCTGGGTAGCATCAGAGGGCAGTGGAAAAGCTGGCTGGGGCACGAGAGCACCCAAAATGCACTACCCTACCAGGAACCATGTGGCTAGCTGGTAGGCTGCCTGGGATGACTGGGTGGAATTTACACGCGGCTGTCACCATCTTCACATGTTTCATAGTTTCATAGTTTCTAGGGTCGGAAGGGACCTGGGCAGATCATCTAGTCCGACCCCCTGCCATGGCA
>NW_005841970.1:1611136-1618760 GCF_000455745.1 Alligator sinensis
TCTTAAAGTGCGGCTCCCAGAACTGGACACAGTACTCTAGCTGCGGCCTGACCAGTGCCGCATAGAGGGGGGGGATCACCTCCTTGGTCCTGCTTGAAATGCATCTGTGGATGCACGACAAGGTACAGTTGGCCTTCCTAGCCGCCTCCCCACACTGCCGAGCCATGTTCATCTTGGAGTCAATAATGACTCCAAGATCCTTTTCCACCTCCGTGCTGACAAGAGGGGAGTTCCCCAGCCTGTAGGTATGGTGCTGGTTGTTCCTCCCCAGGTGCATCACCTTGCACTTGTCTGTGTTGAACCCCATCCTGTTCTCCTCCGCCCATCCTTGTAACCTGTCAAGGTCCGACTGTAGCCTGTTGCTCCCTTCTATTGTGCCCACATCCCCCCACATCTTGGTGTCATCAGCAAATTTGAACAGGGTGCTTTGCACCCCCTCATCCAAATCACTGATGAAGATGTTGAACAGGGCGGGCCCAAGGACCGAGCCCTGCGGGACCCCACTGCCCACGTCCTTCCAGGCCGAGAAGGACCCATCCACTACCACCCTCTGGGTGCGGCTCTCTAGCCAGTTAGCGACCCATTGGACTGTGTGGGTGTCTGCGCCACAGTCCCCCAGTTTCCTAAAGAGAACAGGGTGAGAGACAGTGTCGAAAGCCTTCCGGAAGTCCAGGAAGACTATATCCACTGCTACCCCTGCATCCAATGATTTAGTGACCTGATCGTAGAAGGCCACCAGGTTGGTCTGACATGACCTGCCGCTGATGAACCCGTGCTGGTTGCCCCTGAGCATGCATTTCCCTGCTGGCCCCTCCTGGATGTGTGACAGAATAATTTTCTCGAACAGCTTGTGAACTGTTCAAAGCTGATGTGTTTCAGTGCAATAAATTACTCAGCCATATGATAGTACTGTGTCCCCAACAGTACTATTTTCTGATAGAGTTAATTAATTTACTGCACCCTAATACTGGCACATGTGTAGATGGTAACATTACTGCAGAGCTAATTGGTCTACTGAGCAGTAAAACACATGTGTAGATGCACCCCCAATGCACTATATTACTCCCCTTGGACACTCCCTTCACTTTAGAATAAAGATGCATTTTTGATTTGTTATATTCTTCATGAAGAAAAATTAGCTGCCATGTATATTTTGCTCCATCGTATATTAAAGAGAATAGAATTGCCAAAAAATCATGAAACAGACTTATTTTATTTTAGGATCTTGTTAAAGTAAGAATTTAGAAACTTTTGTTATCTGCCTTTCATATTTACATTTTGGAGACTTTTTCTTTACTCACAAATGATAGAAACACTTTTTTAATATAAAAGCCCAGATTGTCACACAAGTTCCATGCTCCCAGAAGCTGAGGCTACAAGAAAGCATCAAACAGCAAGTAACAGGAGGCAGCATTGCTGAAAAAATGGAAGCTAAAGAACAAATGTAAAGAGCATAGAAAGGCAGAGAATAGAGTTTCCTTAAATGTCTATATTCTCAACATACACAGAAACAAAATTATCTTTGAAGGAAAGAAATAATGCTAAGATTTCTGCACATATTTTTGGACAGTATCCCTTTATAAAATAACACCTGAAACTTTTCAGTTATAACACTAGATATGTCACAATTGATTGGCTTCCATGAACTAAAGACTGAATATCTGAAGTCTAATTGTGAATTTTACCTCTCTGCCTATGGATGAGAGATGGATTAATGGATAAAAGGTGTTCATATTTGCAGTTTTACCAGTTGTAGATAAATCAAATATCTAAAAGAAAGAATGCTTTGGACCAACAAGCCAAGCTAAGTTACCAGTCTTGAAAAGTTTGTGTTTTTTACTGCGTCAGCAAGGATGTCGATTTGTAAATACATTGGGCTACTCAAAAGGGCAATAAGTTATTCATCTTTTGTTGTTTTCTTGCGTAATGTACTTCCTTATTTTCAGTAGAGAAGGAAATATAATGCTGAGAACCAGTGCTAGAAGTTGCCTACTCAGAGTCTTTCTCATAAATATAAGAGAGTCAGAACTTGCCAACATCGGCAGGAAAAGCTATGTTACACTGCCACACAGAGATGAAAGGAATATATTTTCTTAAGCATGTCTTGGCTGCCAGAGTTTAAAAGTGTGTTTAATTATAAAGGTCAGAAGTTAATGTTTGTTTTCAGGATAAAGTTCTTGTTTGGGAAAAGTTCAAATCATTTACTGTCAGTAGTGAAGTTGCATGAAACTTTAGTTTTGGTGTACCGTGAATCATTACAAAAAGGTTTCCAACATGGAAATGACAATTGCACATTATAGTATATGCAGAATAGTGGAGGTTGCACTAAGGACCTTGAGTGATATTGTGGCTCTTGTGAAGTCAACTGAAGTTTTGCTATGGACTTTAGAAAAGGGCAGAATTCTACCCCCTTCTATAGATAGCTCCTTTTTTCAAACTGTAAGTGTTGGTGAACATTTCAGTAAAATGTATTTGCATTTTTAATTTAGTTCCTTTTCTGTGCATTTTATTTCTAATATTCTTTATTTTTCATATTCTCATCAGCTGCTGTATCCATGCTGTTCTCCAAATGAAAGCTTTCTGGAATCTTTGGTTTCACTTCAGTGAGATAACTCATATGTAGTTGGGGCAGTGGCCGTCTCCTACTATGATAGGGTCCCTCTTTTGACTAGTCATTTGGGGAATTTCTATAATTATCCATGCTGTGAGACTGCAGTAGCTGTAGCTATGTATCATCCTGAAGAATAGCAGGCTAGCCACAAAAAATGTTCTCCCTCCAGTTACTATATTTTCCAATTTATATTTGGTATCTGAGAAAGTAAAGGAGGAAATCCAGGAGGATTTTGGAGCTTTCATATATGCTGCAGATAGCATTTAAAAAAATCAGTTTAATTGAATGACTAATACATTTGATTAAAATAATTTTTATATAAAAACCCATAGGGGTTTACATGCTTCAATTAAAATTAAGCTATTTCATTATATTTTGTGAAATTGACAGAATATTATCATAGATGTGGCCATGTTAGTTACTGATTTTTTGTTGTTGACCATTTGAACATTGTTGACCTCTTGTCCAGTTTGCGAAATAAAACATTTTGGACCTGTGAAATTTGTAGGCATAGATTCTAACATCTTGACTGGAGATAGGAAAACTTTTTTCAATGAATAGGACATTTGTCAAAACTATAATTTCAGAAGAACTGAAATTGTTCATGAATGTGATTGTATTTTGCAAATATTTTCAGCCACAATGGACAAAATGTCAAAACATTCAATTTTGAGATCATTTAAGAAATGCTGAAATGTTTGAAACCAAAACTTTTATTTTCAAAATGGCATTTTTCCCCTTAAAAATTGACCTAAATTGAAATGGAAAATTGACTTAAATTGAAAAGGCATGGACAATATCTCCTGAAATTAAACCAAATATTTTGTTTCAGGTCAAACAATGTTTGCCAACCAGCTGCACTTTCAAAAACTCCATTCAGCTTCACATATACCATCCCCGCATATAAGAAGGATTGTGGTCCTATTTGTGTGGTGCTTTAGGTGGGTTAATTCAGGCAGTGCTAATTAGTCTGCCCAAATTCATCCAGGAGGTGAACAATGCAGCTATTGGATAAATGGGAGAGGAACAGTGAGACCTTGTTTTAGGGCTGAATTTAAGGGAAAAAAAACAGGTACTATAGGTACCTAATTCCATGAAGAAAAGTCCTGGGCTCAATCCCAATCTGGGGGAACCTTTAGAGTAAGGGATGGCATTTGATTTGAACCCTTTCCTTTGTTTCTTTGGTAGCTCTTCACTGACCTTACTTACTTGCTTTTGTGGATCTTTTTCTTTACACTGATTTTTCCATGCCTTGTAGAAAGAGACTGTCACCTAACCTTTGGCTGTGGATTCTACTAGGCACTTGGGCAACTCAGAGTTAGATGCTGCAGTGCCTTAGTTTTAAATATCTCTGGGCACATCTACACATACCCCTATGGTGCCATTGCTACTGTGCTGTCATTTAGTATTTTTAGCCACTACATCACTATATCGACACACTATAGTGAGGGAGGGCATCACTACAGCAGTGTAGCTGGAACATTACACTTTTTCCCTGCTGACACTACATCATTGTAGTACATTGTTATGACAATGTAGCATCTTGTGCAGATGTGCCTTCTGGCTCCTATTCATTCCATCAGAATACAACCAGAATACTTGGGCTTTATGCAGGTGGAATAGGTTTTACCCACAGTCATTGGAAGAAAGAATAGAACCTGGGTTTTTTTGAACAGTGTTGGCAAATAGACATTATTTCTCATGGTCTTAAGGGTGAAATTCTACTGAAGTCAATGGGAATTTTTGCCATCAACTGCAAGGGGCTATGCTTTTTACCCCTATGTTTCTTTTTGTGACTGGCATCCTATTGGATTACTTTGCTGCTGTTATATTAAATGGTCATACCATAGTTTACCTTCCTAATCTGTTACACATCTGACTTTGGTATATATCACACCATAATATAAGCCTGGGAGACAAGTCTAAGGGTATGTACAGATATTACTTTTGGATCAGGTTAGGTCAATCTAAATGCTGATCCATGTAGACATTTGGGGGGTTTAAATTGAGCCAAAAGTGGCAGGCGTGATCTAAGTTAGCTCACTGTGGCAGGGCACTATTTGTGCCTGCCACTTTAAGGACTGAAGTTAAGCAGCCAGTGGGTGCCTGATTAAGGCAGCCATTTTAGATTCAGGGCTGCCTATATAAGCAGGGCATTTTGCTGCTGGCAGGGGGGCAGCAACATCGCCTGGCTGTGAGGCTTCTTGGAACATCCTGGAGGTAAGGGAGGAGCCGTAGGGGATGGTGAGGAGGCTCCTGGTCCTGGGCATGACCTAAAACTGTACCCTGCCAGGAGCGGGTGGCCTGGTGGGGCTCCCAGTGGTGCAGGAGCAGGAAATGCCAGACCAGTGATCACCCCAGTGAAAGGTGGGTCAGGGTGCCTTAACCCCAGCCCCCACAACTGGGTGGGTTAACCCCTAGTAGGGGCCAGAAGGTGGACCCACAAGAGAGAGTGGGGCTAGAGGCTCGGAGGCCTGATTGTAGAGTGTCCTCGACTGGCCTGGGCTGGGGCCAGGACCAGAATGGTCAAAAGGGCCAGGGGCCCATGGCGAGGGATGCCTGGAGTTAGGAAGGACCTGGGGTTTCCAAATGACCTTGGAGGCAAGGCCAGGGCCTGTGTGGCCAAAGGTCCCAGAGGAGGACCACACCTGAGAGGGGAAATGATTCAGGGAGCTAAGCAGCCCTGAATGAGAGCGGGGTAGGCTGCCTGAGTAGAGGGATCCAGTTGGGGTCCAAACTGGACAATTCTGGGGCCCAGTGTGGGGCTGGTGAGAGTAACATCAGTGGATGCCATCTGTGAGGCATGGGCTATGGTGTAGGGGAGGTACGGAGCAGCAGATAGCGCCCCTGCACATCAGGGCAAGGAAATGGGCAGCCTTCCGCTTAATTAGCAACAATTAATTAATTAACATCAAGGCATGGTGGGAGAGAAGGAGGGCAGTTGGCCCAGAAACAAGTGGGAGGGGCATTGGTAGATCGGCCCTGAGCAGGCCCCCTGTTACATTCACCTAAGTAGGTGAATATATTAACATAAATATAAATATTTTAAGAGCATTTATCTTATTTTTTTCTCCTTTTGTATATTTGTGCTTTAAGTGATGTTGTAAGCTGTTTATGTAGCGTAACATTTATATTTCATATAAATGAGCACTGTGTGAACAGCAGTGGAGAGCAATCTTGCAAGGTTATGAGTGGTTTAAGTTTCCTTTAAATCAACGGAAGTTCATTTTTTTTCATTATTTCTCAGGATTGGAAATTGAAAGAAGAAAAATATTTTGTCATTGCAGTTTCATATTTGTAATCTTGCCTTTTGTCTTGTGGGATACCAAACCACAGATAGTTTGTATTTCAGTTTAACTTTATACAAGCGTTTGTTTCCAAGAGTTTGATGTCCATACTTGGTTGATCATAACATTCATGCTGAGGGAAGAATAATGTGGGATAGTTAATTTCTGAGCTGTAGGAGAGATTTGTTCTTTAGAACACAAAGTAGCCATTATAGAAGCACATCTCAAGAAGTTTTTATTGGTTACAGGCCACAACCAAGTTTTGACTGGATGAGACCCTCTTTGGCTTGATACTGTGTTTCTTAATATTCTTTTGCTGTGTTTGGAAATATTATTATTTTTAAGGACAATATTTAAAAGAATATATTTGCAATTTTCTGCTTATATTAACCTTCTGGGAAATAAGATACATGCTAATTAATACCTTTTAGAAATTAATTTCCAGAAAAATTTGGAATGTTTAAATGTCAACCCACAAAAATTGGTGAAGGACGATGCTCAGATATATTTCTAACTTATGTTTCTTCTAAGCAATATAAATTTTCAGCTCTGGAAACAAATCTGACGAAACTTCACGGCAGGGCAAAAATTAAATATTTGCATCTTTAAAGAATAAAACTACTTCTAATTCCTTCCTCTGAGAGGGACAAAAACTTGTAATCATACTGAAGCTCTAATATCCACAGTGGAAGCTTAGAATTTTGAAGCCTCATGTACAGAACCACCCTTTCACTACTAACATGCACTTGCTTCTGTAAAACAAGGACACATTTCACTCGCAAGCTGTATTTATATTTGACTGTATGCCCATGTCTAAATCATGCCACTTGCTAAAACTGAGTAAAATGTGTTTGCCAAAAACTGCAGTTCCAAGACAACCAAACCTCTCTAAGAATTTGGGTAATTTTTGGTGAATAGTTTTACTCAAAATATAAAAATAGGGTAGGGACAGGGGAGGGCCAGAAAACTTGGAAATGTTTGTTTTGATATTTTTTAAACAAAACGTTTTTAGGCTGGAGTTGCAGACGAACTTCACAAAACCAGTAACTCTCTTGCATGAGAGTCCAGTGGTTAGGGAATTAAATCAGGATAGAGGAGGCCTGATGTCAAATGCCATATCTGCCTGATTTAAAACAGGAAATTTACTCCAGAATCAGAGGCAAACACACTACCCATGTGATATTCTAGGGGCTCTGTCATTCTTAGAGTTGTTCTGCTCTATATAAACAGCTAAATATTCATTGGTGCTGGGACCAGGATCCAATTCTCCCTCTTCCTAGGGAAATGTCATAAACACTAAGCTACACGGTAATTTTCTCTCTGGCTTAATGAATGGTTATTTAGACAAAATCGGTCGGCTTCAATAGGAGACAATGACCCAACCAAAACACCTTATAACCAGATGCTTAAGGAATTTACTGGAAAGGTGGGCAAGTTCATGTCTGTTCTCCAAGTCAGGTCAAGGGGGTACTTCAGCCCACATATCTGCATTTTGAAGTTAGTGCCCTAGCAACTGGGAAGAAGAAGAATGCTGCCACCAGCACCATTGTCTGCTCCTCTGCTTTGTTTTTGTGAATGGTGTGTAAGTCCCCATCTGAATTTTGTTTCAAAGTGCACTTTGCATTTTCCTTCTTTAGTTGAAACCTAAATTTGATTTTTGCAATTGCCCCAAACCCCAGACTTACCAGTTTTGAGTTTACTCCAAATATTATTATTATTAATCATA
>NW_005841970.1:1618770-1620014 GCF_000455745.1 Alligator sinensis
GGTGAAACTATTTAACAAATAATTAAAAACATGACTGGTTACCTTTACCTTTCTGTTATATATGGAAGGAAACACTCATGTGACTAACTCTCCATATGTTTTCTGGAAAAGGCCAGCCCCAAGAGACAACCACTATAGACATTCCCCCAATGTCTCTTGGGGAAATTATACAACATCCACCACATGTTACTATGGGGCTGCATCTACAAATGCAGGTGCATGTGGTTTGTGGTGGCACATACCTCATTGTGCTGTCACAAACTGCACACATTGAACGTTAAAATGTTTGGGGTGCTGTTAATTTGGAGTGCAGGGTCAAAATTTGCTACTGGGATTGCTATCAGGAGCAACGGCAAGAAGAGACTCATGCCACAGCCAGGCCTGAGGTGACGCTGGAGTGGCTGGCCCATTGGCTCCTGAGTGAAACCAGTGGGAGTGGGGAGGAACCTGAGAAATGGGGGCTGGGGTATCACGCATGTCGGTGAAGGCATCACCCTGGTAGCCTCACTGTCAGACCTCAGCCCCATCTGAGGTCACGTCTGGCTCTGGCTCCTCCCACCCAACCCAGGGCCCAGGACCTGAAGTCTCTTGGCCACGGTGACTGCCAATCACCACAGCCTGCTAAATCCCACACAGGCTGTGGGGAATTGGGAGCCTCTCCCTGACATCTACCTTCCCCTTTAATCGTCTTGATGGATTTTAAGATGCTGAGTTGTCTGCATTGAAGTGGAACTTTGATTTTGGGACACAGAGTTGTCTTCATTTGTAATTCATGCTCCATTTATGGGTTAACTGTGCTTTAATGATTCCCTAAGCATTATCTGGTGGACAGTGGTGCTAACACACTGACTGTATGAGAGTCTCAGACTCCAGGAAGAGTGCTTAAGAGTACTGGTACAGGGTTCTTGTTTGTAGCTGTGTCAGTCTAAGGACATAGGCAGGCAACTGGTAGAGGGTTTGACCCAGGGTGCAAGAACTTGAACCTGCTTCCAAGAACTCACAGACACTGATGCCGTGACTCGGGTCTTTTTCTGCCAACAGAATATGCAAGGCAATCCAAGACCACCACTTCATATGCAAGAACTTGAGGAAGATATTGTGGAGCTTAAGGCTACTTTGAGGGATGCTGATAACGACCACAGTCTGTACGAGAGCCTCAAGCTCCAGGAAATGTGCTTGAGAGAACTGGTAGAGGGTTTGACCCAGGGTGCAAGAACTTGAACCTGCTTCCAAGAACTCACAGA
>NW_005841970.1:1620740-1625468 GCF_000455745.1 Alligator sinensis
AGAGCTTATGTGCCCCATTCCCAGCATGCAGGGATGTCTGACAGAGCTGCTCTCTCTCTCTACAATGCTCTATGCCCGAACTACTGAGCTACATGTGCTACAGCAGTGGGCCTGATGGGCCTGCATTGGCCACAACCCTGGCTGCTGGCCCCCAGTTAGGTTGAGAGCATATGCTGGTGATGTGATTTCTTTTTTTTGTGAGCAGTGGGGGTAACATCCAGTCCGTGATCAAGTGAAGCAAGCCTATGATCATGCCTCCTCAGCCTGTATCAAGTGATATCCTTTGTACAAAGTCAAGTATGGGAACCAGACAGAACAGAGACAGAAAGGAGCCTTCAACCCTGTAGGCTAGTGTCCAAGGCAGCCAATGGAGAAGCACTTCCAATTCTGGGAAAGTAGAGTACTCCTCGTTAAGGGCAGAGGACTTCAGGCCCTGATCTCTACCAAGGCCTCAGGTACCAGGCCATACAGTTGCTAAGGCTGCAGCCCCAGGCTGTTGCTAAGGAACAAGTGGCCGGGCCTAAACTTGTACTAAAGCCTGAAGCGTCAGACCCCTGTAGTTCCTAAGCACCAAGGCACCATGCTCCGACCGCTGCAAAGGCCTGAGGTGTCAGGCCCTAACTCTTGCTGGACCTTCAAGTACCAGATCCAGACTCTTCTTGAGACCTGAGAGTACCAGGCCCTGACTGCTGCTAAGCCATTAGGCACCGGGCCCCAACTGCAGCCCTGGTCACTCCCTACTTCTGCTGTACATGAGTGGAGAACCAAAGTGCCATGGCGTGCTCCTCTAAGGAAGATTTGCTCCTGTTTTTCTCTGGCTTTGCATGATCAAGGCAGGATGAGCTGGCGGCATTTAGAATATTCCCTGTGTCTTGGGAATGAACGTGTTGGACTGAGTGAGCGAGAAGGGAGGACCCGGGGCATGATCTGAAAGGAATCTTCTTTGACAGAGCAGCACTAGGAAATCACAGGGCTTGGACAACAGACCTATCGAGTTTATGGCCTGTAGGGTCTGCGAGATCATCCAGTCTGACCTCCCATGGGGACTACACTTCCAACTATTGTTCTTGTCATGGGTTCAATTATTTGTGCTTGCCCAAGACACATCATCCAGAAAAACACTGGTCTTCATAAGAAGATAGTAAGCAATGAAGAATTCATCACTGCTGCTTCCAATGGTCAATCACCCTCAATATTTAAAACCTGCACCTAGTTGCTAAATGAGTTGGGGTGAACTTTGGCTTTCATACTCAGGCCCCTTCTGATCTCCTAATATACAAAGCTGGACAAGTCAGGGTCACCCAGGCAAAAGCCTGTGCTATATTAATGCATCACCTGATTGGTGCCCAGAATCATGAGTGCGTGAATAGGGTGATCCAGTGCATTCAGGGGGAAATGACTGCAAGCTTTGCTGGGCTGGCGAGGGTCAGGACATCAGTCCTGCAAGCTGTGTCCCACTGTGACATCATCAGGGCCTTAGAGAGGGCCTCAAGCTATTGGGCAGTGGGACAGTGACATCACAAAGTCTTTGACATGATAAATGTTGGCTCCTCTTCACCTTCCCCTACCTGTTTTACTTCTGCTTTCCTCTGCCCTCAGAAGAGCATTGATAGCATGCCAGAAGTTTTCAGTTGGTGTGAAAATGAGTGTGGATGAACGTATGGAGTGTGAGGAGCAAGGTTTTGAGTATATGGAGTGCAAGGAGCAATGAGATGAGTGTATGGAGTGCGAGGAGCAAGGAGAGAAGTGCATGGAGTATGAGGAGCAATGAATTGAGTGTATGGAGTGTGAGGAGCAAGGAGATGAGTCTATGGAGTGCAAGGAGAGAAGCCTCTGGAGTATGAGGAGGAAGGAGATGAGCCTACGGAGTACGATGAGCATGGGTATGAGGCAGCAGTGGGGAGGAACGGGGACAAGGCAATAGAGAAATATCAGCAGGGTTCTGAAGTGATGTAGAGGTAGCCACATGGGGATGTGGTGATGGAGACAGATTAGAACAGGGATGCCCAACCTCAGGTGTGGGTTCCACAAGTGGCAGACGGAGCCTTTGTGTGTGGCATACAGCAAACTGGGGAGATTACAACAACACCCCTCTTTGGTTGAAAATGGACATTTTCTTTACAGGAGGTTTGAAAAGGGAAGCTTCACTTTGTACTTTGCTTTCTCCTCCCCTTAATGGCGGACTAAGGGAGCTTTGCTACTAAGGGCTAGGTCTCTTCTGTGGGGCACTATGCATAGGCTTCCCAGTGTAACGGGCCCTGCACCCATCCCTTTTCAAAGGGCCTTCACACAGGCCCCCAGCCTCTCCTTGTATGAGTTGCCTTTCAAGGACCTGATCATTTTTTCCTTTGCCTCTTGACCCTCTCTAACTTCTCTACGTCCTTTTCAAACTGTGGAGCCCAAAACTGCATGCTACAGTCTAGATGAGATGTAATCAGTGCCGGAGTGGACAGGCACTTTCACCTCCCATCTGTTTCATCTAGTGCTTTTGTTGATACAGTCCAAAACTCTATCTGCCTTTTGTGCACCTGCATCACGCTGCAGACTCCAATTGAGTCCGTCGTCTACCAAGATTCCCAGATCTTTCTCAGTGCATCCACCATCCAGCTATGTCTCACCTGCTTTGTTCTGTTTCTGATTCTTCTGCCCAAGGGGCAGCACCTTGCATTTATCAGCATTGATCTTCACCGTGTTGGCTCTAACCTAGCTGTTCAGGCTACCAGGGTACTTCTGCATTGTGCCCCTGTCCTTCCTCATGATTTCAATCCCTCCTAGCTTCATATCTTCTTTAGATTTTCTCGGGAAGCAATTTATTGCAGCATCCAAGTCAGAAATAAACGTGTTGAGCCACTCTGGGACCAAGACGGGCCCCTGCAGGACTCCTGCCATTCTCACATGGATACATTTATAATTGTTCCTTGCTTTTAGCTATTAAGCCAGTGACTCTCCACCTTGTGGTATTTGTTTAGCCTACTTTTCTCTGACTTGTTTATTTTTCTTCTCATTACAGCCAACAGCGCAAAGTGTAAATTATGTTCAGACTGAAGGAAGTGCACGACTGTTGCTGGCGAGTGCAGCCAGAATAGCGAGATTCCCGGGGGCAGTCCTGCCAGCAGTCAGAGATCAGGCATATGTGTGGTAAGGACCTACACACCTGAATACTTACCTGCAGGTTTGGCGGTGGTGCAGGCAGCAGAACCACAAGCACTGCGGCCACCCTGATTCATCACGTTGTGCTGGGTACGGATTGGAGCGCGCCCCATGCCAAAAGAAAGGGTGAGCCTCAGGAACCTGGAGGATGGAGCGCAGAGCCCAGCTGCAGCCAAGCCCCGGCAGCGGTGAAACGAGTCGGGCAGAAGCCTGCTCACCAGACTGGAGGCTACGAGGAGTCTCCAGCTGGAGGGGCCCTAACCTCGCATGAGAACAAGATTGGCTCAATGAGGAGAAGCCCCAGAGAGCATTGCTTCATTCAGAGGAGCACTGAAGCAGCAACTCGGATTTTTCCCAGGGCTCCCAGGAGAAGGACTGTGTAGCCTGGTTACTCTGTAAGAACCGGTTGGCATGTGGAAGGAGTATAAAGGGAGGAGGAGCCCCGAGGACCGGCAACTTGACCTATTTGTGGGGGCAACCACAAATGACCAAGGACCCTCCCTCTTTCTTAAAAGATAACATGTGGCGGGTGTGTTGGAGGGTGTGCCCTGCGAGTGGGAGTTATTGGGTGCCAAACTGTCTGGCCCTAACAGTTGGCACCCAAGAGGCTGGAGTACATGGTCAAGGCAACAAAACTGATATGGGCACCACTGCTCACAACCACATTTTGCTGAAACCAAAGAGACTCCTGCTGCCCCAGGCATTGGGACAAGAAAACAGAGAAGGGACCATGCACACATTTGTCCCAACACTTCCCAAAAACGTTTCACAACTGAATGACCTGATACAAAATGGGACAAAAGTATCAACAATCAACACTGATCTGACTGTGAAGCACGTTCCACCCCTGCCCCTCAGCATCCTGGAAGGGGTGGCACCAATAGCACAGGAGTTCTAGTCTGGCCTAGATGGTGATTAGCAAATGACCATCAACTGCGTCTGACTGGAGAAGCTGGTGGAAATGTGGTGGGGCTACTTTTGTTGGAGTAGTTCGGATAAAAGACCACTGTGTTGCAACCTCCAAAAGAAGGCGAGTCAGAAAGAGGGAGTAGTTGGTTCAATAGAAGTTGAGCAAAACTCTACGATAGTCATAAAACAGCTGATGCAGGTGATAACCACAGAATATATGAAAGCATCAAATGAGCAGTTGGTCCAGTCAGGAAGAAAAAAGCTCCACTGAAAGAAGTAAGAGGAAATGTCATCACCGATAAAAACAACTCGAGCATTGGATTAAACATTATGGAATGTGCACTTTCTCCAGTTCCACTCTGCACTCCTCTACGTAGGCACACCAGGTTCCACGCACACGCTGCTCTCTCTTCCCCTTATTCCGGCTTCAAGCTTCCGCTTCCACCATGCTCCTCTGCCTCCCTGCCACACTGGGCCTGTGCCCTTGCAGTTCCGGGCCTTCTGTTTAAATTTTGACCAACCAGCCGGAACTGGCCTATAAAATACGGGACCATCCCAGCCAAAGCAGAACATATTGCACCCTATTCATGCTTAGGCCATGAGAGGGCCACATACCTTTGCACATTTACCACTTGTTTTTAGTATTGATATAATAAAGTTTTACAAAAA
>NW_005841970.1:1626296-1633035 GCF_000455745.1 Alligator sinensis
ACGGATTAACTGGCTTGGGCCCCGCCAGCTGGAACAACTCGCGTGGTTGTTCAGACGACCGGACCACCTGCGTCGTGATTGCAAGCGGCGTGAGTAAAGATTTTTGTAACCAATAAGTTGTGTCTTCCTCTCCATTCACCAGCCCGCCCTAACGTACGACGAATTTCTAACGCAACTCGAGTCAGCTCTGGCCGTCCAAGACAAGTTCAAGATGAAAGCAATCACAAATATAACTACTGGAATGTGCACTAATTTGCTAGTTCATATTTCAAGTTAAAAACACACTACAAACTAGACAAAATATAGTCAACATAGTTAAAAGATTGTACGTCATTAGCACTAGAGTCATTATTGTTAAATGTATGTCTCTTAATCAGATTCATGAACCAAAATCTAATTCTCTGGACAGTGCCTCCAATACGAGGTGCGTTTACACAAGACACTGACTGCACAGTAGCCCGACACTGCTGTGCGGTAGCATTGTGTGATGGGATGTTACGGTGCGGTACTGTTAGGTTACTGTGCAGTCATGTCACAAACAAGGTGTTCGCTGGTGCTGCTGAGCAGTAACTCACATTACTGCGCATTTATTTAGTACCTGTTTATACAATATTTGTTTTTGTTGATACAAGAACTAAATAAATGCACAGTAACAGCTGTGCAGCAGCATCTCATGTAGGTGCTCCTGTAAGCCTGTATACGTAGTTTGACCTTTCGGTGGCCCTGCAGCCTGCGGGTAGTGAAAGGCAGAGGGCCACGGGTAGAAAATAGGGTGCCGTGCACAAAAGGTCCGTTATCACCTGAGGGAGGTGCTGTCAGCTCTGAGTGCCGTGTGCAGTCTAGATAGAAAAGGATCCTTCATCTCAGAAGGCATGTGTGTGCGTCTGTGGGTGCCTGGGAGAGCGTGTGCGGCTTGTGAGGGTGTGAACTTGTTTGTAAGAGTCTGCGCGAGAGGTGGTGACAGGAGGTGTACCTGAAGGGCAGCTTGTGACTGAACTTCCCCAACACAGACAGGAGTTCAGTTAACACTACTGCATCCTGAGGCAAGTATATCCCCGCCTTTCCTTTTGCTGTTGTATGTCTGTGAGTCTTGTATGTACCCCAGTGTATAATAATGTAAACAATAGGAATCAGTGGATGTTTAGTACACTAAGCTGTTTTAAAATACTATAATAGATTTTGTATTTGCCAGTTGGCATTTGTTGTGGTTAATAAACTGTCATAGTTAGTTCCAGTTTAAAATTCATGTTGGAGAAGTGCGTTGTTGAATGATACCTGGCTCCTTTCCAGAGTGGTCTGAGCATCCAGTTGATACATGCTGCAGTTTAGACTGCACACATTAGCCCTCGCTCACTGAACTACTAGTTGGCTGATGACTTTATTTGCTTAAATCCTAGATTTGGCCAACACCCCAACTGTCAGTCATTTCTACACCTAAATTAATGTTACCTTACTTGATTTAAGGTTTTTAACTAGAACTAAAAACAGTCTGTACGGCTGTGAAATAGGAGAGAGGCATTACCAGGAATGGCTAACAGGCAGCAAAATTGCAAAGAAAGGATCATTTGAGAAGTGAAACATCAAGACAGTGGAGTGCGTCTAGAGTCTGCAGCTTTAAGTTTCATTGGAAGGGAACTAAAAAGAGAGAGATGTAATTGCCCATTTTTCTCATTTATACTCCTAGCTGTGTGTGTATTTTTTCTATTGGAATCGATGGTCAAATTTTAAGCATTCTACATGATACGCTAACTGCACAGAAGCCTGTGACTACTATGCAGTAGCATCACATGGCAGGAAGTATGACACAAAGCTACTGATTAGTCATGCTGAGGAACAGCTTTTTATGACACTGACTGCACAGTAGCTCTGGTTAGTGTGCTGTCATTTAGTAGTTGTTCATGCTTGTTTATACAAGTACTAAATAACTGAACAGTAATGACTGCACAGCCAGCGTATTGTGTAGACACAGCCTCTGGGAAGCAGAATGGATCAAAAACCAGAACATTCAGAAGTAATTTTTGTAGCAAGTTACAGGGCTTTCCATTTGTCATCAATGTATGGCCAAGTCCTTTTTTAAAGCTGTTTGGAATAAATTTTGTGAAACAAAGTTGCAGTCTTTTAACCTGTCATGTGAATGGCATAGTAACATGTTTTTAATTAAAGAAAGCCAAGGTAATAGCAGATCTTCTATAGTATATCAACCCAGGTCATTTTAATATGCAGAATAAATAGTAACTTTGATTTTTTGAAATTTAAGAATCTTTCATTCTTGATGAAAATGTCAGGTTTCAGAAAGACTATTTATTATAGTGTCTACATGCTCTTTTGGCAGGGCCATTTTCCATTACTTTCAGTTGTAGATCCTTGGCTCCCTCTCTTTGACTAAGTTTTCTAAGTCTTATTAAATTGCTTCCTAAATGTTTTTAACTTATAATATTTCAGAAAAAAGATCTCAAACTTCTTCACAAGCACTAATTAACTTATTCTTGAAACACCTCTCTGACATAGGCACATATTGCATCCCAGGCTAGGTATAAACATTCTAAAAGTCCAAGGTGGAATTGCTCTAAATTATGTGATTTTTCTGTAAGCAGCATGGTTTAGATTGGATAACTCGCATTCACCCATTGGTGGTGGTGGAGGGAAATCTTAAAATGAGTTCTGCCATTTTTTAACCAGTCTGTGTGCCAAGCTGCTATTCTGTTATGGGTATAGACCAGTTTTCAATCACTTATATGAGTAAAAATGTAATGTCTGTACCTGGCCCAGTTTTATAAGTGAATAATCTGAGGAACAAGGACTAACTCACAGTCATGGAATAAATATTTGGTAAAGTTTGGAGCTAAGGCTCAGTCCTTAGAGTCCTAAGTCTGTGCCTCAATGCGCAGATTTTCTTAATGCTAGGTATTCTCATAGATAAAGGGCTGGGAGATAACTATAAGGTTTATGTGCCTGTACTGTACCCCTCAGTCAACACAATATGGCCCCTTCCTTACGTCTCTATATGAGAAAATTGGGTGCTATCACACTGGGAGTAATTTCTGTTTCTAACAGTTAAAGTTTTTCACTTTGGATCCTGAGCCTGACACAACTCCTTCGTTGACGTTAGGTAAATCACTTAACTTTTCTGTCTTAGTTCTGCTTATAAAAATGGAAATAGCACACTTAACTCTGACAATACTACGGGGGTCCTATGTAGTCTTAATTAAACTTTGTTAAACACTTTGACGTGGAAAAACATTCTAAGTGCTTTGTATTATTCCACCTTTCAAATATGTCTCAAGTAATAGTCTGCAGGGACTAATAAGCTAATGTTCTGTATTTTTTCCCCTCCAAAGTAAATTCTGAGGGGGTTTAAAATAACAGTTACATTGATGTAAGTGTTTCAATCCAGAACAAACTGCTGAAATTGAATGTGTCATGGATACTTGTTGCTCAACAGGCTAAATTCTGTTGTGAGTATAAATGCTACAGTATTGCCAAACTGAGATCTAAACTTGTCTCTCTTAAACATCTGTGCACTCAGAATTACCAGTGATGTGTCCCTTTGACCTATTTTATTTGAACTATGCTGGAAGTGAATTTTTAAACCACTAAATCTAACTTCAGGGTGTGAATCACTGGTAGGTGATGATAGGTAATTGGACAGTAAGCTCACAAGGGGCATGAGAGCAATGGAGCTCCCATGTTCTCAAAGGAAAGAAACCAAAAAAAGTAAATGAAACTAAAAGAGAAAATAATAATCTCCCTTCTAACAGATTTTACATTTAGCATTTGGTTTCTGACAGTTAGTTTTTTATCTGTAGGTCAAGCCTTTTTACACAACTTGTTGCAGTTGTGTAAAAAAACTTTTTTCCTCTTTGTTTTTTCCCCTCTTTTTTTGTTCTTTTTGAGTAAACTTATGTGTATGAATAGAACTAATTTGCCATTTGAAAATATAGGAATTTGTCCAGGAATTCTTCAAAATTTACCATTCTAAGAATTTCAGTGTTAAGGATTAAGTCAATTGCTATGCGTTTAACTTGAACATCCAAATGTAGAAGGAGGAAGGAATTGTTTCTGATGGGCTACTGAGTAGCCCCACAGCTTTGCAGAAGCTTTTCCAGGCTCACCATAAGCCTGTGGCTGACCTAGATCTTCTTGCAGAGAAAATAGAATATCTGTGAGCTGGCAAGTCCTCTTTCTGTCTCAATCCTACCTGTGTCCTGACCCCTTTCCTGTTTCTTGTGCAATGTCAGTAACAGCCTTACAATTCCACTGAGGTGATGGGATTAAAGAATTTGGTGTTTAGAAATTTTGAGGGAGAGGGAGAGAGTACAAATACACAGACTCACTCTCTGTAATATATTTCTATATATGCCAGCTGTTATCAATATAAATATTTGTAGCATGTTCCAATCTTGGATGACTTAAGCTAATTATATTATTCTAATAGCCTTCTGTGAAGAACATGTTATCAACATATTACTCTTTATATGAGAGCTTTTAAAAAAATGTGTATTGCTCCATAGGGAGAAAGATGGGGGAAGAAGGTAAGGTTCATTGCAATTAATGTTTACTAATGGGGATTCAGACTGTAGCAAAAAAGAACACTTTGGTATTCCTTCAACAACTTCCATAACTTTGCCATTGATCTCTATGTATCAATGTTGAACCAATTAAAATAGATATTGGATTGCTGAGTGGAGCTTTTTGAAGTATCTTGCATGTGTTCCTTCTTTACATGGTAAGTATTTATGAGTGTGTTTTAAGTTAATATTAGTGACGCAGATTAGGTGGGGGAAAGAGACCCAGACCAAAAACCATTCAGAAGCTTGGCCAGACTATTAGGTTATCCCATATAACACTTTATGGTACTACTTCAGTATACTTTTTTCTTCAGAAATACCAGGAGCGTTTGATGTGTGATTCTTAATCCTGGTATACTAACAACACTTCTCTGAGAAGGAACCTTATTACATGATTCCTGCCATATTTTACTGAAGCCACAAAAAATGGAAAAAATGTGTAGCCCATCATCCAATTCAATCCCACTTCCCACATTGCATTGTATGATCAGAAGTGGGAAACCAACAGAATGTATTATGAAGACTGAACTCTTAAGAGTTCAATTTCAATGTTACTTTTAACCTCAAGTGCATCAGTATATTGAACTCCTCCCTTTGAGAAGCTTTTCCTTTTTTGACTGCAAATCCATTTCATTTGAGTATCTAAGTATTGTCAATCCAGGTTTTCCCATTATGGAATCCCATCTGGACTGACTTTTAGCAAGTAACTGTGTGTTCTGCCTAAATGAGACAAACCAGCTTTGACGGTCCCTCTCTTTCTGTTACCCTCACCCACACATGCAGACACACTGGGACGTGCTAGTCGCTGGCAGTTCTTTTTCAATGTTTGATCATAATGTCTTATGGCTGTTTTCTTTCCCATATCTGCATTGGCATAAACAGCTTAAAGCTAAGTTTATAGCCCTAATGCACTATAGAAGTCACAAAAATGTTTGGTGTGTTATTAATTTATTGGCTGCTATTGTGAATATGGACTTAAGAATTTTATTGGAAGCACTTGTGCAAATAAAGTTGTGATCATGGTCCAACACATGAAGCACAAAGTGCAGTTTTTATAAGCAAAAAATTTGAGAGAGATTCTAAAAAACAAACAAACAAACAAACAAACAAAAAAAGTGATACTGGTTAGTTTGTCAGTACTGACCATGCTGTTTGGGTTTGACACAAAGTTTTACTTTTCTTCCTCTCTGCAAATAGCTTAGTTTATTTCCTTGGTGTGCAAATAAAGAAATAGACTAATAAAAGTACTGAATGATGTGGAATCAGTATGTTGAACTGCCAAGACAGAAAAGCAAGAAGTGAGCCAGAGACCAAAGACAACATGTAGGAAAGTGCCACCTACTTTAACACTAATTTTCATGGAATAATAAGACAGTAGGGCTGAAAAGAACCTCATGAGGTCATCTAGACCAGGCTCTGCTCAAGGCAGTATCATCCCTGACTAAACTATCCTGTCCAAGTGTCTGTCTAACCCGCTCTTGAAAACTTCCAAGAATGGAAATTCCACAACTTCTCTAGGTAGGGTGTTCCAATGCCTGCCCACCCTCATTGTCAGAAAGGTCCTCCTAATCTCTAACCTACATTTTCTCTGCTGAAGCTTGAGGCAGTTGCTCTTAGTCCTGTCCCCTGGAGCCATGGAGAAAAATGCATCTCCATACTCTCTATAATTGCCCTTCAGTCCCCCCTTCTCCAGACTAAGTAACACCCTGTGACATCTGTAGGTATAATAGGGCTTGCTAGTACTGCCCTGTGCTTGTCTGCCTACATGTGGCAACAGGGTAGACCTTGGCTCTGGATCACTAGGTCTGCCAGGAAGTGGATCTTACATTTTTCTCACCTGCCACGACTTTGACCTTTATATTCCTGGGAGGCAATGCCCATGGTGATCCTGCCTGGTCTTGATCCCTGTGTCTTTGGTGGGGCTCCAAACCTCCCCTTTACCCCAGTGTAACCTCTCCAGATGGTGTTTTACAATGTTCTTTCACAGCCAGGTTGCAGTGCTACCTGTTGTAACTTTCTCTGCACCCCAGGATGTCCTAGTGCCTCTTTCGGGTACACCCTTCCAGGGGCCAGTCTTGGCCTGTGCTCAAACAAAATAAATATAAAAAAAAAAATAGCAAAAGAAATCACAGATCCTCCCACACTCCCCACCCCCCGGACCCCACCCCACC
>NW_005841970.1:1633051-1646523 GCF_000455745.1 Alligator sinensis
CGTCTCAGCCTTCTTATCAGACTCTGGCAATGTCCCCAAAACAAATCCCTTAGCATTCTTTGCTGTGTGAGCCTGCCCTGCACCCCTATGAACATTCGCAGTCTTTCGGGATCTCCCCCCCCATGCAGGAAGGCTCTACCTGTGACTGTAGATTTTTTCCCTTCGGACCCTCCTCCGGATCCTCTGCTGGAAAAACTCCAGTCCGGACATTCACTCTGGCCTTGTGAACTCCCTTGCTCTGGCTCCTCAGCTGCACCTCTGCTCCAGAGATTCCCACTGGCCGCTTGTTCACAGGCCTCTGCCTGCCTCAGGATCACTCCCACAGCGTTCTTCAGCCAGGCTAAACAGTTTCTGCCTGCTGAGATGCTCAGCCGCTCCTCTCTCCCTGCGGCCTGCAGGGAACTGAACCCCCTCTGACCCTTTCCAGGGCTGGAAATACCTTTGAGTGGCCTTCCTCCACCAATCCTGAGTGAGATGCTGCTCCAGAAATTGGGTGGGTATTTTCATTCCTTTCTGGGCTGCAGCTGCAGCCCTGCCGGCCCTCCATGCTGTACATTCTGTCTCGCTCCTTCACACCCCCATTATTTCAGCCTTTCCTCATAAGTCTTTCTTCCCAGACCCCTAATGATTTTTTTCTTGTTCTGTGCTGCTCTTCTTCCAAACTGATCACATCCATCTTGAAGTGTAAGGCCCAAAACTGGATGTAGTACTCCAGGCTTCACCAGTGCATTGATCCTTGACCTTCATTTGTAAGTGACATTCCTGTTGATACAACCCAGTATGCTGTTGGCTTTTTTGCAACAAAGGCTTTTTGTAGGTTTGTATTCAGCTTATGGTCCACTGTAATGCTCAGGTCCTTCTCTGCAGTACTGTAACCTAGCCAGTCATTCCCTAGTTTGTATTTGTGCATGCTGTTATTCCTTCCAAAGTAAAAGATTTTGCCCTATTTGTTGACTCTCATCTGATAGACTGCAGACTATTTTTCCAGACTAAGTAATTCTGGATCCTAAGTCTTCCCTCCAGAGTGTCTGAAACTCTACCCAACTTGGCATCCTCCACAAATTTGGTACGTATGCACTGAATCTCATCATCCAAATCATTAAGAAACATGTTGACCAATACTGGACCTAAGACAGATCCCTGGGGAACCCCACCCAATGCCTCCTCCCAACTAGAATTTAAGCCATTGATGACTATTTTTTGATCCAACCAGTTACGTATCCACCTTACTGTATTTTTATCAAGTCTGTATTTCTTTAGCTTGTTAATAAGAATGTTATGAGAGAGAGCCTTGCAAAAAGCCTTGCCAAAATCAAGCTGTATCACATTGACTGCTCTTCCCCCTTTCACAATGCCTGTCACCTTATCATATGAGTAAATTAGGTTGGTCAAGCATGACTTGCTCTTGGTGAATCCATCCTGGTTGTTCCTGATCACCTTGTTCTCCTCTAGGTGCTTCTCAAGGAATTCCTTGAGGACCTCCTCCATGGTTTGTTCAGGTATTGAGATAAGGCTGACTGGTCTGTATTTTTCTGGATTGTTCTTTCTTAAAGATGTATTTGACCTTTTCCAATCATCTAGAACCTCACCTGATTTCCATGACTCCTTGAAGAGGATAGCTAATGGCTTCAAAACTACCTCAGCCAATTCTAGTTTCTCTAGTTTCTCTAAACAATCCCTAACTTGTTCTTGTACTATTTGTCTCCTTTCCTACCTTTTCTGCTAATAGCACACATCATCTGGTAGCTGCTTCTGTTTGTGAAGATGTAACTAAAGTCCTTAAATATTCAGCCTTCTCTGCATCATCTATATAACAAGATTTTCTTCTACATTCTGTAAGGAACCTATGGTTTGTCTGTTGTTTTTCTTACTTTTTATATACTTATAGATTTTTTTTAAATAGTCTTTTATGTCCCTTTTTAGCTGCATCTCAAATTGTGCCTTGGCCTTCCTAATTTTCTCCCTGCATGCCCATCTGATATTTCTATACTCTTCCCTAGTACTATGACCAGGTTTCTGCTTTCTATAGGACTCCTCTCTGAGTTTCAATTTGTTTTCTAGTTAGGTTAGCCAGTGTGCAGCTGAAGAGATCAGCTTTTGTGCTTGGATGGCATGGTTTGTAAATTGTAGGTTTCTGTGGTGATGGACCTTGTAACAAGTGGGCGTCCCCTGGCCAGTCTAAACGTAGGCCCACCCATTTGCTTCAGGGCGAACCACCTGCCTACCTCACCTGCCATACCTTGATGATAAAGATTAAGAGGTGTTAATCAGGCAGGAGGCTACCTGTTTACTTGCCCTGATGCCAAGGTCCTATGTACATGGCTCTGAACCTCCCCTTATACCATGTCCCATGCCTTGCAGATGGCATCCATGTTCCTCCAGTGCCTCACACTGGGTCTCGAGCTCCAGAGTCTCACATGGGACTCTCACTCCCCACTGGATTTCATAGCCCCTGTGCCCTAGCACTGGCCAAGCTGTTCAGGGACCTGGTCTTATAGTGAATAGCTGGGCTCTGTTCCCAATCAGGTAATTAGGCCTGACTGGGGAGAATAGCCAGCTGCAGGCTGCTTTGTTGCTGCCCACGCCCCTAGGAGTAACAGAGCACACTCTGTGCACTGTTACAGGCCTACTCATAAGGAGAGGGCAGAAATCTCTACATTATTTGGCCCTAGTAAACATAGGATATGTCTATTTCACTTGAGAGAATAAGAGTTAAGGGTAACGCATTAAAATGATTTGTTTCCTTTCTGCAGTGATTTACCTGAAAATTTGTGATGGGGAACCACACAGCCACTACTAGACTTCTCACTTGTGAAGTCCTACAAGAATTAGTTCCATCTCTGATCCTATTCAGTGTCTACAGGCAGCTTCTAAGTAAATGGCCTGATAATCAGGATTTGGGTATCTCCATTATACATTCTTTACCAAAAACTATCATAACACTGCCCTCCATATGACCCATTGTTTTTTTCATTCCCATGCTGATATCAAACAGTATAACCTGAATCCAAACAAGACAGTGATTAACATAGTGGCAGAGAAAAGCATTCTGAATACTGCACTCTGCTTTGGTTAAGTGTCTATACCCATGAGGGCTTAGTGCAGCCTGTAGTTAGAGAAAACTTCTGGACTGGATTCCTCACTGATGCTAAGTTCTCATATAGCAATATCTATGAGTAAAGATTTCTATTGTCTCTGGTTAATTGGGAGTCTCCATCTTCCAAGAAATATGACCTTTTTTTTTATGGCTTTGTCATCAATGGGCATCTTTACATATGCTCCAGGGATAGGGGTGCTTTAATTAGAGCAGCTCTGAGAGGCACTTTAACTAAAGTCTCTGCAGCATCTCATGTATTCAGAATCCCACACTTCAAAGTAGTGGTGGGGCTGCTTTATTTAATAGATTTCATAGACATTAGGACTAGAAGGGACCTCGGAAGTTCATCAAATCCAGTCCTTTGCCCCAAGGGCAGGAAGTCAACTAGGGTCAAAGGATCCCAGCAAGATAAGTGTCCGAACAGTTCTTAAAAGAGTCCAGAGTAGGTGCTTGTACCACTTCTGGAAGGAGTCTATTCCAGGCCTTGGGGACTCGAGAAAAGAAGTTTTCTCTTATGTCCAGCCTAAAATGGTCTTGGAGGAGTGTGTAACTGTTAGCAACTTTTAACTAAAAGTCATTGGATGAGGATCAGTTAAAGTGCCCCCACCACCATTTTGAATTGTGGGGGTGCTGAATACATGAGATGCAGAGGAACCCTTTAAACTGAACTACAGCAAAGCAATAGCCCTGAATATAAAGACTTCAGGTCTTTGGAAACTTCAGTTGGTACAGAAGTCAGCAGCTAATTTCTTCACAAAACAGGCTATCATGAATGCATAAATGCAATTCTCTATTACAGGCTTCTCACAGAATATTGAATCAAGGTTAATGTTTTGAACTTTACTGTAAAGGATGAGGCTTAAAGTATCCTAAAGGTCAATTGGCGCTTTGGATGGAGATCCTGAATGACAACTTTGCTCCTTTGACACGATCAAAATTTCTACATTTTCCACATTTGTATGTGGTATAACTTTCTCCCATGCTGATTCAATACTGTACAACTTCCAGTAGAACTAAGGATTATTGCAAATTTCACTACTGACTGCTGTATGTTCAAGAAGCTTTGTTTTGACCTGGCCTTTGACATAGCAACTCATGTTTGAGTTTATGTGCATGTAATACATACTTCTAAGTCAAAACAAAACACTCTAAAAAACTCTTTCCTTATTGGGAAAGGATGAGACACACACCTATGACAGATGTTAGTCATGTTACTCCCTGCCAATCTGAATGTTTCTTAGATAGTGGTGATGAGGGATGTGTAAGCATCCATACAAAATAGAACAGAACTCCTAAATTTCCTCCATTTGCTAAAAAAATGAATGTCACTGCTAAAGCAATTTGATAGCTATGGATGCCACAAACAGAATTGCTGTGTTAATGCCTATTATAAAATATGATATCTAGAGTTGGGAACTTGAATTTGAGCTATTTCAGTGTGCTATATATATATCTTGTTGGGAGGCAAAGCTGAAAAAAAAATCCAAGAAAAAATGCTTCTGGGGTACAGAAAAGTAAATTTGATTTCACTGTAGGCTAAACAAATAAATGTGGTAGGGTAGGCATATACCCCATACACATACGTAAATGAAAAGTCAGAACTTGGTCACCTTAATAGAAAGGTCCTTGAAGAAAGAGCTATTCCTATGTGACATGAGGTTAAGCAGCTATGTGCAGTATTGCACTTCAGAGAGCTATATATATATATAGGCACTGTTTCTAACTTGGTCATTCTTATGATGGCAAGTGCATGTTTGACATTAAAGGCTTACTACTGGATTCTGTCTCTACTCCAGAATAGCTTTAGCAGCTCGAATGGGGTGGGCAATTAGTTGGGCCTGTGGGCCACATAGGGAATTTGACCAAGCTGTCACAGGCCAAGTCAGCATGACCCCCCTCCCCCCCTTTCTCCCACCCATGCAACAAGGCACCAAAACTTCCTATGTGAGATGGAATTGCAGGTGTTTGGGGAGCAGTGTTCAGGAGTGGGATGGGTGGGCAAGGTCGGGGTCTCAGGGCAGTGACAGCACGGGACTAGGCACAGGGCTAGGGATGGAGCAGAGCCATGATCTGCTCTCTGCATGTCCCTGCCTGTGGAACCCACATCCATAGAAAGGGCATGCGAGCAGCAGATTGTGGCTCTGCCCTGGGCCCCAGTCCTGTGTGGTCACTGCTGCAAGATCCCAGGGTCTCCCTGGCCCTGCCTGCCCATCTTGCTTCTGGAGGCTACTCCCTGATGCTCTGTGACCTTATCTTATCTGTCCAGACAAGCACCCTGTGTATGTGGGTCCCACCCCTGGCAGTAGGTGCAAGCCAGATGGGTCTGATATCCAGCAGTGGGTTTGGGTCCAGCAGCTGTGGCAGCCAAAAGAAGCCATCACTGACAGGACTAGGCAATGGAGTCCAGCTGCTGTGCCACCTCAGCCCTGCTATGCATGTGGAGGTGGTGGGACTGGCTGCATTCACCACAGCCCAGGCTGCCCCCTGTGCCTGGGATGGATGGGACCAAGGGGCCCACTGCAGGCCAGATAAAATCTTTCAATGGGCCATGTATAGCCTGCAGGGCACACTTTGCTCATCCCTGAGTTAGAATGTGGCCAATACTTAATCTAGTCAATGGGTGTAACCACAAAAATGCAGGAAGGTGTTCATTAGCTGGAAGTGTAAGTGGGATAGATGATCTAATCTTTGTCCCTCCTTTTTACTCACCTGCCACAACTTGGATTGTAAAGAAAAGAAAGGAGATCAGTGCTGTCTGTGCTTGTGAGACAGAGAAATGCCACCCTGATGTCAATTGCTCACATTGTTAGTTTATTTTCTACTTAACAGTGGTATAGATACAGTATCCTTGCCAATTACTTCATTGGTGAGGGTAGTCTGTGTTACAGTGAGGAAATCCCCATGCTTGATATTTTGCAAATATTTTGGTACAAAGGTTATCACCACTAATCGCCTCGTTAGTGGTGCGTGCTCTCCACGTCTCTCATTCTCCGTGGGTGCATGCTACTGAGACCAGCCTCCTGCTGCTTTCTCTCTCGGTCTGGCTTCCCACCCTCTAAAAAAACAGTCCCAACAGAGTCCAGGCTTGGAGTGAGCTCCAACTTTCTCCCTTATCTGAGGGGTGCAATCCCTCTTCCTTTGAGCCACCGATGGATCCATCTCCTGGCATCTCCGTATCTCCCTGCACTCACCAGTGCTGTGGGGATTCACAGGAAGGTAATCCCCATCACAGCTGACCTGCTGTGTATCTTGAAGTTTTGCTCCCCTGGCATTCTTCTATATGCAGGTATGGCTTCTTCTTTCTTCTCGGGTATCTCCGTCCCTCCTCCTTCATCTTCTGGTGCCTGAAGACAATCAGTCCATGTCCCACTGGTTTTGGCAGGCTAATCACCCGATCTTTTCTTGGGTGTGTAATTCTCCCCACCTGGCAGGGTTCATTGTCGGGTCAATCTGGCCCAACCTTGCCCAAGTAACAGGGCTCCTGCCTGAGTCCCTGTTACAGGAAGAGTATCAACTAACTCAAGGTTTGTCGGCATTTTCATTACAACATACTTTTGTAAGTAGTGTATAAGATGGTCTTCATACTCCTTTTGGCTGAACATATCCAAAAGAATATGGGTTGATTATTCATGAATTAAAGCAAATCTAACAGTGATCTAATAGAACATTTTTCCACGCTTCAGAATGTTTTTTTGTCTTCTAAAGTTTTTTGTTATGTATAATTTTTAAACAGATGTTTTCTTTTATTTTTAATACCAAAGAAAGTTTAGTAACATAAACAAACAGGTGTTGCATTGTCCTTTGTTTTTCAGAAGAAAATTTCAAATTTTGAATACAAGTAATTGATGGTGTTATGGAATTTGGGAATTTCTGTAGTAATGCCAAGTTTGCCACTATAATAAATTCAGCTTCCTACAGAAGATTTTATGTTGAAAATTCAAGTTTTCTTATTTTATTGCTAAATATTATTTTATTTCTTTTCATATATACAAAGGGTAAAAAGGAGTACCCATATCCTCTGTTCTAGTACTATGGATAAAATGTATAAATATAACTCCTATCCTGATGTAACTAAGGGCGCTGAAAGATGTGAAGCTCCTTGCTGTAACTCATGGCGCTTCAAATAAAGTGCCACGAGTTATAGTGATCCCCCCCACAACCCAACAGGTATTCTCTGTTGGGCTTGGAGGGGGGGGGAAGGAGTATTGAGCTCTACTTTGGATCAAGATGAATGTCTACAGCCTCTTTCCCCTAGCCCTGCCTCCCCACCTCCCAATTCCATTTCTGTCTTCAGGATGGGAGGGAGGAAAAGGGAGGAAAGGAAGATTGGTTTCGGGTTTGCCCAGCCTTCACTGGGGAGCAGGGTGGGTTGGAGACCCTCATCACGGGGGGGGGGGGGGGGCTCTAATCTACCCCCCTCCAACAAAGGCTGGGCAAGCCCCAGACTGAGCTCCCTTCCTTCCCTTATCCCTCCTGAAGACAGCATCTGGGGTGGGACTAAGTTGTATCAACACAGCCCTGCTCCTGGGCAGGGGCTGACAGAAATTAATGAAGGTGCTCTGCCTTGGAACGCCTTCATCTGAATTTTCATGTAATGAGAGTTAATTTGTCATATGATCAGGCACTTTTGAAGCATTCTGCAGCCATGCATTTCTGTCCAAGCATGGCTGTAGAGTGCTTTGAGGGGGCTGATCACACAACAAAACATCACCCTGTCAGTGCCTTAAGGTATAGCAGTGCAATTTAGTACCTAATCCACAAGTACAAGTTATATGGTGAAATACTCGCAGTGTTAATAGAGATTAACAGGGTCCACGGCACTGGAATTTTGCCTGTGTGTGTGTGTATATCTATATCTATATCTAGAGATTATCAGAAATTCTTGAGTCTTGCCACCACACTTCTCTAGAGCATTCTGATCTCTTTTATGGCACTTCCCATAAAAGCTGTTTTTAACTCTGCCCCACAATGACCCTCCTTCTAGTGTAAGAGGATACGGGCATGTGTATCAAAACAAAACAGGGCCCTATACTGAAGTGGTGGGTTTTTAAAAATACCACTTCAATTTAGGGTGAAGTAAAACCCTGTCTCATGTACACCCATTTCTTACTTGCCTCTCTCGTGGTGTGGAGGAGAGGGTGAGCTGCTGATGGGTGGAGTGGTTCTTGGGCTGCAGTGGTGGGTGGTGCTTCCCTCTGTGGCAGCAGCGGCCCCCCCCAGGTGGCACCCAGCTTGGGTGATACCAGGGGGCACTGCAACCATGGAGGGTGGGACCGGGTCTCCATGCAGCTCTTGCAGGCAGGCAGGCTCTAGGGCAGGGGTAGGCAATGTTTTTTGGCTGGAGTGCTGAAAAAAAACCACAATGTCTATCTTGGAAGGTGCCAGAGTGCTGACATATCAGAAAAAACAAAACGAGGGCAGAGGAGTACATAGCAGGACATACTGCATATTAGTGTTATAAGGTCTCTCTCTATATATAATTAAACTATTGTTGTATGTGAAGTAAATAAGGTTTTTAAAATGCTTAAGAATCTTCATTTAAAATTAAAATGCAGATCCTACCAATTTAGTGTGATCCTTGCCCTTGCTTTTCCTTGCTGAGTTTTCTAATGTCCGGCCCCTTGTTTTGTCTACACACACCCCTAGGACTTTTGGATCTTGCTCTTCCTTTGTTCATGAGACAATCATTGCTATTAACCATATAGGGTAATCTTCAGGCTCCTCAAAAGGTGAACATCCTCTTTGCCTGTGCTCTAAGCAACCTATAGTCTTGTGAGGAAACTACTGAAGCAAGAAACCAAGGATAATCCCCATTTTTCTGAAAAAGGGTTTTGAAATGAGCTTTTTTGAAGAATGCTTTTTCCCTTTGACTGCATGGCATCAATCTAAGGTTAACTTCCTTGCTCTACTCTTCTGTAAGATTCATAAAACTGTAGAAGTGATGTTTTCTTTTCTAATTTGAATATGAATCCACTGGGAAAAGTTATATTAGAGGGTACAAGACAAGGTCATTGCACCATTCCCTGGTTTACAGCTCCTAGTTGTAGGTTAGTTCAAAACAAGGAAAAAGGACATACATGTTCTGAAAAGGAGTCAATTTTCATACAGGACTTTTATGAGACGAACAATCTTGTTGTGGGAGTAGGGACAGGAAGCTCTCCCATAGAAGAGAAGTATCTGAAACGCAAATCTAAGAGAGGACTTGCTGTCAAGCCCAGTGTTCCTGCCCTTTATTGCACAACTGAGTTATTTCATCTTGTAGGTCATCTTGTCTCAGAGCCAAGATCTGCAGCTTACTATAGCTTCCATGGCTCACAAAGCAACATTTATGTTCAGCTGGATCTGACTTCACTGGCACAGAATTCAGCTTTCAATCTGTACCTTCAGTAAGTGACAACAGGATGATGGAATATGTACTGGGAAAAAAAGATGCAAAATGATTTAACATTTCAAACTCCTTATCCATGGAAGGACTCCAACAAAAACTGTTATAATGCTGCCCAACCCTGGCAAGACTGAAACACAAGTGTTTGTTTCTGCACATGTGTAGAAACAAAACTTAGGATCCCAGGGAACTTTAATATTGAAAACTGCAACTTCTGAAGAGTTCAGATAACTCCATGACTAGGTAGGACCTGAGCAGGGGTTTTCAGGATTGCAGTTTTGCACCTAGATTCCACTGAAATTCCACATTTAGTTGCTTAATCTTCTTTTGATATGGCCTTTAGTAGGAGAAGTGTGATAATGAGGTTGCAAAGATGAAACTTTATTGGCCATTTCAGTGCCTCTTAGACTTGGAATAAGAACTGCAGCAGCAGAATGGGATAAAAAGGTATGTTTATGGGTGCATCTACATGTGCGCTTTACTGCAAGCTACCTAATTAGTTCCACAGTAAAGTTTCACTATCTACATGTGCACCTGTATTAGGGCACAGTAAGTTAATTAACTCTGCTGGTAGTTAGGAGTCATCAAAGGAGTCAAGTTAAAGAAAAGCATAAAAGGGGGAAGTAAGAAAGTTAAGTGTGTCATCCTTGTCATTATCATTTTCATCATGAATCCAGCTTTCAACACCTGTCTGGATTATCCCAGCCAACGATGCAGCCTTTGCTACAGGAACTGTGTGACCGTCTTTTCTGTGCAGCCAAGTAACATCTGGGATTGGGTGAGATCATTGTATTAAGTGTTTTTCTCTCTCTGAATATAGAAACTGCTAAGATAATACTTGTTATATTAATAAAGTTAGACTTTGATTTTAGGACACTTGAGTTGTCTGTGTTTGTATTTCATAGTCCATTTAAGGGTTAATTGTGCTTTAACAATCCCTAAGCACTATTTGCTGGTCAGTGGTACAAAGAAAACAGCACTGGAGTTTATTGCTATGTGCTAATTGCACGTGTAGATGCACCCTGTGTGGCCCGACGCAATGCCATGCAGAGCTAGCTGAAGTAGATCTGCTTTAAACCTGAAGAAAAACAGGTTATATTAGCCTGTTTGGAATGTCTTGCTACATTGACCTTATTTGTTCTTCTGTCTGAGATAGTGTCAAGTAAATATACTCAAACTGCATTGTACTGTATAGATATACATCCTGTGGTAGGTAGGACAGGCATTCAAAGCTCTAATATTTAAGTAATTAATGTGGAGTCATATTAGCTGCAGATAAAGTAACTGCATTGTATTTTATTAAATGCATTAGTGCTCAAAGTAGTCTGAATCTACTTAGGCTGACTGAAACATTTAATTCCCATAGAGGATGTTTTTTTTTCACACAGATATTATAAAAACCATTACTATTATAATTGGTTCATAGAAAAATTGGGGTTGGAAGGGACCTCCATGAGTATACATTAGTATTGTCTATAGCACAAAAACTTCCTGATAGCACTAGGTTTTGGGCTTTTTTTTTTTTTTTTTTTAACTAAAGGCTAATAATATGTTAATTAAAGACACATATTGCATAAAAGATATACTTTTGCGATTATTTTGCATCAGCATCTCTAACCTCCGAAATGCACTCAGTGTCAAATTTGCACTTCAAGATTCTGTGTCTTTTATATGTATTCATTTCTTGTATTTATTTATATTTTTCAGAGATACCCAGTTACGGCTCAAGACGTTTATACATTATTCATGAAAACACACACAAAATTACATTGAATCAATATCTCCCAAGCCAGTGAGGTTTATAATAACTTGTAGACATTTAAGATTTAAGATATTGAAGTCTATTCCAGTTTTGAAAGAACTATTACTTTTAGATCCATATAAATATGTGGGAAATGATAATATTGATCCTTTTATTTTTGTCTAACTGAATGTTCAATTTAGATACACTGAGTGCATTATGTAATTTTTTTTCCTGAAGCAAAAGGGGACAGTATTATGTATATGGAAAACTGCTATGATATACAGCAGATGGACAGTGATTAAAAATAAAATCTGCATTGAATTAGCTTCCTATTTCTGTGTTCCTACACATTGTCAAGAATCCTTGAGTAATGTGCTTATCAAGAACTGATATAAACATTGACTTTTTATTGCAGCTTCAATCTGGATTTAGGCCACGGGGCTCTGTTATATTGTCATTTTGAATAATGGGAAATGTTTATAATGCAGTGAACCATGAATAAATTTTGGATATAAGTTTTATCTTTCTCTAAGGACTTTGATACTGTTTTTGAAACCTCACAAAATTGTCTTCCAGGTCCATAGATTTCTTAGAGGACTAAATCCATCCTTATCTATATAGTCCTATGTTTGTACTGTTCACCAGAAACTGGAATTCCTATTCCATGGAAAATTCCAAGATAAGAATCTAGTCTGAAATGGAACAAAACAGGCTGGGATTTTTTGTTTGTTTGTTTGTTAGCTTTTTAATTTCTCATAGAGCTCCAGCTATAGGGATTGTACTCGATGGGTTCTCCCCAAGCTGGGACTCCTGGCTACTGAGAAACTGTGGGTGAAGTTGCATGTTATGCTTAGACCAAATGCAGTCCTCTGAACATTAAAGTCTGTTAACTCTTGCTAAGTGCCTTCCGAGCATCTCAAAGTCATGCCACTTTAGTTAAGGGTTAACTCAGGGCCGTGCTACCTAGCTTTTTTGACCTCCAGGCTCCCAAGTCTACAATGGGTAGACTGCTGAGTAGTAGGAAATGCAGAAAATCTGGCAGGTTCTGGAATTGTGTTGGAATCGATTGTTTTCTGAGGAAAAGTTTATTTTCTGTGAACTGTCATTTTCCATTGGAAAAGCATTCCATTAGAAAAGGTTTAATGTCTTTAATGCTGTGATCTGTCTTCTGTCTTTATACACGGAAAGAAGCAAGTGCAACCTGAATACTTTCTCAGACCAAAAAAAGGACACTTGTCCCCAGAAGCTTGTTGAACATTTCTCCCCACTATACAGTTAGCCCCAAAAATATGTATCACCCCTAAAGAAACTTTTGCCTTGCGTATTTCCTGGATTACCACAGCTACAACAACACTCCAACTATATTATCATTGTAAGTGATTGGCAATTATCATACAAGGATTTAAGTATTCTTATGCAGATAATGTTGTCGTTTCCTGTGGTAGGTCTCATTCAAACAATATTGTAACAAATCACTTCACTTCAGTTACATTTTGAGGCAGTCAGGTCTACATATGATTGGAGAATAGTCACAGAATTCTCCTGTATCTAGTTGAGGGAAATCAAGTATGATATTCATGGTTTTCTCACCCTCTAGGGAGTTATGGAGAGAGGAGAGGTTGGCCTTTTCTCTCTCTTATCCCCTTTTCTATGTAATTGGAATACGGAAGGGTAAACTCAGTTTCACTATATGATAAATAAATATGCTCAGGAAGGCAAATTTCCCTCACATATGTCCATAAATGCACTCAGTCACATTAGTAGAAAGCTCCTTAAAACAAAATCTACTACTGTAACATGAGATTAAGCAGCTAAGTATGCTATTATACTTTCGGGGGGTGTGTCTACATGTCACCATACAGTGATGTTGCTTCTGCACTGTGCTTTAGCATGATGCAATACGGGTGGTTACTGTGCCGTGCATGCAGTGCATGGCTAGATTTGGCTGCTACGTTGCTGTAGAGGTGCGTTATAACCAGGAAGTGTGCTACTACAGTGACATAGCTTGCGATCACCTGTAGACACATGTTATCTCTATGTCACTGTAGTGTACTGTACAGTGACCTAGCATGTCACCATATGACTGTTGTCATGTAGACGCGTCCAGGAAGATATTGGTACTTTTCCCAGCTTGATTATAGGTTTGTGCCCCTATTGCAGTGGGACTTTCTGCTGAATTGTCAGTCTGAATCTGATGCAAAAAATAGGCTTTTTAGGCACTTTTACACATGCTCGGGGGGGGGGGG
>NW_005841970.1:1646551-1660245 GCF_000455745.1 Alligator sinensis
ATTAGCATCCCCATGCGTAAAAATGGTGGTGGGGTAGCTTGAACTAAAACTCATTCAATGAGCTTTAAGTGCCACTGCTGCTGTTTTTAAGTTCAGGGATGCTGATACAAGAGATGCAGGAATCTGCTGGAGCACGGTAATTACCATGCTCCAGCAGACTTGATTGAGTCTGTTCCAACGTGCTGTAATTTTCTTGGCTTTTTTTTTTTTTTTTTAAAAGAAAAAACTTCTTTATGATCCAAGTGTCCAGGGTCTGGAACAGACTCCCCCAGAGGTGGTGCAAGCACCTACTCTGGACTCATTCAAATGGTGTTTGGATGCTTATGTTGCAGGGGTCATTTGACCCCAGCAGACTTCCTGCCTATGGCAGGGGGTTGGACTTGATGATCTTGTGAGGTCCCTTCAAGCCCCTAATGTCTATGAATCTAATTACATAGAGATCAGTATTGTTTGAATTCACTCTAAGAATGGTAGCCTACTGTGACCATTTTTTTTTTGCATGATATTCTCTTTTCAAAATAATTAGTGAATACAAATATTAGCAACCCTCCCAACTTACTTTTCTATATGTAGTTTAAGTTATTTGTGGCAAGCAAGTATCAGGGCTGCCCAACTGGACTCCTGTGGGCCACATGTGGCCCCTGAGACATTAATATATGGCCTTTGTGCTCCAACACAGCTGTTGCTTGCTTTATTGCTATAGCTGCTGCCACAGCCATGGTCTCTAGGGTTCCCCTCTCTCCCTCCCCTCTTCCCTCAGCTTTTGCTTCCTGACACAGAGGAAAGGGTGGTACAGCCCATGGCATGGTGCATGTGCAGTGAGGGAGCTGAGGGTGGGGGTCATCTATGCTGCAGTACAACCCCTACCTACATGCAGCATTCATGGTGTAGCTTTCCACGTGCCATGAGGGAGACTACAGCCTGGGGGCTTGTGGCTCATACTAGTGTGGTCTCCACTGGTGCAGCCTACAGTATGCAGCCCCCTTCCTGCTTATAAGTTTGACAGATCTACCTTATATCAAAATGTATTTCAATAAAAATATCTCAGGTCAAATATATATATTCTGTCTGCAGAATGTCATGCACCCAAATAGTAATGCTACAGGGGTGCTTAACTTCCAGTCTGTGGCCCATGGTGCCATCTTATCTGGAGTGTGGGGATTCCTATGGGTCCTGAAATATGGTAGGGGAGCAGTGGCTATTAATACGGCCATGCTTTCGGAGCCCCAAGCCCTGCATGTTCCCCCTTCCCCCATAAGGTTGGCCCACTTCCTGTCCTCCTGCTTCTGGATTGGGGCTGAACCATGCCACCTTTCCCCCCCATGAAGCCAGGTTGGGGCTGGGCCATGCCTCCCTGGAGGGATAGGTTGGGGCCAGGCCATGCCCAGTTTCCCCTGTGGGACCGGGTTGGGGCTGGGCCATGCCCCTTTTCCCACAGGGGATCAGGTCAATCTGCTTTCCCCTATGGGGCCACATTGGGCCTGGCTTGCCCCCCAAAACTTCTCCACATAGCAGGATAGACCTGTCACACCCATCCCAGGAGTTGGCTCGGGACCACTAGCCAGATCCAGCCCACAGATGGACTGGGCACTGCCCCCTGGGCAAAAAGGTTGGACACCACTGGTTTACTAATTAATAATGAAATTGGAATGGTATATATTGGTATATATTTTCAGAATGGTATATAATAGTATATATTTTCAGGAGACAGCGTCTCAATTCCTGTGCATTGTTTTGAATAAACCTAATTCAATTACTTCACTAATTTTGAGGCTTGCCTTTAAGTTCAGATCTGTGTTAAGAAAGTGTTTTGAAGAATTTTGGTTTAAGCATTGATGAGTTTCAGATCATAAAACCTGTGTTTGGCCAAAGAACCCAATCCTGTAATAATAATGTAGTTCCAGTGGTTTCAGTCAAGCTATCCTAATTTACAAGAGCCAGTCCAATCCAATGTTGTAACTTGCAATTAATAGTTAAAACAATTTTCATACTTGTTATCATTTAGGAGTAAAAAAAAATGTATTTGTTTAACTGTAATATAGCAGAAAATCCCAAGAAGTTAAATGACTTATTTGACTGGAAACTTCCTGGTTTAAATAATGTAATTAAATAAATGCTGTCTGGTTTACAGAGCTGTAAGGATGTGAACAGAAAGTTTCAACTCTCTTGCTGCCAGACAGCCTCTTAAAGCAAAGCCCTGTTTTCCTAGAAAAGAGCACAAGGAAGATACTAAATCATTATTTTAGAGTCTTTTCTTCTCTTGCTATCATTTTTTCATTCTAACAGCCTGTTGAATGTGAGGTTATGATGATACATGCTATTCTTTCTTCTCCTTATCTTATCAAATTAAATGGTTGCTGTGGATGCTCACCACTAAAAATGAGATGCTTATAAGGGTGCCTAGATATCATATTTTCTTGCATATAACACACCCCAGAATATAATAGCACCTTGCTTTTGAGAGGCAGAATGAAGGGGAAAAAAGATTTTTGCAGAGTTATGGTTTCATAATAATTTAAGAGTCTAATCTTAAAGTCATTCACCCTCCCTGAAACTCTAGCTGCTGTTGAAGATTGGTCTCCATGGCTGGATCTAGGATTTTGAAAAGAACTAAACAGTCTCCTTGTCTGTGAAATAGGTTGTAAACCAGAGCTATTAGCAATCAGCAAAATTACCCTAAGAAAGTTTAATCAGTGGAACACTAAAACCAATAAAAAAGGAGAAATGGCCATTAACACATTTGGGGTTAAGAATAATGGGCCATTAAGTCAATTGATTCCTTCAGATGTCTGAATACTAATGTGGCCACTGCTGAACTCTGGACCAGGAATTATTAGGATGCTTCTACCCTGAGCAGAATATCAGTTTCCCTGTTAAATACATGCACCTCAACTTTGGTGGGACTGATTTTTGGGGAGTAGGTGTGTTTTGTACGTAAGAAAATATGGTATGTATTTAAAGAGTTAGTATTCAAGATCAACATATAAACATTTTATTTATAGATTTTATAGATTTCATAGACATTAGGGCTGGAAGGGACCTTGTGAGATTATCGGGTCCAGTCCCCTGCCCAAAGAGCAGGAAAGTCAGCTGGGGTCAGATGACCCCAGCAAGGTGTGCATCCAGGCATTTCTTGAATTAATCCAGAGTAGGTGCTTGCAGAGGCAACCCGAGCAGTGTGCAGGGCCCAGGGCAGTTTCCCTAATTTGCCACCCTCCCCAGGGATGGCCCTGGGTTCTTGAACCACTTCTGTGGGGAGTCTATTCCACACTCTGGAGACTCAGATGGTAAAGGAGTTTTTCCTTATGTCCAATCTAAAATGGTCTTCAAGCAGTTTTTGACTATTAGACCTTGTATTCCCTTGGGGTGCCCTGGTGAACAGATGTTCTCCTAGTTCCTGATACACGCCCCTTATATACATATAGGCAGCCACCAAGTCCCCCCTGACCCTTTTCTTCTCCAGGCTGAACAGTCCCATGCCTCTCAGCCTCTTCTCATAAGGCCAGCTTTCTTGACCTCTAATCACGTGCATGGCTCTCCTCCAGATTCTCTCAAGCTTCTCCACATCCTTTCTAAGTGTGGAGCCCAGAATTGGATGCAGTACTGCAGCTGTGGCCTCACCAGGGGCAAGTAAAGTGGGTGGATCACTTCTTGGGTCTTGCTTGAGATGCATCAGTAGATGCAAGCCAGAGTTTTATTTTCTTTGTGAGCTGTGGCATTGCATTGGTGACTCATGTTCATTCTGTGATCAATCATGACCCCCCAGTCTCTTTCAGTTGTGGTGCTAGTGAGTGTCACTGCTAAGTCTGTAAGTATGATGTGTGTTCTTTCTCCCGAGGTGGAGCACCTTGCATTTCTCTGTGTTGAATGTCATCAGGTTTTGATCTACCCACCCTGTGAGCCTGTCCAGGTCAGCCTGAATCCCCAGCCTATCCTCTAGCATGATTGCAGTTCCCCTTAATTTGGTGTCATCTGTGAAGACAGCCAGTCCACTTCTGACACCTGAATCCAGAGAATTTATTAATATATTAAAAAGTACTGGTCCAAGTACTGAACCTTGGGGGATGCCACTGGTCACCATGCACCATGTTGACTCAGTTCCATCAGCTATCACTCTCTGGGTCTGACCATGGAGCCAGTCCCCCAGCCATTGGACCACAAGGTTGTCAAGGTTGCAGTTCCCTCTACCTCTACTCCCTTGGCCAGGTGATGTGTCACCTGGTCACAGAAGGAAATGAGGCTGGTCAGGCAAGACCTACCCAAAATGAAGCCATATTGGCCGTCTCTCAGAATGTTGCCTTCCATTAGCCTGTCATTGATGGATTCTTTGATAATTTTTTTCCAAGATCTTTCCAGGGATTCAGGTCAAACTGGTTGGCCTGTGGTTCCCTGGATCTTCCTTCTGTCCTTTCTTGAATATAGGTACCATGTTGACCCTCTTTCAATCTTCTGGAACGTCTCCTGCCTGCCATGAGTTCTCAAATATCCTCACTGTGAGGCACTGAGGGGTACTTACCGGGAATGCCTCTCTGGCTAGGAGGCCAGCACCAACCTAATCAAAACGGGACCTCCGCATCATGGCGGGAGCTCATGGCATGCCCCAGCCCAGTCTTATCACCTCAGCAGGTGAGGAAGATTAAGGCAAATCTGTGGCTGGGGCAATATCCAGGGGCCGGGGGCAGAGCTAGGGAAAGGTGGCAAAGAAAGAGGAACCCTCAAGAGGCTGGAGGCTGGGAGCACCTGATGGTAGATTGATGTCTGGGAGATGGGTAAGCACATGATCGGCTCTGGGGTGTGGAAGAACCCCGTTGAAGACAGGGAAGAAAGCCAAGGAGGGGAGATGCTCCAGAGCTGGGGATGCCGGTTGTTTTGTTTGTTTAGAGGCAGTAATTAAGTGCTGCTGGCTGCTGAGTATCCCAGGCACAACAGCTGCAGGAAATAAGATTAAGTGAAGGGTGAGAGACCCAGGGGGAAGGAAATGAAACCCAGCCACTCCAAGGGGTCTGGAGCCTAGACCTGAGGGGAAAAAGAAGCCAGGGTTGGTTGAGGAAAGAGGACAGTGAAGGCAGTGTCCTCTCATGGTCGACCTTTACAATTTCGTTGAAATTTTTTTTCTGCTTGTTAAGCGGCCACATGCCGCCAGTCAAGCATGGCTTGGTTTCAATCAGCCCAGAGAGGAAAAGCCTGGTAACAAGCCCCAGGGATGATCAGGACCTGCTTCCTGGGGAGCCAAGATCCCCCAAATGTTTTAATGCTAAAAATAAAAGAAAAAGAAAGGAAGGAACCTCTCCAGCCTAGTTATCGAGCTACTTTTCCTGTTCACGGTCTTGGGAACCGGGCCGAGAATTGGTGGTCGGTCACAGTGAAGGTGAGTAATCACTACCTCCCTTTCATTAACATCTCCAATAATTAAAAGAAAGATCAAAGTTGTGGCAGGCGGGAAGAGAGAGAGCATAGGAACCCCCACTGGACTGACCAAAGGTTGAGATCACCCCTGAGTGGGCCAGCAAACGTCTGTCGGAAGTAAGAGCACACGCCCATATCCGGTGGCTACTCAGCACTCACCACTGGTTGTGCTGTGATGTGAGCCAACTATTTTAGTACTTTTGGGTGTATTCTGTCTGCAGCAGCTGACTTGCAGATGTTCAGCCTCTCAAGATGTTCCCTCACAAGTTCTTTGCCAACTATAGGTGTATGATCGGCCTTACCCTGGTATTCCTGCGTCCTGTCAGGCTGGTGGAAAACCAACACAAAGTAATCATTGAGGAAGTGCAGGCCAGTGTTGCATAATCCTCCTTAGTGATATTTTCCAACTTCCATTCCTTATGAGCTTCTCTTTTCACATTCAGGAGGTTCATGAGTTCCCTATTGAGCCAAGGGGGTCTCCCAGCCCTTTTGCTACCTTTCCTACAGGCCAGAATGGACTTCCCTTGTGCTTTTAGGATCACATCCTTAAGGAATGACTACTCATCATGGACTTCCCTCCCTTCCAGATTGTGATCTCTCAGGGCCTCAACAACGAGTCTCCTGAGCACGTGAAAGTCAGATTTCCTAAGGTCAAGGATTTCTGCATTGCCTGATTGACCGATTTGCTAGCTTTGTGATGGATAAAGCAATCAACTTGTGATCATTGTCACCTAGCTTCCCTTCAGTCTTCAGGTCTCTCATTAGATCATGTCCTTTGGCCAGAACCAATTACAATTTCTCTGAAACTTTTACAATTACAATTTACAATTGTACAATTTCTCTGAAACTTTTAAAAGAAAAATGGATGAAATAGCCAAAGCAGCCCTGTAATGTGCATGCACATGTGTGCACACAGTTATTTTCATATTCAGAACCCTGTTGGAACCCTTGCTCTGTTTGAGGAGGCTGGAGGTCTGAGATATGCAATTTAGTATTCGACATAGCAAATAGTTCCAGGATGAAGCAGCAGATGAAGGTGATGTCTAGTCACAGCTTTTGCCATTTGCCTCTCTTCTCTATCTGCCTCCATAGTGAGGAAAGTTTGTTCAAAATGTACAATGCTTTGTGTGAGAGGAAAGACTTTGGGATGAGGGGAAACCTGAGGGTGGTAATCACCCTTCACTTACCCCAGGCAGGAAAAGGAGCACAGCTGGAGCTTGGACCACTGCACCTCACTTCCAGAGTGAATGTTCTGTCCAGATTGGTGGCCAGGGAGAGCAGGACAAGACTTTAGGCCCCAGGGAGGGGCAGCTGGACAGAGATGGCAGTGTCTTCAAAGGGAAGACATTGGAGGACTCTCTGGTCAGCACCTGCAGGCAGCTAACTGCAGGAGAAGGGTGGACAGCAATAGGCATGGGTGGCCAATGGGCTACCCACAAATAGTGAAATCCTCAACAGACTGTGGGGCCAGCTTGCCTAATACAGGAGGCAAAACCTGGGCCAAGCAGATACCTGAGGCCTGGGGGAGGATGTGCAGTTTGGGATCCCAGCCTTCTGGGAATGTAGCAGCCCGAGCCAACTTCTTCCCGTGGCAATTGATTCAGCCAGGGAAGGGACTGATGCTGTAAACTGATGAGGAGGAATCATCCCTGACTAAAAAATGGGAAACGGCTTGAGTTGTTTTTTGCCTTGGGTGTGGTGAAAATCCATGAAGGAATTGTTAAAAAGAGGGAAAAAGATTTATCCCAGATCAAAGACAAAAGTTAAGTTCATTTTTTATTTCTTTCCTTTCTGGTTTAGTTTTGGACTGTCAAAGTGCCCTGGCTATAGGGGGGTGGGGAGAGTGGGGATTCATCCCAGGGATAAAGGGGTAGACTGGAATGAATTTACCTGTTTGAATTGGCTGAGGAATTGATATGGGTGGCAAACCCTGAATAGGAAAAGGGACAGCAGCCATTGTACCTCAGTGATACACTATGGACAAGTCAGGTAGATTGACTTGGGTTGCTTTGCTTGGAGGTTGCTAGTCTGTTAAAGAAAATGGGTGAGTTGTATGCGAACGGCGGTATGGGATAAACCTGGAGCACTGATTGACCCCCCCGGGGATCTATTGGGTGGCCTGACTCAGACCCTGGCTACCTAGGGAAGGCCCACAATTGGGCATAGGGGGTTAGTCTCCAAAAGGCGAAAATCAAGACAACGTCTGAATCAAGTTAACATCTGGGAAGTGGTAAGAGTGGGGTGTAGGGGAGGTGGAGCCCCATGAAGAGATTCCTCCAACAGGCCAAGACCGATCACTCAGCAGAACCAGGCCCCTATCTAAAAAGAAAGATCAAAGTTGTGGTGGGTGAGAAAAGAATAACACCAGAAGATTCTAGGCTTGAGAGGGCCTAGACCTTACTGCACCTACCCATGACACCTTGACATACATCATGGCATGATTGGGAATGATTTGGTGCTTGAGTCTCCAAGATATTGATTCTAATATTGCATTTCTTCAGACTGGCCTTCAAGGTGTCTTGAATCTCTTTTTGCCCAACTCTAGAGTAGTGACCATCGGTGAGTTGGGAGTATAGAATCCATTTTGGGAGCTGGTTGTCAGGCATCCTTGCGACATGTCCTGTCAAATGGAGTTGGTGCCATATAAACATGGTTTCAATTCTGGTAGTGCTTGCTTGAGCCAGAAAGCTGGCATTTGTTCTTCTATCCTTCCGATTGATATGGATGATTTTCTAAAGACATTGGTCATATAATATTCCAAAGCTTTCAGGCGTTTCCAATATGTTGTCCAGGTTTCACACCCATACAGTAGGGTAGGGACAACAACAGTCTGGTAGACAAGAAGTCTGGTTTGGGATCTGATGTCATGATCATCTAGGACATGATTTCAGAGATGTCAAAAGGAAGCACTTACAGAGTTTATTTGGTGTTGAATATCAATATTTAAATTTATACTTATATTTTGGGAATGGTGACTACCCAGGTAGGGAAAACCCTCAAAGAACTGCCCTCTACTTGTAAAATATGAGGGAGAACTTGTTGGTTTGTTAAAGTATCTTGATCTTTGTGAAGTTGATAGTGAGTCCAAGCATTTCATATGATTCCCAGAAGCGGTTGAGAGTGAGCTGGAGGTCTTCAAATGAGTAAATATGCATGACACAATCATCAATGTATTGAAGATGAGTAATGGAGGTGTTGGTTATTTTGGATTTGGAACGTAACCAGTTGATATTGAAGAGATTCCCATTCATGTGATACTGGATGCTGACTCCAGATGAAAGTCTATCAGCAGTAAGATGATGAATAGCTGGGATATAGATGAAAAAGAGTGGTGTAATCAAGCATCCTTCCTTGACTCCTGTTCTAATGGTGATGGGGGCATTGCTGTCATGTCATCATGAAGAAGTCTGATAATACCAACAAATTTTGGCCAGACATCCAGATATCATCATGCTCTTCCACACAGCCTCTGTCTTGATTAAATCAAAGGCCTTAGTCAGGTAAATGAAATCTATGTAAAGATTGCGTTGTTGCTTGTATACTTCTCTTGTAGCTCTCTAGTAACAAAGGTCATGTCTATTGTACCTGTGAGTAGTCTGAAACCACACTGGGAGTCAGGTAGAATCGCCTCAGCAACAAAAGTGAGTTTATTGAGGAGAATCCAGGTGACACTCTCCCAGATATGGACAGAAGCACAATACCATGATAACAGCTGCAATCCAGCCTATTTCCTTTCTTGAATATGGCAATGATTCTGGCATTCTAGGAATCTGCTCATGCTCCTAGAATTTCATAATAATGATGTGTAGTTGATGGGAGAGCTTTTTCCCACCTTGCTTGTAAATTTCAGCTAGTATTCCATCAGGACCACATACTTTGATGTTCTTCATCTACTTAATGGCTTTCAAGGCCTCTCTAAGTTGGTGGATCTGCAAGAAAATCCTTAATGGAGTGTTGTGGAATGCCTTTGATGATATTAGCTTTGAAAATATTCCTGATGCTGCATGTTGATGGTAGAGATGTCATTAAAGACTGTTGTTCCTTCCTTGGAACAGAGGGATGGCTCCTTGTGTGCATGACCTATAGACAGCTTTGGTTGTGCTGAAGAAACCATACATATTGTGGCTGTTGGCAAACTTTTCAGTCAATGTTTTGTTCTCTCCCTATGTGTTCTTTTGCTCTCAAATTTTCCTCTGTGTCTTGGCTTTAATGTGATGGTAAGTGTCTTGCTTCTCTTTGGAGCTGATGTCATTCTGCTAAGTTTTGAAGTTTACTGCACAGTATGGGCACACATCTACACATGCATGACTTTACTGCGCAGTAAAAATGGCTAATCATGCCTAAATTTGATACCTGCAAATGCCAGTATCACATTTAGGCACAATTAGTTAATGCACAGTAATGCACATGTAGATGTGATCCAGCACTTACTTTAGTGCTGGGTCTTCCCTGCCAGTAGGGGGCCAGCCTGAGCCCAGCCCCAGGGCTCCTGGCTGGCCACCTCTTTCTGCTCTGGTGCTGGGATGCTCTCTGGAAGCCCCTAGCTGCTGGGTATAAAATCCTGCAGCCATTTTGCACCTTGGGGCGCACATAGCAGGGAGCCTGAGGGAGCCTGTTCGGTATCCAGGAGCCCAGCAGACCTCGTGTGTTCCCTTGGACAGGCCATACGCTGCCTCTTCCTGACCTGTTTCCTCTGCAGGGCTGCTGGGCCACAGGTGAGTGTTGCAAAGGGCTGAAGTTTGCTGCACCCCTAGCCCAGCCCTGAGATCCCCTCAGGGCTGCTAACTAGCTGTCTCCCTGTTGCTACTCACCTTCAGTAGTCTCCTTGAAGGTGCTTTGGTGAAGTGTCTCTGCCATGCGGCTTCCAGTCTGCAGCCATGCCTCTCTGCTGAGCACTCCTGAGTGCTGTTCAGGGCCCACCACACATCTGCTGATGTGCAGAAGCAGTTTGCATGGGGTGTGCACTTAAACAACCACATTTATGAGGCCTTGTTGGGTGGTGTGCATGAGTGAGAGCACTTCTGGTCAGTGCGGTAGTGCTGCATTAAAGTCAAAGCCTTGTGGGCACAGTGGACAGCTGTGACTGACTACAATCATCAGTTTGATTGTGCCTGTAAGATCATGGGCTTTATGCAGATGCTGACCCATATTGTGATGCCCCAGGACCCAGGCTGCACCCCTGAAAGTGTCACCAGCAGGGGGAGCCTGGCCAAGCCCTTGCCCCACCCTGACCCCTCTGGTGATATGTCCTGAGAGGAGGGGCCCTTGGGCCTTCAGTACCCTGCCCCATCCTCCTTTCTGGCTGCTGCATCCACTGGCTGCTCAGGGAGCCCTGGCTAGTGGCTGCCTCAACCTCAGCTCAGCTCCAGACCCTGCCAAGAGGAGTGGCCTGCAACATAACCACCAGCTGCCAGCAGTGTCAGGTCTTCTGCTGGCCCACCACACATCATGGGCCATGGACACTGGGTGCAGCTGGATGCCATCACTGATGGAGAGACCCGTGCTGAGCTGCCAGCCTCACCAGCCTTGGACACATGGTAAGTCCCACACTGGAGGAGGGTCCTCCCAGTTCCTGCCCCTGCTCCTGACACTGTCCCTGTCCCTGTCCCTGACCCCTACCCCTGCTGCCTGCCTCTGGCCTGCCCACATTCCCCTGGCCATGAGTTACCCATCTATAGCATGCAGGGTGGTGGGACACAGTTCAGAACTTTATTCAGCTGCCCATGTCCCCAGAGCTGGGTGGGCATGGGCCTCTCAAACCCCAAGGAAAAGTTTCAATGCTTCTCACACCCCAAGGAAAGGTGTCAGTGCCAGTGGCAATGTGCTTCTTAACAGCAAGAGGTAGGGATGTGTAGTGCTGCCACAGGTAGCCATCTAGGAAATGGTGGAGGTTGCAGGGCAGGCTGGGCTTGCCCCCTGTGCCATTGTAGCTCAGACGGGATCCTGCCTGCCACCCCAGAACAAGTCCCCACCTGGGCCTGGGAGGAGGTCCTCAGGAGCCTCCTGTCCTCCAGAATATTTGAACACTCATGGCGCACGGGCCAGGTCCTGGAGGACTGGAAAAGGGCCAATGTGGTCCCCATTTTCAAGAAGGGGAGGAAGGAGGACCCAGGCAACTATAGGCCAGTCAGTCTCACCTCCATCCTAGGCAAAATCTTTGAAAAAATTATCAAGGCTCACATTTGCGAGAGCCCGGCAGGACAAATTATGCTGAGGGGAAACCAGCACGGGTTTGTAGCAGGTAGATCATGCCTGACTAATCTAGTCTCTTTTTATGACCAGGTTACAAAACACCTGGATGCAGGAGTAGGGGTTGATGTTGTTTACTTAGACTTCAGGAAGGCCTTCGATACGGTATCCCACCCCATACTGGTGAACAAGTTAAGAGGCTGTGACTTGGATGACTACACAGTCCGGTGGGTGGCAAATTGGCTCTCCTGATCCCCAGCCCTGCAGGTTCCCCTCACTCTCAACCTGCATCCCCCACGCCCCTCACTTCTGATCTGAAGCCTCCTGCCTCCCTCCCAACTACAGGCAGACCTGGACAGGTTGGACATGTGGGCGGAAAACAACAGAATGCAATTCAACAAGGAGAAATGCAAAGTGCTGCACCTAGGGAGGAAAAATGTACAGCATACCTACAGCCTAGGAAATGACCTGCTTGGAGGCATGGAAGCGGAAAGGGATCTTGGAGTCCTAGTGGACTCCAAGATGAACATGAGTCGTCAGTGTGACGAAGTCATCAGAAAAGCTAATGGCACTTTATCGTGCATCAGCAGATGCATGGCGAACAGAACCAAGGAAGTGATACTTCCCCTCTATCGGGCACTGGCCAGACCGCAGTTGGAATACTGATGCAATTTTGGGCACCACACTTCAAGAGGGATGTGGATAACCTGGAGAGGGTCCAGAGAAGGGCCACTCATATGGTTAAGGGCTTGCAGGTCAAGCCCTATGAGGAGAGACTAGGGCACCTGGACCTCTTCAGACTCTGCAAGAGAAGGTTGAGAGGCGACCTTGTGGCTGCCTATAAGTTCATCATGGGGACACAGAAGGGAATTGGTGAGGTTTTATTCACCAAGGTGCCCCTGGGGGTACAAGAAATAATGGCCATAAGCTAGCAGAGAGCAGATTTAGACTGGACATTAGGAAGAACTTCTTCACAGTTACAGTGGCCAAAGTCTGGAATGGGCTCCCAAGGGAGGTGGTGCTCTCCCCTACCCTGGGGGTCTTCAGGAGGAGGTTAGATAGGCATCTAGCTGGGGTCATCTAGACCCAACACTTTCCTGCCTATGCAGGGGGTCAGACTCGATGATCTATTGAGGTCCCTTCCGACCCTAACATCTATGAATCTATGAACCCTTGGTTCAGCCCCTGCTCCAGACCTGCCACTACCCACCTGGCCCCAGTCCTGCCACTACCCCCCACACCACATGCTTGAAAACATGGCCATGCATGAGGCTGCCACCTGATGGAGTCACTGCAGTCCCTGGGCCCATGGGAGAACATTCCAAACCTGGGGTACTGGGCACCTGCTCAGGGCTCTGCTCCCTAGCTTCCCCCAATGGTCCCTCACTCGGGGCTTGTAGGCCCAAAATATTGTAAATAGTTTTCCATTTGTAAATAGTTTTCCATTTGTGAGGTTTTTTTTATTGTTGGTACATCACTGAGGGGGGAAAGAGCAAGGGGGTGCTGTTTTTTGAGGAGGCAAGGGGGAGAGATGGGGTGTGGGTGTGGCGAGGGTAATAGTTTTTTTTTCACCCTTGTGCTAGCAGCCATGTGGCCAGAGGCTGGACTCCCCATCGTGGCCATAGGGATACATGGCAGGGCTGGAGGCACTTTAAATTTAGTCGCATTAAATTAATTAACGTACATTAAATTTAGTCACACTTAAATGCACATGGAGACATGACCTAAATATGAAATACATTAACATGGCAATAATTTGCCTCCCTCAAAGGATATACCAAAACTAATTTGGATTCACTTTAGTTATCCTACTTAGGATACCCCAGAATATGAAATACATTGTCATTTCCTCCAATATTTATATAATTAGGTTCTAGTTTGTCCATGCAGAGAATGGCATTCCAAATGCACTTTCACCGAGTTACTTAGAACTCCATTATCTGTAACTGAAGGGTGCCTCCCAATGATCAGTGTAGTAGAATGCCATCTGGTTACGGATTGAAACACAGTATAGAACCTGAAGGGCTGAGATTGAAATATTGGTAGATAAACCAATTGTAGAAAAATAGGGCTGGAAGGGATCTTAGAAGACAGTCTTT
>NW_005841970.1:1660269-1691969 GCF_000455745.1 Alligator sinensis
CCTCCCAGCCAAAGGTTTATCTAATTTTCACTTAATTACTCCCTTCAATGGAGATGCCATAATTTCTGTGGATAGTCTACCCCAGTGCTTAACCATTCTCATAGGCAGAAAGTTCTTCCTAATAGCCAAACTAAATTTTACTTGCTGCAATTTAAGACAATTGGCTGCAATTTAAGACAATTGCTTCTGGTCTGGGTCCTTCCGTACAAGGAGAACAGTGCATTTGAAGACCGCTATCAAATCCCTCCTCCATCTTTCCTTGTCAAAGTTAAGCAATCCCAGTTGGCTTGAAGTTGGAGCAAAGTCAGTTTAGACTGGATATCTGGAAAAACTTCACTTTACTGTAATAAACTGCCTAGGGAAGTTGTAGAGTCTCCAACACTGGAGGTATTCAAGAAGAAGTTGGGCAGCCACTGGTCAGGGATGATCTAGGAGTAGCTATGCCTATATCATACTATTTGTATTTCCCATGCTTCTGGACTATTTTGTTTGCTCAGCTTTGGCCCCTTCCTTTTTTTCTGCCAGGGTGTCAGGGTGTTTCTAAGCCTTCCCAGAGGAATTGGGTGCTAGCTACAGATAAGGCTGGGGACTTCGACTGATGTCTGCTGATTCTTCTGCTAGGAACAAAACTAGAGGTTCCTGGCTAGAGGGTCTTGCCCCTCTGCTCCAGGTCAGACTGTTTGCCCATTTTGGTGTCAGGAAGGAATTTTACCCCATGGTCAGATTGGTATGGAATGTGTGGGTGGGTGGGGAGTTACCTTCCTCTGTAGCAGGGGGCATGGACCTCTACCCAGGACTTCGTAAGCATATATTGACAACATTTCATAGGGTCAGGCTATTGGCTGTTGTGGTTCCCCTGCTTTACCTGTGGCATGTTACAGTGTTAGGTCTATTTTGTGTCAGAGTTGAGGGTAGTCTTACATAGAGTTTAGATTATGGTTGTATGTGATGGTTTGGATAGGGATGATCCTGCCTCAGGCAGGGGGTTGGACTAGAGGTCCCTTCCAGACCTACTTCTCTATGACACCATGACAGTTTTTCCAAGCTTTCCTTATTAGATGTTGTCTAAACCTCTGATCATTTTTGTTGCTCTCCACTAGATTCTATTTTTCCCCCAATTTGTCCATATGTTTCTTGAAGTGTGATGCTCAAAGTGGACATAGTACCCCAGGTGAGGCCTTATGACTGCTGAATAGAGTGGAAGAATCACTGTCTTTGACTTATGGGCAACACTGCTGTTAATATATCCCAGTATGCTATTGGTGTTTTTTGCTTTAAGAGAGTACACTGTTGACTTATATTCAGCTTTCAGTACACTACAGTCACCAGCTTCTTTTCTGTACTTCTATAGCATAGCCAGCTGTTCCCCAGTTTGTATAATACACATATATCTTTGCACATTTTATGGATAAGATACTTTCTTTAACCTTGTTTAGTGGCTGGCTTAAAGCCCAGTCAATGAATTTTTGAGCTCCAAACCATGAGGATATTAAAATAAGAGTTTCTGAATTTGTAGAATGAAATTTTGGGGACTTTGCTTTAAAGTGACAGTTTTGCCTTAGCAACAGAGATGGATTGAGAGTCACCAGCTATTGTAACTTTCTGCAGATTTGCATTATTCTGCTTCCTAAGGATGGGTATTAATTATAAACCACCAAATTTCAACTGAAAACAAGAGAGGCTCCTGGCATATATATTGTTAATATTTAGGAAGAAAAGGCATTATCATGGTTAGAGCTAATTTATTGAACATACCAGAATGATAACCTTGAAGAGTGAAATATTATTATTGTGTTGTTATTAAGGGGATTTTTATGGGAAAGACATTCTACTGAGATCTGTGTTCTAACCTCAGCTCTGTTATGATGCTTCAAATTCATTAATGTTTATAAACTGCTTTTAGGTGGTTTGATGAACTGCTTTTAGGTGGTTTGATGAAAAGTGCTTTAAAACTTCAAGACATTCATGATTTTGTTGTCTTAGTTGCATATATTGACTGTGGCACTGTTTGTGACCCCAGGCAGACAAGGTTCTTTGAGTGAATCCAATATCTTTTTTTAGACCAACATAAATACTTGGAAAAATATATATGGGTGAGAGACAGGCTGCGTAGAGGGGGAGAAGAGGGATGAATGTAGCAGTTAAATAGTGGAGAGGTACCTGGGGAGTCAGATGTTAGACAGGTTATAATGTGTCATAAATCCAGTGTCTATATTTAGTCCGTGATTTTAAGTATCCAGGAGGTTGATGAAGTGAAGTTCATAGGCTCGTCTCTGGGAAGTGTTTTGTAAGTTTCCTTTGAGGTTTAGATCTGAGAGATTGGAGTACTGGTTTTCTTGTGAGAAATGTGCCCCTACAGGTAGTTGGGTATTCTTGTATTTGATAGATTTCTGGTGTGCATTCATTCTGGTGCACAGTTGTTGTTTGGTCTCTCCTATGTATTTTCCATCAGGGCATTTGTGACCCCACACACTTGATCACCTACACAAAAGCTGATATGAAGGATGACAATCCTAATTGTCGGAAGATGTTTCAGTCTCTTTGACTTACCCATTTCATCCTTGGACACTGATAATTAGGCCAAAAAGAGTACAAAGCAATTGCCAAATATTGTTCCACAATATGAATATCAGTCCCAAGACGACTGAGATCAACAACTAGGTATTAGGTGGTGCATCTACATGAGACACTTACTGCACATTGGCTTAATAACACTGTGCAGTAGCATGTCACAGCAAAAACCATATTAATAGCTTACTGCACATTTTTATTAGGCTAATACTCAGTAAGTGTCACTAAATAACTATGCATCAGCACTACTGTGCAGTAACTCTAGGTACTACACGTTTAGTTAGTACTTTATTAAGGAAGTATTAAACTAAATGTGCAGTATCTAAGGTACATTAATGAACATGTAGACACAGCCAGGTAGAAGAATTCATTTATATACCTTTTACAAAACTGCAAGCTGGCAATTGAATTGCTTACCAGCAGACTTCTAAAAACTTAGCAGTGAATACCATGTCTGCTGGGGGGAATGAGTAGCTTTATACAGTTTTTACTTTAGTCTTGTCATTAAATCTGCCTACTCATTTTTTATCTAGGAAAAAGTACATTGGGGATATGCTAGACAGAGCTGTAAAACACATTTTAAGTTGTTTAATGATGTGTCTATCCATTAAGATACTGAGCGTTTGATTGTATCAGTTTCCTGAGTTCTTCCTTATAATTAGCGTATTATTTTTCCTGAGCGTTTATGTCAAATTACTATTTTTTGATGATTTCTGTTTGTCCTAGGTGTTTTCTGTTTAATCCTTCATGATGAAGGATTGAAGAGTTTTCTGCATACAATTTTAGGGCAATGACATTGAGTTACCTTGGCTGTGGTATTGTAACTACTGTAGTTAGCAGATGTAAATTCACAAATATCCTCTTTAAAAAGGTGTGGAAGTGATATATTGGCAGAGGGTGGGATGAAGTCACTTTTCTTCACTAATGTTTTTCCATTAGCATTGTAAAAGTCCATGATCAAACACACCCTAATGCATTGTGCTGCTGCCCAAATATACTACTGCTTAGACAGTAATGTCTTTTTATTGGATTGCAACCCTGTAAGTACCCTTTCTTGTATATTAGAGTTAATATTTTACACAAATTGTATTAATTTCTTCCATGAAAGGTGATGTTGGAAGGGAGCAATAAAAATGTGCTGAGGTCACCAATTTTATGTATCATAATTTAATTAAAAATCTACTTTACACAGTAGGTGATTAAAAAATTGCATGATTATCATTGTATTGACCTGCTCTGGACCAAGGCGGTATTTGTGTTTTTGTGCTATGCCATACTACAACTTGTAGGATCAAAGCTCATTAATAGAAATGTTATTGAAATACCATTTTCATATGAGTTTGACTGATGGCTCAAACGCTATTTCCTCTGAGGAAAAGAGAAAGCCAGCTTTATATAAATGTTCAAATGTGAAGCTGTAGCTAGTAAACCTATATAAATTTATTTGTTGGAAAGTTAGGCAGAGACCTACACTGGAACTAATGTAGAAAATCAGACATTTTTCTTTTTCTTTGATTCCAGCTATCAGCTCGACAATGGATATAGGGTAGAACAGAATGTTGCCACAGCTTGCTTCATCAAGTTTATGGCTTTGCTTATATTTCAGTCTTTTCATTTCTGTATCAATTTTGCCTGTATCTATCCCATGCAACCTTGATATACCTTGATACCTTGCTCCCTGCATTCCAGCATATAGAAGATCAGAGGGAAGCATAATTGGAGAAAAGCAAGGCAAGAGTGATAAGGACGTTAGAATGAATATTTACAGTCATAGACTCCAATACTGCCAACACGTTTTACATAGGAAAGCAATCCCATTGTGCCTGCAGGTTTGATGTCTTTAAGTCTGATTATGCCATCTCTATTAAAATAATCTCCTGAAATGGATAGAACTACTTATATGAGAGTGACAGGGATATAAGTTGTAGCCATGTTGGTCTAAGGACACAGGCAGACAAGGTTCTTTGGGTAAATCTGATATCTTTTATTAGACCAACTCAATAAAGCATCTATGAGGTTGTCAGACTAATTTTTCAAAGGTATAGCTAGCCACAGCCTTCAAGATTAGGTCTCAAGTAACAAAAAACATTCAATTACAGGGTTATCTTAGTGGTGATACTGACTCTTCCTGCCACGTCTTGATGTAAAAGGATTTATATTGGAAAGGTTGAATTTTAAACACCACTAGACAACAGGACCAAGGTTGTTTTCTCTTGTAGCTTCAAACTCTCTTGTAACAACTCAATGACACTGAAAATTCTGCAGCTCTTATTATTAAAACTCACAGTGCTCGCTGTCTTTATTAATTCTCTTTTATTGATTAAATAATTTTTCTTTTGCTCTCTAGGTACCTTGGATCTCTCCCTGCTTAGAGCGATGGACGTATATCTCCAAATACTAACAGACAGCTTGATCATCCTCAGGTAAGTACAATGTCCAGTCTTTATCAAAAATAGGAAAATGAAATAAATAAATAGGAATAAAATAGGAAAAATAAATAAGTATACCCAACAAAATGAGTAGAAGCCTCTTCTGGGCTGTGGTTGCTTAATCCAACCCTCTCTTAGGGATATACAAATCATGCAAAGGAAATTCTTCCACTTTTAACCTGACTAACTGTGTCGGAGGTTCACTGTCTAGAACCTGTAGTTCCCTGTAGTCATCAGCTTGGCTCAACCTTTAAACCATAGTAATTAAAAGGAAACGTGTTTACTTGTTTCTGAAGGGGCTCAGCTGACTTCTCCCAACTAGCCTCCACTCTCTTTGAAGTTGTCCCTGATCCGGCACCACGTTTTCAATGGTGCATCTTCAGCTTCTTCTCTTAGAATAATTCTTCTGAGCCCCTTAACCAGCTGGATGCAGGCTCACCGCCACTGCAGCTATCCCACCCATCTTCCTCGGTTCCTTGTCATGTGGTATCACTCCTCTTTTCTTAATCCAGGTCCTTCACTGTCTCTTCCTCCTTCCAGAGCCGCTCTAACTTCACGGAGTAGTAACTCTGGAAATGTAGCTCCCAGGGAGCTCTTTTTCCCTTTCCCGGCTCCTGCCTGCTCCCAGGCAGTATCGGTACCATCTTATTCTCCCTATAGCATCCTTGAATTATTATATGAGAGTGAATTATTTATCTGCATGTAGCTCACAACCCAAATGCCCGATTTAACTCTCCTTGCCTACCTTAAGTACTGAATGAAGGACTTAAAATGTCAGTTTTTCAGTAGTGATAGGATGTGTTTCCTATCCTTCTTCAAGAAGGAAGATATCTTATTGCTGTTTCCAGAAATTGCCAGGAATTGTGATGGTGCTTCTGTTACAAAATACAATTTGACACAGACCAGGACCCTGGATTTAATTTTAAAATATGGTATGTATTTTATTAGAAGAAAATTATTGTTTAACAAAATAAAATGTAGTCAGCAGCTACCAAGTAGCAAATTTTCATTGTGAAAAACTGGGGAAACACTGAAGTAAGAAGCAGCCTTGTCTTTTTTATTTATATCAGGATTATCACTGAAGAATGTAGCAGTGTTAATATTTTTGGAAAATGCCCTCAGCTCAGGGCCATTCATAGGTCCAAGTCCCTTCCTGCCTACCTTAGCCAAAGTCCCATTGTGACCATTTTGATTTATAGGCGCAAATCTTTTTTTGCATCTGTATAACTCCATTTTGGTGTGAAAAGATGCATTTCCATTTGAAATTCATGCAACTTACCACTTATGTTAGGGTTGAGTTTTGCTCATAAACTTTAATGAGGCCAGTTAAGTCCAATTAGTATAACTAGGCATGTCTATATGTGAAATTAATGTAAAACAATAAACTTCAGCTTAAGAGGGGCTGGCTGGGGCACAAAGGTGTTTCAGTGCAGGGCTAACAGGCAGTCCCATCAGCCCTATGCACAGTAAAGAACTCCACTGCAGGATAGTATTTGTATTTTCAAGTACTAACCTAAAGTGGATCTAATCAGTTTACTACAGTCTAAAAGAGCTGCACATGTAGACATAGAGACTTTACTGCAGAGCTAATTAGGCAGCTTCACAGTGAAAGTCTCATGTAGACTTGCCCACTGGAAGTGTTTGTCTATGTTATAGCCATGGTCTATATTTGTAGTTTGCTTTATGTGTGGTAGCAAGGACTTCAGGAAATTGTAATGAATGACTTCATACTGGATTTCTACTACTGTTTAACTTTGATGGCTTTACTTATGTTATTACTTTTCTCTACAACAATATAACCTTGTATATATGTCCTTGAAAGTGACACTAATGTATACAATACTTTTTCTCCCCCCAGATGGAGAAAATCTTTGTTATGAACAAGTCAGTTAAAAAAAAAATATAATCTGGCTTTGATCCAGAATATAAGAGACTCACTATCACCATTAGTAAATCCAAGTAGGCTGTAAACCTTTCAATTGTGACTAGTTCAAAACATTAGCACTTGGCTTGAGCTGGAGTTTTAAACCTTTCTAAATGTGAGTTAAATATTTTAAATTAGGTTTATCTCTTCTAAATTAATATTTTTTTAAATACCCAAATTAAGAATCAGTAACAGTTCTATTCCATGAGATCCTGTGAATGTTTTTATTTTCTGTTTCCTTCATATTTAAAGGAAAATTATCAACTTAGTTTAAACCTAAAATTTAGTATTAAACAACCTATGAGTGCAAATATTTATTTTGTTAAATGTAGTAGAGAACTCCATAAAAATGTGAGTATTTCTCTAGAGTTATTCCTCTTTAGTGTTATGAATCCCAGAACTACATTCTTGTAACGATAACCACTGGTGTGTATGTGTCCTCACAAGTCCATAGTTTTAGTTTTTAATGCCCACACTAGGGCAGATAGTAGGGAACATAGAAACGGAACATTAGCACTGTTGCTATTAACTATTCTGGTAGACAAAGGGGAGGGTTCTCATTTGTGACTAGAGAAGGGCAGGTTGGACAAGTTTTATTCTCTTAGGTCTGTTTCAAGTAAGCATTTAAATATACACTTAAGCCAAATGGGATTTGATCATATGCTTAGAGTTAAGCACATGCTTTTAAGTGAATTTCAGAATGTGAATACTTTCCTGAAGCAGGGCCTTAGTATGGAAGTCAGTGAATAAACAGTGCTTTCCTCTGCCAGCACTCCAGAATAGTGGGGAAATACAGCAGAAGAATTAGATGGAAAGCTCACTTTATGAACAGCATACTACATCCTGTTATTCTTTCTTGCTTGCTTTGAGGATTAACACTGTATTCAGGAACTGGAGATGTCCTCTCTAACTTTAAGACCTTAATTTGACATCAATTGGAAACAATTTATTATCTTAGAGTGAAAAGTAATTGGCATTATTCACCAAGTTGATCAGGGTTTAGAATGAGTTCTAATCATACAGCTCCAAAGGGAAAACTGTTTAATCATTTAAACTACTTTTCTTGATTATGATTTATTGCTTTTTCTTAACACGTATCCATGTTTGAATTTTGTAGTGTGTTTGTAAGCAGTTACAGAGCTGCATCAGTTCAGTCCTATACTTGGCAGGTAAATCTGCTGTTATTCTGAATCACTACTTCCTATCTTTAAACCATTCACAATTTGATAAAAGGATAAAGGAAAAAAGCCTGGTCTTAAATTGCAACTTAATAAATTAATAAAGCTGAAGTCAACATTGTACAAGTCTTCCTTTTCACTTAAAGACTTTCTATAGCTAATATGTTTTTTCCAACGGAAATGGTTAATACAACATCTACACGATCATTTATCTCGAAGCTCTTTGATGGCTATCAAGATTTCTTTCAATGATTACTGAAGCCAAATAAATCTTTTAAAATAAACATTTATCTATTGTTATGTTCAAGTGCTTGTGTGGTCAAACCCTTCTCCTGAATAAACTGTGCTTAAATTTCTGTCCTTTATTTATGTAAAAATATTCTGTTTGAGTATTTGACTATGAAGTTTCCTTCAGGCCTGTTGGATTTCAACAGTTACTAAGCTTTCAAAGCTTACCACATATATATGTGCTTACAAATAAAGCTGATGCGTGCAGGGAGCCAGATAAATGCACATAAGTTCAAGTTTCTTATCAGCATTTCTGATGTTCAATATCAAGGTAGTATAACAAAGTAATCATTTGCTTCTTTGGAGGGGAAGGCTTGAAAAAGGAAAATCACAAGCAGCTTTTAGACCTGCCTTACAGAACAGATTCTTTTCAGCACAAACTGACCTATCCATTCTGACAAAGGCTAAGTACAGACACTCAAAAGCCCAAGGCAGAATCAATCTAGGTTATGTAGTTTTCTATAAGTGGCATAGGTAAGACTGGTAGCAAGCAAAACACATGCTTGCCTGTTGTGTGGAGCATGCAGGCTGCCCACACGGGCCGAAGCCAGCAGTTTAGGGGCACTCCTGCAGGCTGCCCAGCAGGCCCCATAGGCTCCCTGGGCTGACAGCTGATGTGACAGAGGAAGGGGGAATGTTTGCCTATGCCTGGCAGCCCAGTCAGGCTCCTTGGTACTGTGCCCACTTGCAGGGTTTCTTTTGGCCTCAATATCAGTTCTATCTGGGGTTTTTCATGATGGGGTTCATCAGGGACACAGATGCATCCTTAACCCCCCATCCCTGTCTCTGCACTGCCTGCCTGTAGCTGACAGCTAGCCAGAAAGGGTCTGTGCTGACTCAGTTCTGTGACAGCTTGGGGGCAGAGCTTGCTGGGTGCTAGGCAGGAGCAGCTAAGCATGGGACCAGTGCTAATTTGTTAGGGGGCTAGCAAGGAGCCACAAGGGAGCCTAGGATGCTGGCGAACAGTGACCTAACTTGAATTGAGGGAAGACCTGGTAATGAGGGCACATCCATTCAGGTCTATAGACTGGATTCCGCCATTTTTAGACCAGTCTATGTGCACTGAACTTCTGTTCTGTTACAGGTTTAGACTGGTTTTCAATCATTTAGATCAGTAAAAATATTATGCCTGTGCCTAGCCAAAGAGACTGGGGAGGTGTCTTCACTAGGAGCACTTTGCAGGTGGAAATCTTGGTTATACCAAGATTGGTATAACCAAGCTTGGTTATACCAGCACAGCACTCCTACTGGTATAACGTAAACTTTTTTTTTTTTTTACCAGTGCCCACAAGTAAAAACAAAACAAAACAAAAACAAACAAAAAAACGCCTTTCTAGTTAAAGGTTCAGTTTTGCCAGTATAACTGTGTCTGCAGTAGGGGCTTCAGATGGCAAAGCTATTCAGTTAGGTATCACAGCTGTATGTCAGCAAAAGTCTGTACTGTAGATACACATTCTAAGGCATGTTGCAACACTCTTAGACAACCAGCAAGTTAAGCATTATTCTAAGATTGTTATAGACAGTTATTGGTCTATAGGGTGTTAAAGGCCTGCCAACAGTTTCACTATGGCCCCTTGGCCCCTGCTTTTAATGGCCATAATGCCTAGATATCTTGTTGGCTAAACTTTCGCATAGAAATTAAATTCAAGAAATGTAATTCTTTCTGATGGTAGCATTTGGTTTAAACAGACACCTGTTTCTTAGGCAGTTCGCAATGTTTATACTCTTGTAACCTCTGGGGTTTTAAATGAAATGATGGAAGCCGTTAGTCATTTGTAAGGAAAGGGCACTATATACGTAAATGCATATTGGCAACCAATAGATTCACATGCACAGAAAGAGCTTGATCCTGCAGACCCTTTCAGAAACGTGCTAATCACATGTACACATTGGCAGATCCAGGATTTTGAAAAAGGTGGTACAGATCTTGTGGCACATCATCACATATAATGTGTGGCAGGCTGGCTGTTGGTCTCACCAGCAGCCCAGATTGTTACCTTGAGCCTGAAGGACTCAGGCTCCCATAGATGAAGGCAGTTTCCTTTCTCCACCAATCAGGGAAAGGCAGAAATAAGGTAGCCCTGTCCTGACCCAGAGACACAGTGAGAGAGAGGACCTGAAAGGCTATTAACTGCTCAAGCTTCCTGATTGGTCCATTCCCAATCTTAGGGGTGGAGCCTCCAGAGGAAATAAAAGCCTGTGTGCTGAGCACCCGGGTGGCTTCAACAAGGGACAATGAAAAAGGGCTGAGAAGAGCTGGTGGAGCTGACCAGCGTGGCAGAGCAGTTGCCCCAGAAATGCCCTGAAGACGCCTTTGCCAAATGGGGAGCAGCAAGCTGCTGCATCCCTGCCCCACCATCGAGGGAGCTGTGGTGACGGTGTACAGATCAGTACATGGCAGGTCCAGAAGTGGATGGGACCTCAGTGGCTGCACAAGGCAGTGTGGGTCTCCAACCCTGCATGAGACAGGAGCGACAGTGCATAGCTTGGTGCACAGAGGAAATGGGAGTGGATGGGACCCCAGTGCCTGCACAAGGCAGCGTGGGTCTCCAACCCTGCATGAGCCAGGAGCCCAGCCTCCTTGGTGCACAGAGTGGTGCACGGGGCTGGTGGAGATCTGGAAGGAATTGCAGCAGCTGCACAAGGGAGCACAGATCTCCAACACTGTATAAGGCAGGACCTAGGCCATTGGTGCACGGATCAGTGCACAGGGCCCTAGAGCTAATGGGTTGCTGCGGCTAGATGAGGCAGTGCAGGTCCCCAAACCTGCACAAGGCAGGATCTAGGCCATCAATGCACAGATCATTGCACAGGGCCCTAGAGCTGACAGGTTGCTGTGGCTGCACGAGGCAGAATGGGTCCCCAACCCTGCATAAGGCAGGAGGTGGGCCATCGGTCCATGGATTGATGCATAGGCCTGTAAAGCTGACAGCTCACAGCAGCTGCAGGGGGCAGCATGGGTCCCAGAACACATTACGGTGCACGGCGGGCTGAGAGAAGGCTGATAGGCCCTGGTGGCTGCTCCAGGCAGCTCGGGTCTTCCTGCCACAAGCAGTGACTCAATGGGTTGACCACCCCCACAAGGGAGGATGCTGGGAGTTGTGAGTTACCCAGAAAGGGGATTTCCACAGGTGAGGAGGGGCCTTTCTCACTGTGGGGGATCAAGGAAAAGCCCCTGAGGAGTAGGAATGATCCATACCTGAGCACAGAAGGGAGTCTAGGGCCCCTGTTTTTAAGGGTGATGTCATGGTTAGGGGCCCCTCCTAGTTGAGCAACCTGGGAGAGGGTAATGATGGTCTATTAGGTAATGGGATCTTTCCCTGGGTTGCCATTTCTTCTTAAGGCACAGCTGCTGTGCCAATAGTTGTGGTCTGGTTGTTTATGCCATTGGGGTTCTGATTGTACTACAGCACAAGCCGTGTTATCTGGCACTTTATCAACCAGAAATCTCCACTAACTGGCATCCGAGGGATGCGGTAAAAGCAAAACTGGAAGACCCACTTCCAGTTTCGCCGCCACGAGCCAAATTCTTTTTCTTCACTTCTTCAGCCCACAACCTGGGGCAGAGCAGCCTGCATGGGGCCCCCCTCCTTGTCCCCTGGCACACTGATGCCAGGGAGTGCACCGGATGGTCCATATTTGATTAACCAGCATCCATTCTCAGGGGATGCTGGATAACATAGCTTTTGCTGTATTGTATCCCTGTTGTTGCTGTATGAGAAGATTGTAAGCTGTTTATATTTGAATTGATTGTATTGGTTATCTATATCTGTGTTGATGACTCTACTGATGTCATCTGAATGTGTATGTTCAATTATTGTCCCATCACTGCTAGCTATTTCTTTTGTTGAATTGTTAATTAACCTGTATTTTATCCTTAAGTGCTCCTTTGCCTGCTGCTAGAGGGCTCCGTTGAGGGGCAGTGATTGCAGTCTAATCAGAAGGCCACAGGGGATAGACCTGTGCCAGAGTTCAGGGTTGAAAGAGCTGTTGCCGGTGTAAACCTATATTTGTAAATAACCTGTGTGTGTATATCTATCTATCTATCTATCTACCTATCTATAGATCCATATATATCTAGTTATATAGATATATGTATGCAAGTTTATTGTTATAAATTTTATAGTATTTTTTATCATTAAAAATATACATAGTTAACTATCACTGGGTGTTTTGGCTCTCTGCTCTGTTGAGAAAGGAGGTGAGCTGGCTTACAGTTAGGCAGTAGGGCTGTGTGAAACTTTGGTCGCTGATTCAATTTGGCAGAGATTTGGCCTGATTTGGTGGTCAAATCTCCAAATCTGAATCTAATCAGGAGACACTTTAATCTCTCCAAATTGAATCAGAACCCTCTGAATCAATTCAGAGGAATTCAGAAAGATTTGACAATTCAGACATAGACATAGCTTAAAATATTTTTTCTGCCTTCCTCAAGGTACCAGGTGGCTCGTGAATGCTGAGATACTGGGGCAGATAGAGCATCCCACACGAGCATGGGAGGGATCCCCACTGTGCTTGGCAGAAGACCTGGAAGTGGACCAGAAGCACTTCCGGTCCACTTCCGGGTCTTCTGGGGAGCATGCGGGGGGCCCCCTGTACCCTCCTGGCTCAGTGACTGGTGCTTCCTGGGTCTGGAGGGGGCACCTGGGATCCCCCCATGGCCAATCGCTGAGCTGGGGGGGGCACAGGGGTGCCCCCCAGTGTGCTCGGCAGCAGACCTGAAGTGGACCAGAAGTACTTCTGGTCTACTTCTGGGCTTGCTGCCAAGCGCACGGGGCCCTTCCCCCCCCCCTCCTGTGGGATGCTCCATCCACCCCACTATTACAGTGTTCATGAGATGCCTGGTACCTAGAGGTATGTAGAAAAAACATTTAAAGCTGCGTCTATGGCCAAATCATTGATTCTCCAAATCAGCATCGAACCTTCAGATTTGGATTTGGGCAAATCGGGGTCAGTGATCCAAATCAACTAATCAAATCATTGTCCCCAATTCAGGCTGAATCCAAAGTGAATAGGGACCATTTCGCACACCCCTACTAGGCAGCCATGCTCCCACAGCATACCTGCACCCACTGACATCACTTTGATTGGAGAGAGTTACAAATGCAACACAATTTTCTCATGTAAACAGAAACTAGAAGCTTTTCCAATATACCAAGGAGCTAGCACTATAGTATTCAGTTTAAGATCAAAGACAAAAACTATTGGAGTGGGCATTGGAATGGGCACTAATCTGCTAGACTGCATATACAGTTTGAAAAAAGCAACCAACTAGACAAAAATAGTCAAAAGATATTGTTTCCTTAGTTCTGTAGTCATTACAGTTATATGTACATCTCTTATTCAGATTCATAAAACAAAATCTAGTCTTTTTGAGCATCTTGACAGTCCCCCCAATGTCACTTTCAGTCATTTCTACACCTAAGTTAATATTACCACACCTTGTCATCCTGTGGAGTCAGGCCAACTCTCAGGATCTATCTTGACAGTCCCCCCAATGTCACTTTCAGTCATTTCTACACCTAAGTTAATATTACCACACCTTGTCATCCTGTGGAGTCAGGCCAACTCTCAGGATCTCAATATTGCACTTTTAGATGGGAGGGTGTTACATAATTGCACATATACAAACACACAAATCAATTAGGTGCATACACACACACCCACACTCAGGCAAATACACATCTAAACCAGCATAGGCACATGCATACCTATCACCAATTGAAGCACATACACTACACACCCCAAAAGTTAGACAAAAATCAATTGTCCATACCCGCACACTCAGTGCACATACACAGATCACTAATTCATATATCATGTACACAATGACATATATATGTATATACACACACATGCACACCACCAGTTCACACACACACAACCCACCTACACATACACACAGGTAAGTTCCTAACTTGGATGCTATGGTATGTGTGTGTGTGCTTGGGATACTTGGAGGAAGGTTCAGGTGAGGGAGAAAGAGTTGAAGTGTAGGGAGTGAAAGTTGCCAGAACCGGGATTAGAACTGGTGGACTAGAGAGAAACTGGCTGAGGAACTGAGGGTTGGGGTTGCTTAAGGTCAAGTGGCCCCAGGGTTACTTGAGGTCACTGGTGCAAGGGGAAAAGCCCAGTGGCAAGGAGAAGACAGTCAGGAAAGAGAGAGAGGCAGAAACCTGGGAGCTTGGGGTTGGAAACTGAGGCAGTCAGCTGAGGGATTGGGGTTGGAAACTGAGGCAGACAGCTGAGAGATGGGGGTGGAGGGAGCAGGGGCAGATAAGTGGTGGCAAGGAGGAGATGGCTAGGAAAGAAACTGAAGCAGAAATCTGGGAGCTCAGGGGAAATGGCAGTGGGGACAAAGCAATAGCAGTGGTAGAGATCCAGGGAAAAGGCAATAATGGTGGCAGAGATCAGGGGAAAAGGCAGAGGGGATAAGACAGTGGCAAAGAAACAGGGGGTTTGGAGGCAGAGAGGAGCTCAGGACAGGTGTTGGAGGTGGCGGTGAACCAGAAGCAGGAGAGGGAGAAATGAGACAGAAGTTAGAGGGGTGAGGAGCAGAGTTTAGAGCAGGGCCAAACCATAGTAAAGCAAAACCCAACTTAAGGGTCCAAATAACAGTTTTATTAAACAGACAACACACTACACAGCCCCATGAAGTTATTGGTTCACACACACACACACACACACACACACACACACACACACGCACAAAATGGCAGCAGGAGAGAGGGACTCAGTGGAAGGGTTGGAGTCCAGGTGGGGAAGAGAAGCAGAGTCCAAGTCCTTGGTTGAAGAAGGGGTGGGGGGTGATAGCTACCTATGCAGGCTGGAAAGGGGTCAGTAGGTGTTGTCCAGAGGGGGGTCGCCGGCAGGGCCTCTGGGTGGATAGGTGGTGTGGCATAGTGCTGGTCCAGATGGAGAGGGCGTCCCAAGGAGTCAGTCTTCACTACCCCTTTTATGGGGCAGACTACCTCTGATCTCCTATGGGGAGGGCCTGTCCAGGCAATGTCAGTCACGTCCCAGGTATTCTTACTGAGCATGTGCAGCCTGGCACAAGGATGGGTTGCCTCATCTTTTTTCTTGAATGCTGAGTGTGGTTCCAAGGGCTGGGTCATTGGTCCAGGTATTGGTGTTGATGGTTCGGTCATTCAGAGGGAGCTATTGTTAGACCTACTGCCATTGTCTCTCTAGCATCCCCATTCATTCAGGAACCAGTTTACATTGGAGGGGTAGGTATGAGTCATAGGTTATACAACAGGGTATGGGGAACAAGATGGAGACTTGACAAACAAAATGGAAACTTGACATGACTTATGCTAACTTACATATGTAGGCCTAAATCATATAGTACCAGTAAAACAGTAATATGGAACAGTAAAAAGCAATATAAACATAATAATTATACAACATAAAGATGGAGAAAAAACAAAACAAATACAACTTGCTACCAAAATAAAATGCTGAGGCTTATCCTATGTCTTAGCTCACTTATACTTGTCTATAGGGAATAGAGAGGGAGAGAAAAAGTCAGAAACGGTTGGGGAAGGGAGGGAATGCATTTTAAAAGAAACAAAAAGAAAAACTGGGGGTTTTGCTACAACCTGAGTTAAAGTTTTTGGCTAGGTCTAGAAACAGTCTGCAGGGTTATGAAATGGAAGAGAGACATTACCTGGAACGGCTAACAGACAGCACAATTGCAGAATAAAGGACAGTTTGAATAGTGGGACATCAGGACCACTAAAAAAGATAAGAGAGTTGTTGATACCTAGAGGGTGGAGAGACATTAGCAGGAATCAGGGAAATGATTATGAGCCATGAAGTCAATTGAATCTCTCATCAGTGTGTAGAAATACTACTGCCCTTCCAAGGCTGTTGATTTTAAACTTTGTGGAGGAGCAGTCAAAGGGTTGAAGGATGTAATTGCATTGGTGCACATCCCCTGGATCTCTCTTTTAGAGTGCATTTGTATAATCCAGCGATACTGGTGTGATTCTTGTACATTTGCTGTCTCTTGCAGCACTGATGGAAGAGGAAAATGCATAGGCTGTAAGTCTGGACCTCATGTTAAAAATGTACATTCTTTTCTTTGATAGAAGAATTAGTCTTCTTTTTCACATAGTTTTATTCTACCAGTTCTCCTTACCTATACTTAAGTGATTCTCAACCAGAATCACTTAATATTGTGTTTTTAAAGATATTTTATTCCAACAGAAAAGCATGAAGTTAAAATATTATTTGAATATACTGTAACCCCTCTCCCCCCCCACAAAAAAACACATCAAAAAACAAAAAAACAGAAAACAAAAACACATGAATAGTTTTCAGTCAAAGTTAGTTGGGCATTTAGAAGTTAAAATAAAAAAGTTTAAATGGAGTGTAGCCCAGGTAACTTGGGCATATACTCTCCTTCTCCAATTGAATGGGTTGTTAGCTGGCAGGTGTGGTGTGGGGGGAACTGCAGACCGCTCAGTTTCCCTCCGTCCCTATAGATCCAGGCCAGGACAGTCAGGGGACTTAACTATTTGCACATTTATTTACATTAACTTATCACAAGGGAAAGGAACATGGATACAAACCATATGTACAATGTATATATATATTTATAAGATATCTAAACTAGTAACATAAACAATACCTTCTGGGTAGAGGACATAAAACCTTATACCAGTGCTCCAGATACAGGTAAGTATCTGATCTGAAACAGATAAACTCAATCCTGAGGGGAAACCCCAATGCCCTTGGGCTTTTCTCAAGCCCTACAAAGAAGCTGGTAACTTTAGAGGGGCCCTCTCAGTGGGATCTCCCCTTTCAGGAGCCCTTAACTAACCAGGGTGGGGACTCCCCTCCTATGGGAATCCTCTTTCCCCTGCAACTCACGGCTCCCAGGCCTGGAGGGTGGTCCTTGTCCTCTGCGCCAGGCTGCTCTCTCACCTGCAATGTGCTTTGGGGGGTTGCTGTCCCCTGGAACAGGGCTCTACTATGCAGGGCTTCTGGGGCCTCTGGCTTGGCCCTGTCTGCTGGCTCAGCAGCCCGATCACCGTCTGGCTCTCTGGACTCAACCTTTTGCTATGGGTTGGAGGCCCGGGCTGCCTTGTGTAGCACCAGACTCAGTCCGCTTCTGGACCCTCCATGCAGCGCCTCCTGCACCGAGCTCCCAGCCTCGTTCCGGGGGTTGAGGACCTTAGCTGCCCAAGCACTCCAAAGGTCCTACTCTGTGCACTGTCTTGTGCACCATGTCTCTGGCTGCACACGAGAGGTTGCAGACCTGAGCCACCTCATGCAGCTCCCAGGGTCTGGACGCCGTGTGCTGTGCTGCACACCGAGAGCCTAGCCACTGGAGCTGTCCGCTGTTCCTCGCTGATGGAAGTCTCCAGGGGCACTTCTGGACTACAGCTTCGCCCTGCTGAGCAGCTCTCCTCAGCTCTTCTAAGCCCCGCTCTTCTCTTTTTTCACTCCCAGATGTGCTTCCCTCATGCTGGGCATGCAGATCCTTTTATATGCTTCAGGGCTCCACCCCTGAAGTCTTCCGGACCTGGGTGTTGCAGTCTTCAATGAGGTCCACGGGCAGGGGAGGGGGAACTCCTCTCCCCCTCCCTTCAGGAAAGGGGTGTGACTGAACTCCTCTTGCTGCCTCCTGATTGGGGAATGAGCTCCACCAATCAAAACAGCAAGATATCAAGCCTGGGACTCAACCCAAGCTACAGAAGGCAAGCCTGCTACAGGAGGTTAAGGCTAAAGGAGAATGATAGAGTTACAACATTATGTAAGTTTTTAGTGTTTGAGAGCTAGGTCCAGAAATTCTGGTATTGAGTTGGTAATAGTAATTTCCTATACTATACTCATTGCCCTGGTACATGTGCTTATTAATGGTGTTTATTATTAAGAGGCAAATAATACTTCACATATTGAATTGGGACTAAGAAATTAGCTTAAATTCCTGGCTCTTCCACACACGTACTGTGTGATCTTGAGCAAATCACTAGATTTCTTTGCACCTCAGTTTTTCATTTGAAAAATATTCTAGTTAACAGGGTGATGATAAGGGCAAATGATAGCCTGTCCATGTGAATTTTTCAGTGACCTTAAAGAGGCCAGGATTTCATCTTGGATCTGCATTTCAAAAATCTCTTGCTTACTCCAAGTAGTGAGAACAAACAGACCCGCCTACATCAAATGTGCTTGGTAACAAGCCTTCAAGAACTGTGCCAAAAGTGAACACCCTTGAAACACAATCAAATAAAAATATTTGCATTTATTTTACATTATTTATAAGGATGCAATAAGACCCAATACAGTAGAAGAAACACATGAATACAAAACAAAGGAATGTTTACCAAATTCATATTTTAGCAAAATTAGCAGAAAATTTAGATTACAAAGGAAAGAAAAAGAGTGTATATGTAATAACAAGTTACAACCTATTCTCATCTATGACATCTTATCTAGCCCTTATCTCATGAAATCATGCATTCTGGAAGCTGAGACCGTGTGACTCTTTTCTAGGCCCATCTCCCTTTCTTTTGCCGTAAGGACTGTGTCTTCCAACACTTACCACACTACATTAATTTTTACATTACCTCACTTATTTATTACAATGAATTTATTCTTTTGGGACTTTGGCACATGGAATAAAGAGCCTGCGTCTTTTTTTTGTTGGTGGTTGAATTTCAGGATTTTTTTTCCCCCATTTTGTGGACAAACTGCAGAATTAGCCTTACTAAGCCCCACCTCCGGGCTGCCATGTTGGCTGCCAGGATGGTCCCATAATTTCCTGCCACCCCATGACATGGTCTGTGACATCAGAAGTCCCACTTCCAGGCCACAATGTTGGCTGCCGTGTTGGCCACCATGCTGATCCTAGTGACATCAAAAATCACCATGTTGAGCCCCGTGACATCAGAAGTCCCAGCCCCCCATGTTGGCCCTCAAATCCACTGCCTCATCACATGCCCATGACATCAGAAGTCCGACCCTCCTGGCTACCATGTTGGATACCATCTTGGTCCCAGAAAGCCCTGCTGCCCCATCACATGCCCCTGTGACATCAGGAGGTCTGCTTCTTGACTGGGAAACACCACCTCCTCAGGCTGCAGAAGTTCAGCCCCCTAGGCTGCGAGGCACAGGCATGGGCTATCAGGTAGTGAGGGGTTGTGACCCCTCTAACAACTTGCCCTGCCCCCCTCAACCAATTGGTAGGAGAAGAGGGCTTCCAGGGCATTAGACCTCCCCCCAGACTGATGCTGATCCGATCGGAGCAAATATAGGGGTGGGACCAAGGCTGGAAGTCTCTGGCCTACCTCTTTCCCAAGTCCTGTTGGGAAACCCTCCAAACCAGGCTGTGTGTTTTCTGAGACTATGCTAATACAGACAGAAGCAAATATGGATTCTTACATGACACCTGTAAGGTCCCTCATTCATTCTTTACCACAAAGGGTTGGCAGCTGCCTGCTGAGAAAATGCTACCATAGCAATAGTTCTGAGGAGGGGGAGATTAAGGAGAGTAGCTCCTTAATCCAAGGATTGTCTGAGATGCCTGATACCCAGACACCCAGAGCAGATGCTCAGGATTCTGGAGAAGAGGGATGCCTTGTGCTGGATGCTGAGAGAGAAGAAGATGTCTCCAAGGGAGCAGAGGCACTGGTGAGAGACTTGATCCACGGGTAGGGGGGGCCCTTAGAGGAGTTGGTGGTAGAGCTTTGAGGGGACCCTGGTGGGGAAGGAATTAGCTATGAACTCTTTAAACATGTGGTTAACTACAGTTTTTCCTTTGAAATCTCTCTGCAGCTTGATGAAACAATTCTAATGACACCAGACAGACAGCGCATCAACAGATTTTAACCCCTGTATTAGAAAAGAGAAACTATTTTTGTGATAAACAGAGGCTTGGTGCTTCAGATGAAGAAAAAGATGCTGCAGCCTTTAGAAGACAACTAGGGATTGATGAATAGGCCCTGTTTCATGGCAGGAATGTAAAAGCCTCATGAAATCTTTTATTCGTGTTTGTTGTTTTGGCATATTGCTTGACAAAGAGACTTTTTGAAGACTTCATCACCTGTCTCCTAGCTTCACCAGTATAAGGAAGCCATGAGTGCGTGGATTTGACAGATGAGGCTATAAGACAGATGAGGTGTCCACCTCAGGTACTTTGGACTGAGCTGTGTAAGGAAAGTTTTCTAAATGTCATTATTGCATTAAGGTAGTTTATAGATTGTCTGTGCTTCACTGAGAAACATTAAGCTCAAATTGTGGTGATTATAAACCATATTCAAAGATTTCATAGATTTTATAGACATTAGGGCTGGAAGGGAGCTCGGAAGATCATTGAGTCCAGCTCCCTGCCCCAGGGGCAGGAAGTCAGCAGGGATCATAGGATCCCAGCAAGATAAATATCCAATTGTCTCTTGAAGGTGTTCAAAGTAGGTGCTTGAACCACCTCCGGTGGCAGTCTATTCCAAACCTTGGGGGCTCAGACAGTAAAGAAGTTCTTCCTTATGTCCAGCCTGAAACGGTCATGGAGGAGTTTGTGACCATTCGACCTTGTCATCCCTTGGGGTGCTCTGGTGAACAGATGTTCCCCCACATCCTGGTGAGCACACATGATAAACTTGTAGGTGGCCACCAGATCACCCCTGAGCCTGCGCTTTTCCAGGCTGAAGAGTCCCATGGCTCTCAGCCTCTCATCATCATGAGGTCTGCTTTCCTGACCTCTGATCATGCACATGGCTCTCCTCTGCACTCTCTCAAGCTTCTCCACATCCTTTTTGCTGAATACCCAAATTCTGCTTTATATGGAGTGATCCGTGAAGAGGATAAGCCTCTGCTACCCTTCATTGAATGCTTAATTAGGACAAGAAATGATAAATTCCTGCTCCGCAAAAAAAGTTTAGCTAGGATATAGTACGAAACTAGCAAAAACAGTAAACTTTGTACAGATTTTGGTGGAAATAAGTCTTATTACAAATGCACTCTCACTAATGTCATACTTCAGTCTTCTGGGTAAGAGGTATGGGGATGCTTTGAATCAGACCTTGGACAGTATAGATGGGTGTGAGGATCTGTTGACCTAAGAAACATAACAAAAGGTAAGTGAGGGGGTCTTGTACTATAACCTCTCCTGCTTAATATATTTTTATATATTTATACATATAAATATAAAAGGGGTCCCTCCCAAGGAGATGTTGGAGCATGCCTGAAGAAAAATCTGTGGAGCAATTGAGGACAATCACCATCAAGTAAACAGACCTACTGGCTGCAACAGGTGATTTGTTTACACCTAGGGACATAAAAAGAGACCAGGGCATGGTGACCACCCCTCAATAGGACATGTTGAAACATGGCTGAGGAAGAAGATAGAAAAACAGGAAAAATTGTGATGAGTAGCCACCCTCAATTATCCAGGTCTGATAGCTATAATAGGATGGTTTGTTTACACCTAAAAATATTGCAAAGAACCTGGTAAGGTGGCACCACCCCAAAATTGAATGGATTTGATTCCATTACCATGGCTATACAGGGATGAATTAAAGACCACCATACAAAAACCGGTGCCATCTTTGATGATGTGTTCCATCACTGTACCAACTGGAGAGAGAGACCTCATAAATATTTAAATCAGAATCCATCAAGGTATAAACCCCCTAGAGTTCGGGTAGGAAAAAAACCCTTTTCTTTAGATGCTAATCTGCTTCAGGACAGGCCCCTGGTATGTATCCATTACTTTAACTCTATATACATATAAACACCTTTTCTGTTTGATTACACTATCTTTTACTTCTTCTTTTGGTCTTTATTATAGAGGGGACTGTTTATTAGCAACAGCAAATAACTCTAATTTTTCTCAAGAAAACACTTTCCTTCTGCTGGTCAATCTGCTTCAGAACAGAGCCAGGTATATATTCATTATTTTTATTTTGTTTGTATATATACAAACCAGGGCTGTGAGAAATTTTGGCAGCCATTTCATTTTGGAGGTGTTTCGGCTCATTTCAGCACCCAAAACACTGAAACCAAAATGAAACAAAAGGCTCTGAAACATCTCTGAAACTAAATGAAACCATTTGAAACATTTCAGAAATGTTTTGGAATGTTTTGGAGCTCCTCCCCCCTCACCCAGGAATAGTCTGGGACAGCCCCACAGCCCTCTTTTAAAAGTCCCGGGAGTTCTGGGGCTAGATGGGGGATGGGACTGGGTAGGGAAGCCATGGGGGCTTCTCCCATGGTTCCCCACACCAGGGCAGAGGCAGACACAGCCAGAGAAGCCATGGGAGAAGCCCCCATGGCTGCCTTGCCTGACCCCTTCCCCCACCCAGCTTCCCGGTACTTAAAAAAAAAAAGCTCCACACTCACTGGCTATGGCAGTGGTGATTGGAACTACTGGGGGCTCATGGCAGAGCCCCCCCCCATGCAGCATGGGGCAGTGGAGGGCAGTGGGGATCACACCACCCACTTGGCACCCATGCGGCAGCTGTTGTATCTCGTGGGTGCAGCATGGCTCAGCAGGGTGCTGTGCACTGTCTGGGAGCTAGAGTGGCTGCAACAGTCACCTGGAGCCCAGTACTGCTCAGACCCAGGGGCCCCAGCTTGCAGGCAGTGCACAGAACCATGGGGCAGCTGCTATGCAGGTGTGATTCCCCACTACACCCCGCTGCCATGCACTGCATGGGGAGTCTCTGTAAGAGCACCCAGAGGCCCTGATTTTTGCTGCTGCAGCCAGTAAGTGTGGGGCTTCAAAAAAAAAAAAGCCCCACACTCACTGGATGCAGCCGCAGCGATTGGGGTCTCTGGGCGCTCATGGCAGAGCCCCCTTCTGCAGTGTGGGGCAGGGGAAATCACCCCCCCCACTTGGCACCCATGTGGCAGTTGTCGCATCACATGGGTGCATCACATAGGTGCAGCGCATGGGTCGCATCACGTGGGCTCTGTGCACTGTCTGAGATCTAGGGCTGCTGGAGCTGCCCCAGCTCCCAGACAGTGTGTGGTGCCCTGCTGAGCCACATTGCACCCACACCATGTGACAGCTGCCATGCGGGTGCCAGGTGGGGGAGCAATCCCCACTGCCCCCCGCTGCCCTGTGCTGTGTGGGGGGCTCTTCCACAAGCCCATCAGAGTTCCTGATCATCGCTGCTTCAGCCTTTTTTTTTTTAGATGGCTATGCCATCATTGATGGAAAACCCACTGCCTTTGAATTTAATGGATGTTTTTTCCAGGAATGTGTCACATGCTACAATAAAAAAGAGTGGAACCCTTTGACAGGGACAACCTATGGATTTACAATTACCAGGCACAGTATAAGGCCAATTATCTGAAGAGAGCAGGGTTACTGTCCAGACCATTTGGGAGCATGCATGAGGACTCTGTTAGAATCAGACAGGGAGCTTATTAGGGTTGTATGAAATGGCTATGTTTTGGTTTGGTTTCGGATTCGGCCATCTTGGAGGACAGCAATTTGTTTTGGTGTTTTGGATCACTGTTTCATTACAATTCAGCCGAATCTGTTTCAGAGTTATGATGCTGTTTCAGCGCTGATTCAGAGATTTGGATTGGCCGGGAAGAGGCAGGCACAGCCAGGCGGATGCAGGTTCTTCTGTGGCTCCTCTGGCTGTGCCTGCCTTTGCCTTGGTGGGGGGAGCTGTGGGAGAAGTCCACATGGGCCTGGCCCATCCTCTGCCTGGCTGCAGCCTCCCAGTGCTTTAAAAAACAAACTAACAAAAAAACCCCTGTACTCACTGGCTGCAGCAGTGGGAATTGGGGCCTCTGAGGGCTCATGGCAGTGCCCCCCCATGAAGCGCAGAGCAGCAGGGGGCAGCAGGGATCACCACCCCACCTGGCATCCATACGGCAGCTGTCACATGGCGCGGGTGCAGTGCAGCTCAGCAGGGCACCGCATGCTGTCTGGGAGCTGGGGGACCTCTAGCAGTTACCTGGAGTCTGGCACTGCTCAGCCTCAGCTGAGCCCCCCAAGGCAGCACAGGGCAGTGGGGGGTAGCGGGGATCTCCCCCCCTTGCTTGTCACCTGCCCAGTGACACAGGTGGAGCACGGCTTGGCAGGGCTTTGCACGTTGTCTGGGAGCTGGGTCCACTGGGGATGAGTGGTGTTAGGCTCTGGGTGGCTGCTGGAGCTGCCCCAGCTCCCAGACAGTGCATGGCACCCTGCCAAGCCATGCTGCACCCGTGTGATGCAACAGCTGCTGCATGGGTGCCAAATGGGGGGGGCGATCCCTGTTGCCCCCACTGCCCCATGCTGCACGGGGGGACTCTTCCATGAGCCCTCAGAGACCCCGATCACCACTGCTGCATCTGGTGAGTGCGAGTTTTTTGGTTTTTTTGAAGTGCCAGGAGGCTGGGGCCAGGAAGAGGTGGGGCTGGGCAGGGCAGCCATGGGGGGTGGGGGTTTTGCGGCTCCTTCAGCTGTGCCTGCCTCTGCTCCAGTTGGGGGAGCTGTGGGAGAAACCCCCATGGCTGTCGTGCCTGGCTTCATCCCCTGCCTGGCCCCAGCCTCCTGGCACTTAAAAAGGAGGGCTGTGGTTGTAGATGTTTCAGAGTCTTCCATTACATTTTGGATTTGGTGTTTTGGGTGCCAAAATACCTCCTAAATGAAACGGCTGCCGAAATTTCGCACAGCCCTAGAGATCATCGTTCTTAAGCAGAACCCAGTTGCCTCCTTCTCTGCTGCCTATGGACGCTCTCTTTGGGGAAAGAACTGACGCCATCTGTCTATATTACAAAATTTACCCTGGTGAATAAATACACTATTATGATTTTACTAGCCTCTATCCCTTTGTAAACAAAACAAAGGAATAACTTGTTGGACACCTTGAGATCTTTCGTGACAATTTCAGCCCCATGTTGAGCTATTTTGGATTGGCCAAGGTAAAATTGCACCCTCCAAGGGCCTTTTTTTTTTTTCATGTGCTGCCCATAAAAGTGAAGGGGAAACTTATGTTCCCTCTGTGCCACATCTGCATGGAAACAAGACAGCCAAATTGCACCCACACTTATGAGGAGAGGTGCCTCTTGTGCAATTGGTGCACACCGGAATGGAACAAAGCTGTTGAAAAGGAGTACAAGGTGGCTAAAATCTATAAAGTCTGGCAGTTTCCCAAAACCACTAACACCCTGTTTTTGGAATACATAAACCAGGGTCTGCACCTCTGACAGAAACAGGAAGCCTTGGGGTACCCTACCTCGTATACTGATAAAGAAAAACACAACAAATATGTGTCCAATGTCAAACAGAAGGAAGGTGTGACTTTACACCCAGGGCATATTAAACCCAACCCTGCAAAGCGACAAATAGCAAATTTCTTTCTAAACTCTTTGTGGAGTAAATTCAGCCAGAGGACATATCTCCCCAACACCACCATTGTGAGAGACCCCAAAGTACTTTTTGGCTATCTTTTTTCTTCTGCTTATCACATTTCTTTTTGTGACTTTATTGATGATGAGACAGCTTGCATATCTTGGAAGCATGCCAAAGAGCAATACAGGCAGACAAGGTTCCTTGGGTGAATTTGATATCTTTTATTAGACCAACCCAAATAGTTGGAGAATAGTTATTAAGCAAGGTTTCGGGTTCAAAAACCCTTCATCAGGCTCAGGAAGCTGCAGCAGTTGGTGTGTGCTCTTCCTGGATGGAATGAAAAGTAAAGAAGCCAGGGGCTGGGCTGGGCTGGAGAGTCAGTTGCCAGGCAGATTATAATGCATCAAAAATCCAATGTCTATGTTTAGTCCCTGATCTCTAGTATCCAGCAGGTTGATGAAATGGAGCTCATAGGCTCGTCTCTGGGAAGTGTTGTGTAAGTTTCCCTAGAGGATCAGGACTGAGAGATTGGAGAGAGAGTGGCCCTCCTGTGAGAAATGTGCCCCCACCGGTAATTGGGTGTTTCTGTCTTTGATGGATTTCCGGTGTGCGTTCATTCTGGTGCGCAGTTGTTGTTTGGTCTCTCCTACATATCTTCCATCAGGGCATTTGGTGCATTGGATGAGGTATATTACATTTCTGGAGGTGCAGCTGTAAGATCCAGGGATGCTGATGGCTCTGTTGTGGAGTGTAGTAATAGTGGGGGTGGTGGAGATGTGTTGGCAGGTTTTGCATTTCTTGTCCTGGCACGGTCTGGATCCTTTTGGTGTGTTCTGGGCTTGAGGAAGTTTGCTTCTGGTGATGAGGTTGGCGAGGTTCGGTGCTTGTTTGAAGGCTAGGATGGGTGGCTCTGGGAAGATCTTTTTAAGAATAGGGTCTTTTTCTAATATGGGTTGCAATTTTTTGAGGATTTTCCATACAGGTTCAAGGGAGGGGTGATGCGTCATAACCAGCGGTGTGCGATTTGTGGGTGTTTTTCTTCTGTACTGCAGCAGCTCTTCATGTGGTATCCAGGTGGCTCTTTCAAACGTGCGATCTACCTCTCTGGAGGAGTGTCCTTGCTGGGTGAAAGCCTTTTTAAGATTGGTGAGGTGGCAATCCCGGGTGTTCTCTTCAGTACAAATTCGGTGGTATCTGAGGGCTTGGCTGTATATCACAGCTTTTTTGGTGTGTTTAGGGTGATTGCTGGTTCTGTGCAGATATGTATGTTGGTCTGTGGGTTTCTTGTATACTGTGGTCTGTATTTTACCCTTCTGGATACTGATCATTGTGTCTAAAAAGGAGATGTTGGTGCTGGAGTATTCTAAAGAAAGTCGGATGGAGGGATGTTGATTGTTGAATTTCTGAGAGCAATACACACTCTCGGGTAACACTAACATCTTTATAGCCTGTTTCCCCTCTGCTTATGTGCACTTAGAGCTCTATGAGCTGCTAGACAAGTTGCAAGGTCAGTGCCTGTACCATGACAGATTCTATGGTATTTGTGAGCCATGAGGGAGACTGGAACCCTCCGCTAGGTGATTATTTAGGTGAGCTCACAAGTGAGATCCCATCACACGAACACATCTCAGAGTTTGCGTCATCAGGCCCATAGGCAACGCGTAGGGGGGCATGCCCCACCTGAGATTGGCCACTGCTGAAGCCACCACTGGCTTCAGTGGGTGGTCACTGCCTCCCCCCCGACATGACCGCTCGGGTCTGTGGGTGGTCCCCACTCACCACCCACCACTCGCCACTCTCCTGCCGCCCCTCCTGCCACCGACACCATGGGCAGCGGCTGCGGGCAGTCTACGCTCACTGCTCACCAACACCATGGGTGGCAGCTGTAGGCAGTCCCTGCTCACAGCCCACCACCATGGTGCCCCCCAGTTGTGGGAGGCACCAGTCATTCATGAGCAGGCCCAAAAACCTATGGGTACAAATTGTTAGGAGGAAAGGCCTGCCTGAAAGTCAAAGGGATTACCCTGAATTTGGCCAACTGTGGAAAGGTCAACTTTGAGAGCTTGAGAGATCTCATTCTAGATTACAGAGCAAACCCCAACATGAACACCCCTAAACATATTTCAATACAACAGCTCTCTATTATCAGGAAAAAGAGAGGTGGATTATAGAAACCAAGACTCTTAAGAAAATGCAGAAAGTTGTTTCTGACGAGTCCGCACAGACATTTTTAACAGCCCAACCTACAGTTTTTGATCATGGATATGTGCTGGAAGCATCCCTTTTCTGTGATTCTTGCAGGGCCTAGCAACTGTGGTAAAAGTTACTTTATAAAAAACCTTCTGGATAATGCTGATAGATTGTTGTGCATTATGCCTGAGAATATCACGTGGTGCTATAGCTGTTGGCAACCTTGATATAAAGAATTTCTTTGTAAATATCCTTTTATCAAATGTGTGGAGGGACTGCTGGACAGTCTTAATGATGATCACTTGTTTCCTCTGAACAAAGTAAATATAGTTGTGGTGGATGATTTGATGGACTCTGTGAAATAAAGAAAGCCTTTACCAAGTACGTACATCACAGGAATCTTGGCATCATGTATATAGTTCAGAATGCTTTCTGTCAGGGGAAAAAGAGTTGTACCATTACCCTCAACACAAAATACATAGTTCTGTTTAAAATACCAGGGATAAGTTACAGGTGGTATCCCTGGCAAGGCAGATGTACCCAGGTAAGACCCAATTCTTTCTAGAAGCTTTTGAGGAGGCCACTAAAAAACCTTATTGGTATCTGGTGATAGACTTAAACATTTCTACCCCAGAGACTTTTACATTAAGCACTGGGCTTTTCCCTTCCGACCAGCCAGCAGTTTACACTTTGAAAAAAGCATTGGGTGGAAATAAAAAGAGATGATGTAGCAGTGGGCTCTTTTTTAGCTCCTGAACCTGCAGAAGGGGAACATGTCTAACTGCGCAAAGAGAAATTTAGCTCTCTTAAAATTGCTTATTCAGTTCTCCCCCCAGCAGAGGAAAGCTATACTCTGCTTGGCTTCTGATGATTTAGTAGTAGCCATTTCAGAAATTTCTCTGAACACCTTTAAAGGAAACATCCCTTTGACACCCCACCAAATCCATGTGCTGAAAAAGAAATGTGGAATCATAAAAAGCCTAAGTAATAAAAAACTCTCTCTTAAAAAAAAAAAAGAAACAGCTGGTGAAACAGTCTAAGGCATTTATCAGACCCCTGTCAAGTTTTGCTATCCCTCTAATCATGGGACTTTTGACTAAGCAGTGGGAAATATGTGGAAAAAATGTATCTGGTCCCTAGTCACTAGCTGGAGCTACCACCTCAGGAGGGTATCAGAACTCAGGCAACCTGCTTATTGGATGCTGAAATGAGGGACATTCCCCAAAGGCAAGGTTTAGCCAAATATGATGAAGCTAAATGGTATGCCATTGTGCTTCAAAAATACCTGATGCGTGTGAAGCAGGGTGACCTGGACAGAAGGGAATTAACCCTGTTTATGCCAGAACAGAATCTCCTAGAAATGGCAAAAACTCTAGAAAAAACCAAGGAATCCTGACCCCACCATTCAGGAAGTGTTGGTTAACGTGCATGCCTAATACAGGAAAAAATGCTAAAGTGTTGCTCAGCAAACCGAGTCAGCACACGCATATTTCTTTTTGGGGTGATCAAGGGGGTTTATATACAAAGGAATGCTCATCAAGGGTTCTAACATGCTCAGCTTAGTCTGGGGCATCTCAGGCGACCATTGGATTAGGGGGCTACTCTGCGTAATCTCCCACTCCTCAAAGCAATCACTTCAGTAGCATTTTCTTGGCAGGCAGCTGCCAACCCTTTGTGGTAAAGCATGAATGAGGGACCTTACAGGTGTCATGTAAGAAACCATATTTGCTTCTGTGTGCATGCTCTCAGAAAACACAGGGCCTGGTTTGGAGGGTTTCCCAACAGGATTTGAAAAAGAGGCACGCCAGGGATTTCCAGCCTAGGTCCCACCCCTATATTTGCTTCAATGTGTTGGGTGCTGTTTTGGGGGGAGGTTCAATGCCCCTGAAACTCCCCCTACCAATTAGCTGAGGGGGGTGGGGCAAGTAGTAGCCTGTGTCTCGCAGCCTTGGAGGGCTGAACTTCTGGGGTCCCAGGGTGGGCTGTGCAGCCTGAGGGGCCATGTTTCCAAGTCAAGGGGCAGATATTCTGATGTCACAGGGGCATGTGATGGAGCAGAAGGGGTTTCTGGGACCAACATGGCACTCAGTATAGAGGTCAGGAAGGTGGGATGTCTAATGCCATGGGGCATTCAAGGAGACAGGGAACTCTGGGGCTAACATAGTGGACAAGGGGGTGGGAATTCTATCACAGGGCATGTGATGGGGCACTAGGGGATTCTGGGACCAACATGGTGGCCAGCATGGCAACCTGGGCATAGGACTTCTGATGTCACAGACCATGTGACAGGGTGACAGGGGATTATGGGACCATCATGGAGTCCAACGTGGAGGCCAACATGGCAGCCAGAGAGTGGGACTTATGATGTTACAGGCCATGTGATGGGGCAGGACTTATGGTCCCAAGTTGGCAGCCAAGTGGCAGAGCAAGGGGCGGAGCACCTATCAGGGGGTGGGGATAAAAGTTTGACAAGAAGTGCACCCATTAGACTTTACTGTTCACTTGAATCCCAGTTCTTTAACCCATTTATCTTTTCCTGCCCTGTCTATCTTTACTATAGGTTTTACCTGTGCCACTGACATTCTGTCAGGCCTGTAACATAACTATTGTGTCCAACATAAGTACAACAGTGCTGAAGTACCTACTGCAATATTGCGGTTAGTTCTTCAGTGGAGTGTTCAATTCATCTTGTCCAATGGGCTTTGTTCAAACCTTACCTGCCACTCAAAGGTAACATCTAAGGTGATATCCATATGTCCTGAGATATGTTCATTTCCCTTTCTTATATTACTTATTTTTTATTACCTAACCTCAATATATGATTAAATTGATTATTTTCTTAATAAAAGATTTATCACTTAATCAGACTACAGAAGACTTACAAGAGCTGGAAGGAGCTGGTTGTTGACTGACTCCAATGGCACTGGAACCTGAATCAAGTGGCAGCCTGTTCCAAGGTAAAGTGTCTTGCCTTTGAAGCAGAGAAGAGAGAAGAGAGGAATAAAAAGGAGAGAAATCCTAGCCTATGACCTACTCTGTCCTGCAGAAAGACCTGCAACTTCTGTAGACAGGTCTGTGGGTCAAGAAATGGACTCTTATTTCACCTCAAGACCTATCAATGAACCATGATCGAGATGGTCCTCAAATTGAGAGATTTCTAACAAGGATGTCTATTTGTTGAATTGCAGTTCCATTGGTAGAAACCATAAATGTAAAAGCATTCAAACAGTTTCTGCCAGACGAAAGATGGTGGGTCTAGTAGAAACTTCAACCTCATTCCATAGAATCATAGAAGTAGGGTTGGAAGGGACCTTGTAGAGCTTCAAGTCTGACCCACCTGCCTGGGCAGGAGGAAAACTGGGCTCAAATGACCCCAGACAGGTAGGCACCAAGCCTCTTCTTAAAGACCCCCAGGGTAGGAACCAGCACCACTTCCCTTGGAAGTTGGTTCCAGATCCTAGCCACCCTAAATGTGAAGTAGTTCTTACAGATGTCTAATCTAAACCTACTCTCCAACAACTTGTGGCCGTTATTCCTTGTTATCCTGGGGGGCACTAGGGGAAACAAGGTCTCACCCAAACCCTTCTGGTACCCCCTAGTGAGTTTATAGACTGTTACCAGGTCCCCCCTCAGCCTTGTCTTGTGAAGGCTGAACAGGTTCACGTCCCATAGCCTCTCATTGTAGGGTTTGCCCTGCTGTCCCCAGATCATGAGGGTGGCCCTCCTCTGGACCCTCTCAATGTTGTCCACATCCCTCTTGAAGTGGGGTGCCCAGAACTGGATACAGTACTCCAGCTGTGGCCTGACCAGTGTCGCGTAGA
>NW_005841970.1:1692306-1731085 GCF_000455745.1 Alligator sinensis
GAGTACAACCCTTCAGCCAATTTGCAATCCATCTGACTGTGTAGGCATCAATGCCACAGTCGCCTAGTTTTTTAATGAGGATGGGGTGGTCAACAGTGGCAAAGGCCTTGCTGAAGTCCAGAAAGACTACAACCATGGCAACACCTGCATCCAATGCTTTTGTGACCTGATCGCAAAAGGCAATCAGGTTGGTTTGACATGACCTGCCCCTAATGAAACCGTGCTGGTTGCCTTTGAGCATCATCCCCAATGCCAGCCCATCACAGATGTGCTCCTTGATGATCTTTTCAAAGAGTTTCCCCAGGATTGAGGTAAGACTGACGGGCCTATAGTTGCCCGGGTCCTCCTTCCTCCCTTTTTTAAAGATGGGGACCACATTGGCTATCTTCCAATCATCTGGCACCTGGCCCGAGTACCATGAGTGCTCGTAAAGCCATGCCAAGGGCCCTGCCATGAGGTAGAAGTCATCTCCCGGACTGGAAAAACAAATGTGTGTATGCCGTACCTCTCTGGCAGAAGCCCAAAGTGCATTCATTGTTCCATGCCCCTCTCTAGGAGAGTCTGTGGCTCAACTGGACTCCACTGCTCTGGCCAAAAACAGAGTAAACCCCTGTCAGCCCAGCCCTTCTCCAGAGATCTGGAGTTGTGCAGTTGTCTACCCAGAACTGGAGGGAGAAAACAACCTTCCAGCACCCATCCTGGGATCTCACCTGCCCCTGGCTCCACCCCACCATTTATAGAACCTCCTACCTCCCCCTCAGTGGTTCCAGGCTGGTCTATCCTCACCATTCCTAGAGCCCCTCTGACCCACCCTCCTCACAAACACAGCCTGCTCTGTTCTACCCCTGCCTAGGGCTCCCCAACCCCCCACCCATCAACCCAGTCTGAAGGGTCAGTTTCTGTCAGTAGTAGAGGGGGCTGTGTGCTTCATTTCTGATGGAAGCCAGACTGTTTAGACATGCAAGGACTGTCAGACCCACACTCCCATATCCAAATAGCTTGGCTCTCTCCAGGAATGAAGGCCACTGACATCCTCCTTCTCCCCTGCAACCACCAACAGGAACTATCCTTCCCCTCCCCTGAACTTTCCTGGCTCCCCTCCAAACCATGGCCCTACCCTGAAGGGCTGATACCTTTGAGATTTATTATGATCCTACAAAAAACAATATATTACCTCTGGCTGGATCCAGTCCTACACATATAGAGTGATTTTTAACTCTTATAGCTGGGTTGGAAGATAACTGGAAGGGACTTCTGAAATCTATTTTACTTACTTACTTATTTACATATTTGCTTTAAAAAAAATAAAATGACACAAAACAATGTAGCTGGAGTATTTGACTGCTGAATTTCTTGAGTTGGAAAATAACACTACTCAGGACCACAAGAACATGAGGTTTATCCCCATTATCTACAGCTGGCCATCCACAGGGGGAAGAAGCTGAACCAGCTACTGGGGAAAGTAACTTTCACTCAAGGTGAGGTACTGCCTGGTATCCAGGAATGCATACACACATGTAAGCTGATTTAAAATGAAGCAACTTAATTAAGTTGACTTAACTAAGTTGATTTAAGTGAATCCATGTTGCAGTTTACACATGTACAGCTCCTTGATATGTTGGCAGCCATACACTCTGTATGTGTACACTCTGACAGTTAAGCTGATTTTAAAAAGTTAAGTTGACATAACTGTCAGAAAGTTAGTATGTGAACATGCTTCTCAGGCTGTGCTGCTACCCATGAAAAATTGAAAGCCACAAGGCTAAGAGCAAGTAAAACTGACAAATAAAAAACGAGAGGTCTAAACTCCAAAAAAATACATCCATCTAATAGCCTGACTGCTCAGAGGGAGAGAGAAAGTATTGTGGGGAAGGAGGGCATGGCTTTTTGGGGCCAACAGTCTGTCAGCCCTGACCTGTGCCTTCAGATGCTGCCACTTGTCTCCAGACAGTTGGGGAGCCTGCAAAGCATGCTGGTCTCCATGCTTTGAGCATCCATGGCTGGGTGCTGTCAGTAGCACAGGCTATCTGCAGAGCATTCAGCTAGCCCCTTAAATGCTTGTACAGGGTTTCACAGGTAGGGCTTCCAGCTGCTCAAACTAAACTGGGAAACTTCCACCAGTTTATACGAACAGTTGAATACACTCCCAGATAGCACAGTAATTATCTCACTAGAAATGTGGCACTACATTATGACACAGGAAACTCAATTTGAACTTTTATCTTGTGTCTCCACCCTTTCCTTGATCTTTCTTTAACAGAAATGTTTGTTCATAAAACCAACTCTCTACTCTAGACACAAGTTTCAAAGTGGCACTGATACAAATGTACTCCTTCACTTTACTTTTGTAGGAAAACAATTTTAAAGACAGATTTTCTGACTTAATTTGCAAAACATGACAATGTTTTTGCATAACTCTCCAATTCCAATATATTTGATTGAATTGTCGCCTGTGGAGTGGTTTCAAATAAACACATATTTCAAACAAGAGCTTGGGGAAATGTAATTTTCCATCCATCAATTGACTGACCCTATATTTATAAGTAGAATTTGGCAGGAACCTAATTCAATAAGGTATGAATAGCCACTGCCCACTGTTTTACTGCACCCCCCTACCCAGGGCTGTATCTTGGCTCTTCAAGGTCTACAATAGCAAAGGGAACCCAACATTCTGAAATTGTAGGAGTCCAATATTTCAGGTCAGCAGGAGAACTGTGAAGCTGGCAATAAAAGCAGTACAAGCAGTGCTGTAATCAAGACTGAATTAATGCTGACACAATGGTTTGAACTCCAAGTTTAAAAATGAAACAGTTACAGACCTGGCTGTACAGTGTCTAATATTGCCACCCAGCCTGAATTGCTGCTGGCAACCTCATAACTTAATTGCACCCTTATGTCAGATTATGATGGATGTGCCAGATATTTTGATATTTATGATACTCAGGTTGTGAAGACCAGGAGATCATATCTGAAATTAAGTAACCAAATGAAAACTTTAATCCTGGTTTATTATTTTAAAGGGGTTTTATTCATACCGTTGAGATTTTGCTATAATTAGAAATAGGAGGTCCTTGACTATAAATTCAAAAGAGAGGGAATAATAAAATACTGGTCCTAAAAATACTGTACTTGTATCACACTTTTCATCTGTAGTTTGCAAAATACTTTGCAGTGTGGTTAAGCATTGTTTTTCCTGTGTAACAGATCTGGAAACTATGGCTTGCAGATGTTAAAGGAAGATTTGAATGGCATAATATTGAGTTTTCCTCCTACTTCCCACTTATACATTTGCGTCTTCCTTTAAAGATCCCAGGGTGACTTGATAAAGCTCATTCAATGGAAATGCCCCATCTAGTTTTAATAGGATTTGGACTAGACCAAATACTAGGTTAAAACAAATCACTAGCAGAGCTGTGACTTGAAGGAGGATTAGCAAAACAATTAGCAGAATTCCCCTCCAGTAGCACAGGGGTAGCCAACTTGGGCATGCCCTAAGGAGCATGCACATCCTGGGGGATGCATGCATTTCCCATGGGACAAGCAACAGTGGCACCTGTTTTGGCCCCAGCACCCTTATCTTAGGCCCTGGGGGTCTCCTGGGGCAGCAGTGGCACCAAGCCGGCTGCTCAGAGTTTGGCCAGCAGCCAGAGTGTGGCTCTGGCTAGCCATGCTCTGTTTCTGGCAGCATATGCTCCTGGTGTATGTGCTGCACCACTTTTTTTTAGCAGTGTCGGGGGGTTTTTTAACACCAGAATCTCCTGGTATAAAAAACCCCACCACACTGCAAATTAGGAGTGCACGTGATGCAAACCGCATGTGCATGCTCATTGGGATGTTCCCCTTGTGGCATACATGCCACAAGTGGCAGAGACACCCTCTCTGTGTAGCATACTGCAGGTTATGAAGGGAATGGCAGCACACTGGCAGATAAAGTAAGGAACAGAAGACATAGCAACAGATTGAGCAGGGAACACAGACAGGGAACAGCAAGCAGAATAGAAGATCAGGCAGGAGAAGGAAATCAGAATGGCACTCAGGGAGGGTACAAGGCTAATTTATCTTGTTGGTCTAATAAAAGATATAATCTCTACTATGAATACTGATTGCCTTTTCCTCTAGACCAATAAGGCTACAACCTGGATACCTGAGGCTAATTTAGGCACTCCTGCCAAAAAAAGATTGTCCCTTTGCTGCTCTACCACATACGCCAAAGACAACAGCAAAATGATGAAGCAGCAGTCACTTCCTTATAAATATCCCTTAAATCTAGTAAATGACCCTTCAAATTATTCTCTACAAGACAAAACAAATCATTCCAATGTAACATGACTCAAGAACCAATTCAATGATACTCACCTAAACAAAAAAAGTTCTCTCATGCATTGTAATTTCATCTGCACAGAAATTAAGACTACAAGGACTTGACTTCAGAGATGCACTCCAGATGCAAAATTAAGACCTGTATTTTGAACACTACAAAGAAAAAGGTGTCTGAATTCTTTCAGCTTAATAGTGAGATGTTGGCTAGTGCTGCTGTGATTTCTATCCATCAGGTCGAAGCTCTGATCAACTGCTTCTGTAACTGTCTAGATTTCAACAGTGCTTTCTCTGTTAATTGCTATTGGTCCTTTATCTGATCAACCCTGTTTAATAGTGCTACCATGGGTATAGTATTGTATTTTGCTTTTATTATTAATGCTTCATTTTTTATTTTCAAATGTTAAAGCCTTTTCCCATGTTAAATCACATTTATGATTCAGGGTTACAGAATATGTCCATTTATTATAGTTCATGCTTTATTATGTCTCAACAGCCATCCTGCTTGATGGATCACGACAGATGTCCATAAACCTACTACACCAATAGTCCACTAGAGGGATTATTTTTTCTCCTTCCCTTCTTTCCAGAAGTGGAAGATTATCATATTCATAGAACAGTTCTGAATTAGACCACTGGCTTCATGAATACTGGTACAAATATGTCCTGAGCCTTGAAATGCAGTCCTTGAAAGAGTCAGAAAATAGCAGGGTTTTTTGCAAAACAAAATTATTATAGGTTTTTGCTAGGTTTTAAAATACAAAAATATGGTAACCCCTCATAATTAAAAAAATAAATCTCTACGATGGCCATATTGTTGGCACATGATCCACACGTCTATGTACTGAAACTGAAAGATTAAATAATTTGCTAACTTTTTCTTACTTATACCATTAGCAATTTTGCATTTAAAACAGCTGGATCAATAAAAATATCATGGACAATTTTAGTTTTGCCAGTGGTTAGTTTTGCTTTTTGGTTCCAATCAAAGCTGTCTCCAATTCCAATAGCCCATCCTCATCATTATCAGTTACATTTAAAGCATATGCTTGTGGATTCAATTTTGTTAATATTAGTTTTAGTGATTTCATTGGGATGACTCAAGGAGAAAGGTACCCTAAATGTAAATCCTACCATTTCTATATGATATACTTACCATGCCCAAGAACAGCATCTTCAAGCAGACCGTGATGCTCCAGGTAGGTACTCTCCTAAGCAAGAAGCAATATAACTACATTTTATGGAACTATGGGTGTATGACAGAGCTCCTTTGGTGCCTGTCACTTTAAGGGCTGGAGCAGGGAGCTGCCAGGTGGCTGCTTGTGGCAGCCATTTTCAAACTTAGGCCAGGAAGGCAGCATTCTGGGTCGAGCAGTCAAGGAGGTAATATCAGGCTGAGCTGCTCCTGGAACACTTTGGAGGTAAGGGTAGGAGTTGTGGGGGATGGTTTGGAGGTTGCTGGTCCTGGGTGTGACTTGAAACTGCACCCTGCTGGGGAAGGTTGGCCTGGTGGGGCTCCTAGTGATGTGGGAGACCCCAGGAAATGCCAGGCCAGTTACCTCCCTGGTGAAAGGTGGATAGGGGCACCTTAAAACCTCAGCCCCCACTATATAGTGGAGACTGTACAAATTATGGGGCCAGGCATGCTCAAAGAAAGGCATCTGAGCCCTGAAGGTATAAGACACCAAGCCCAGAAGAGGTATAGAGCTAGTCCTGGAGAAGGGGCAGTATGGAGCCCTAGAGGGGCAGCGTAGAACACAGGATGGGTATAGAGGTGACCCTAAGGAGGGGTGGAGAATGGCCCCGAGGGGGGGCAGAAAGAGCTGAGTGGCTAGAAAGGGGCCAGTGGCTAGATTCAGCCTAGGGTTAGGCATGGACTTCTGAGCCAGGTTGCAAAAGGCACCCAGAGAGCTATGGGGTTGATTGCCCAGAGTGAGTGAGAGTAAGCCTGATGGCCTGAAGGCTGCTCTTGGGAAGCAGGGAAGAGTGGAAGAGGCCTAGAAGCGGGGTGGAATGAAAGAGGCCCTGTAAGAGTGGGCAGAGTGAGTGAGTGAATGGAAGAGGCCCAATATGGGGTAGAGCTTGGCCTGGCTTCTGGTCAGAGCATTTATAATCATGGGTGCTATCTGAGAGGCTTGGGCCACAGTGTAGAGTAGGTTTGTAGACATCAGGGGTTCAAAATGTGCAGCCGTCTGTCTAAGTGTTATCTTTATGATTTACCAACAAGTCATGGCAGGCCTTGCCTATAGACAGGAGGTGGGCTGGTGCTAGCACCAAGCCTGGAAGCTTACCCTGTCACAGGGTGAACTAATTAACACAGAAGTGGGCTAATGGGTACAGTCACTCATACAGTGTTAACACAGTGCTAATTAGCCTATCTGAACATAGTTACATTGCTTCTTGTGTAGGAGGTAGCCCAGACAAAGCAGCACTAGCATGCTTCAGAGAACTGCTATCAGGCATGACTGTTTTAATCTACATCTGTACTACTACTATGTCCATCTCTTGTAGACCCTTAGTATGGGAAGCATATTACATCAGACTTAGCTATCAAAGGGATTCATTGGGCCCAATTCAGGCAGTATTTATGAAAAAAGGTTGACATTACTGAGCATGTTGTTCCTACTGACAACTTATTTCTGCCAGAGTGCAGCCAGAAAACTGCAACCTGGCAATGCAGGAGGTGACTTGTGATCAGTACCATGGATGAGCTAAGAAATGCACATCTGCGATGAAGGTCTCTTCTAGCTATTATCCCTAGCCTAAAGGTTTGTCATCCATCTGTTATGTCTTCTCTTTTCGATTGCAAGCTCTTTGGGGCAGATGTTTGGTCAGCATCTAGCACAATGAGGCCCAGCCTGGACTTCAGGCACCAATGCACTATAAATATAGCATTTCTTGAGAGAGATTATATAATATAGAGTTACTAGACTTGCTCTAAAATGACATAAATTAAACATTGATCCTTTAGGACTTACTTAGACTAGCCTTTGAATTTAGACTTGCCTTTGATTTGATCCTACATAGAGGTTAAATCTTCAAATCTTTTATGTCCATTCATTTGTGATAGTATAGTAGGTGGGTTGAAGAAAAACATTTAAATAATAAATTTAATCCAGGTAGTCTTTTAACAGAGACATTCCCAAACATTGTAGAGCTGATGTTTACATTGACAATTTGCCAGAGATTGGAGAACTAAACCTAGGTTACATATCAGCAAACACAAACATAAAAGTTAGTTGTAATTATATTTGTCTGATATATGGATAGAAGTTGCAACTGTTCAGAACTGCCAGCAGTTGATCAGTTTTTAGCATAAAAGCTGAAGTTTATACCAAGGGTGACCATGGATTAAAATTTATGATGAACTTTTCTTTGTATTAAAAAAGCAGATCTTGCCTGTAATGGATGGCTGATATAATCTTGTATCCTAGCAGTTCTCCTAAGCAAGGAAATGAGATTTCCTGACATGGTGTGCCAGGGCAAAAGACATTAAGGGAGCTCCTAGTCCACCCATTGCAAAGAGGCTCATTTAGCACAGTTTGCCAAGGTCATTTTCTTTACAAGTTGTACTGACGTTCTTTACAAGTTGTACTGACAAGTTGTACTGACCAAACCACCAATTTGTTATACTCTTAACTGGTCTGAACAAGCTTAATACATGGAGAAATCAGACTTCTGTCTTTGTCTCAAGAGCTACATATATCTGACATCCATGACTCCCTTTTCCATAGGAAACCAAGCAACAAATAGAGGGGAACAACTTTTTCCCACTATGAAACTAGACTAGACTTCAAATAGCATGCTGTGTGTTGAGGAACCCTTTTTTCCATGTTGAACTTTTTGAGCTATCCTACTCCTCTCTCTCACCTGTAGAAGAAAGATATTTTGCTAAAAGGAAAATGCCATCTAATTCACATAGAAGCCTATACTCATGTTGAACTAACGTATTGCAAATGGTATACATGACAGGTTTTTGCGCAGTTGCTGGAACTGAGTACACAGCAACCAATCAAGGGAGTGAAATAAACATTAAATTAACACAGCAATACAAAACAAAAGGCTTTGTCCTAAAGAAGGAAAGTACAATTTGTATTTACAGTGTTTACTCCCTCTCCCTTGTCTTCTCATTGAGACCCCAGGACTTCAAGGCAAACAGCCAAGATGGATTCAGTTTTTCACTGGTATCATGTTCTCATTCCACAAATCTGCCATCCTTTCACTGGCACAAGGCTGTAAGCTCTCTTACAGATGAGTGCTCACAGACTTTTGCTTCACTGACAGCTCTGAGAATGATCCAGAGTAAACTCTAATGTTTTGGACATTATATTTATTGATAGCATGAGGAATGAAAATTCCTTACATGTGACTTCTAGGCTGTATGAAGTTTCATGGGCAGCCTGACCTAGATCTGACCTAGTGCAGAAGGAACAGAGATTTCTGATTATTTTGATTGTCAGAGAAAAAAAACAGTCTATAGGGCAAGCTTCGAACCCTGATGCTATGTATGAGTGGGGGAGCGATCTTTACCAAACTAATATTTATTTTGAAATACATTTTGTAAGAAATTGCCTGACTTTTGTGATTAACCAGTTTTTTTGTGCCAGCCAGGCACTTAGCAGCAGGGCAGCAGGCAGGAAGCTTCAGAGCCACCTCGGAGATCTGAGGCCATAGGGTATAATGGGGAATCAATTAAATATCTATAACTTTGTTGTTTTTTATCTGATTTTGATGAAACTTGCAGAAATGGTAGCCCTGCTGACAGCATGAGTCCTACCAAGTTTCAAGAATATCGGTGCAGGGGTTTGGGGGGAACTGTACCCCAAATTCTTGAAAGCAAAACTCATGTCACGTGTATGTATTACACCACAGTGGGGTGAAAACTGTAGGGGTGGTGGCCCCTTGTGAGGCCACAATGCCTGCCAAGTTTCAATAAGATCAGTGCAGAGGTTTGGGGGGAACTGCACTTCAAGTTGCTGACAGACAAAACTCGTGACATAGATGACCTTGTGTGTGTTAAGGGGCAGCGGGCTGAAAACTGCAGGGATGGTGGCCCCTGCTGAGGCCATGAAGTCTGCCAGCTGTCAAGGAGATGGGTGCAGGGGGGTTCTGGGGCCCTGCACCTCTAGCTGCTGACAGACACAACTCGTGACATGGGTGTTTGTGCAACTGACTGTCTCTGTCCTGGGGCAGTTGATTGTCTGTATTGATTCTTTCCTCTCCTTAGTCTGGTTTTGTAGTTTTCACCCCCCTGTGTTGTAGCACGTAGACGTGACACACGTTTTGCTTTCAAGAACTTGGGGTGCAGTTCCTCCCAAACCCCTGAACCAATCCTCTTGATACTTGGCGGCAAGCTTCATGCTCTCAGCAGAGGCTACCACCCCTGAAAATTTCATCCAGATCAGACAAATAACAAAGTTATAGATATTTAATTGATTCCCAATTATACCGTATGGCCAGATCTCCAAAACGGATCTGAAGCTTTTCTGAAGCACTTTGGAAGCTCCGAACCACTTTGTAAAGCCTAATGAAGCCAGTGCTTCAATCTGGACATGCTGCTTCGGATGCTGAAGCGTCCAAAGCTTCTTCAGATCTGAAGCATGGTCCAAAGCCTCACACAGCCCTACAGACCAGGCCGGTTCTCTGCATCACGTGGAGCCCCTGGGTTTCAGGCGGTGCTGTGTACTGCCAGAGACTCGGCCAGGAGTGGTCCGTGAGTGCCCCGATGGCCCGGGTAACATGCTGTGCACTGTGTGGGGGTGGGGGTGTGGGTAGGGGACCCAGCCTTCCCAAGCAGTCCTGCCACCCATACACTCAGTGCCCCCACCCCTACATCCCTACTTACTAGGGACACAGCCTGGACCTAGGCTCTTGCTGCCAGCTTTGGCCCTCTTCTATTTCCTCCAACACACTGCCTCAGCATGCTGGAGCATCAGGGGCATGCAGCAGGCATAGAGATGCTCTGACAAGGTGCTAGAGTGTCTCTCTGGAAGACCCAGCCTCTGGTTGCTTCAGGGCACATTCCAGGAGTGCACCCTGCACTGCTTTTTCCCAGTGTGGTGTTTTGTTTTGTTTTTTGATACTGGGATTTTCAAGTATCAAATTTAGAGTCTGCCCTGCAAATATGCAGTGCAGGGAACATTTTTCCATTTCTAGCATGCTTCCTGCAGTGTCTCAAACTGCTTGAGATGCCACAACAGGCACATTCTCTCACACCTGGATGCAGCCCAAGGCACTTCACAGGAGAATACAATACATTTTGGGAGGTACAGATGATATGGTACTAATGTCTACCTGGATGGCAGTTTTTAACTAAGCAACAATGGTAAAAAAGAACATAAGTAAGGCCACCGCTAGTTTTGAAGAATCAGCACTGCTGGTCTAAAGCTAACTCCCATGTAAACAGAAGTCACATATCTGTGAGATAAGTCAACAGAGAAAAGTGTACATGTAGATTACTATATAGTTGAAGCCATAACTAATAGGCATAAAAGGAGGAGAGCAGCAAAGGGCAGTTCTTTCTTTTTAGTGAAGATACCTGACTGAAATATATCTGGGGACTGTGCTTGTCTGAACCTCTTGATAGCAGCAAATAGGTTTGACTTGAATTGTTAAACTGACTGAGTTAAGCTGGAAGGTGGGGCAGTCTGCCATGGCTGTGGCTGTAAGCTCTAATGGGCCAAAGATGTTTGTTTTGTGATTTTGTAGGAATTTATCTAAGGAACTTTGCAACTTTGAAGGAAGGCTGAAGGGCCAGATCTCATACAAAATAAATGTGGGCTGAAGAACATGCAGGGAGACTGAGACACAGTGACTGCATCACCACATACTGACAGCTGCATTGATACAGCTTGTCTGTCACAGTGGCTTTTCTGGGATTTTGATTCTTCTCCTGCAGAGGCATCCAGATAATGGAATCTTTTTTGTGTAGCAGGTTCACCTTTCAGAACTTGGGTTGAGTCCCAGGCTTGAGATCCTGCTGTTTTGATTGGTGGAGCCCATCCACCAATCAGGAGGCAGCAGGAGAAATAAAATCACGCCTCTTCCCTGAGGAAAGGGCAAGAAGAGCTCCCCCAGACCTGACCGAAGACTGTAAACTGTCAGGTCCGGAAGACTTCAAGGGCAGAGCCCTGGAGGATATAAAGGAGCTGCATGCCCAGCATGAGGGGCAGATGCAGCGAGGGACTCAAGAGTGGAGCCAAGAAAAACTGGGGAGCTCTCTCTCTGTGGGCAATAGGACCAAGGCTCCTGAAGCTGCCACTGGAGGAGCAGCCTTGGGAGTGGTGTGAGACTGCTCAGGCTGTTGACGGCACACAGGGACGGTGTGTGGAGACCTGGCCCTGGGAGCACTGTGAGACTGCTTGGGCCCTCAGGGGCAGTGTGCGGAGCCCAGTTAGTGCTCTGGCAGTAGACAGGGGGGAAGGAGTTTGTGCAGAAAAGCTCCATGGAGATGATTGGTTGCCTGTTCTGCTGCTGAAGTAAGACTAATAGGCTTTAGGAGCTCCTAAAGTACCTGGGGATAGGAGGCACACATTGCTGAGGGAGAAATTGGCCCTCTTAAAGGTTGCAAAGTGTGGCCTCCAGTGTCACTGTTATTATTCAGTTGTAGCTCAGGGGCTCATATCATGTTGTTGTTTAATCCAGTGGACTGGGCTGATGCTATTGGGGAGGAGGAGGCCTCATTGGGGCAAACTACAGTGCAGAGAGCCCAGTGCTGGAGGGTCACAGCAACAGAGGGATGCAGAGAACCCAGTGCTGGAGGGGCGCAGTTACTGAGGCTAAGGATTCAATGACAACAAGAGGCCAAACTAGACAGGCCTCATCACAAGAGACAATGTCTCAATGCCATCTGTGAGGCATGGGGCATGGTAAAGGGACAGTTTTGGAGCCACACACCTAGCTATAAGGGTTGGAGGTATTGTAAGGCATCTCTTGAGTGTGGGACCCAGTAAGGGATCCAGCAACCCACTGGGTTTAGAGGAGTCTGTCAGGACTGTGACTGAGCAGCAACTTGAGGGCAGCCACCTGAGACTAGTAGGTGCCCATGGGGTGGAGCTGGCACGGTCATGATGCCCGAGGGATATCACAGCCATCCCTGGGGAGTCCATATCATGACAACAGTCCACATATCAGAATTGCCATTGGATTAAGATTTTGTTGGTGATTTAGATCATTGCTAATATTGGCCTCAAAAAGATATATTTTCAACAAAAATGTGTGACTCCATCAATTGCAGTTGAAATGCTTCTAGTGTATATTCTCCCACAGTTGGCAGAATACGTGCAAGAAGAGTGATGTCAGGGATTACCACAAGCCATAAAAGAACACTGACATTTCAGATGTCTGTTGTAGATCTGTTTTGGATTCTTCCTATCAACCATTGGTTCCTAAGGGGAACGGGTCTAGGCTTTTTGGTCAGCACATGGCTCAAGTACTGATGGCTGCTTTTGCTCCCCTGGTTTCTCTCCCCGCCCAGGTGCCCAGAGCGGGGGTACCATTATCTCCCAGGTCCCCTTGTCCCCCGCATATATGTTTATATTCTACCCTGTTCTTTTTCTATTAAACCCATATATCATTAAGTTCCAATTGGTCTCGGCTCTACTCTGTAGGGGAGAGGAGAGCTGCTCCCCCATAAGTGGCTACCCCTCCCATAGCACACTAACACCTACTAAATCCCTTCAATTGGACAGGGGTACCTTATCTGAGTACCACCCAGGTTACATTTACCACCTGGGTTACCCCTTCTCTTCCAGTCCTGCTGGTCCTCCTCACTTCTGGCCCATAGCTCCTGAACCGCAGGGAGACAAAAACTGCATCAAGTTTAAAACTCCAGGGCTCTGCCTATGTCATTAGACCAATGCTGCTACAACCAAAACCCAGTCCAATAAAGTAATTTCAATTAACCTGAGTCTTGAACTGCCTGGACCATAACAATTTGATCTTTGCCATGAAGTGCATACAAACATGGGAAACAATTTTTTTTGAAATCCAAAAAAGTTGTATATTTCATAGATTTCATAGACGTTAGGGCTGGAAGGGACCTCGGAAGATCATCGAGTCCAGCCCCCTGCCCAAAGGGCAGGAAGTCAGCTGGGGTCATAGGATCCCAGCAAGATAAGCATCCAGTTTCATCTTGAAGGTGTTCAATGAAGGCGCTTGAACCACCTCTGGTGGCAGGCTGTTCCAGACCTTGGGGGCTCGGACAGTAAAGAAGTTCTTCCTTATGTCCAGCCTGAAACGATCTTGAAGTAGTTTGTGACCATTCGACCTCGTCATCCCTTGGGGCGCTCTGGTGAACAAACGTTCCCCCAGATGCTGGTGGTCACCCCTGATAAACTTGTAGGTGGCCATCAGATCACCCCTGAGCCTGCGCTTTTCCAGGCTAAAGAGCCTCAGGGCTCTCAGCCTGTCATCGTAGGGTCTGCTTCCCTGACCTCTGATCATGCGCGTGGCTCTTCTCTGGACTCTCTCAAGCTTCTCCACATCCTTTTTGAATTGTGGAGCCCAAAACTGGATGCAGTACTCCAGCTGCGGCCTCATCAAGGCCGAGTACAAGGGGAGAATGACGTCCCGGGACTTGCTTGAGAAGCATCTATGGATGCAACTTGGCCAGTTCTGATCGCTTCTGACTCCAGTGTCCACATCATTAATGAAGATGTTGAACAGTATGGGTCCAAGGACAGAGCCTTGGGGGACCCCACTGGTCACAGGACACCACGATGAGTGACTTCCATCGATTACTACCCTCTGGGTCCGACCCCGGAGCCAATTTTCCAGCCAGTGGATCGTGGAGGACCCAAGGCGACAATTGGCCAGTTTCTCCAAGAGGCGATCATGGGACACCAGATCGAAGGCTTTTTTGAAGTCAAGATATATGACATCAATCTCTTCTCCCTTGTCCAGGTGATAGGTCACCTGGTCGTAGAAGGAAATGAGATTGGTCAAGCAAGACCTACCCGCAACAAACCCGTGCTGGCTATCCCTTAAGATGTTGGCGTCGGCCAGTCCATTAAGGATGGCCTCTTTGATAAACTTTTCTAAGATCTTCCCCGGGATAGAAGTCAGGCTGATGGGCCTATAGTTAGCCGGATCCACTTTCCTCCCTTTCTTGAAGATAGGCACCACATTGGCCTTCTTCCAGTCTTCGGGCACTACACCAAAACGCCATGAGTTTTCAAAGATCTGTGCTAGAGGCTGGGCTATGATGCTCGCCAGCTCCTTGAGTACCCTGGGGTGAAGATTGTCAGGGCCAGCTGACTTGAAGGTATCCAGCTTCTCAAGATGTTCCTTCACGAGGTCAGCATTAATGGAGGGCAGGGGATCACCCTCACCCAGACTTCCCTGTCCCATAGTGGGCATGGGCGGCCCATGGGACTGATGAAAGACCGATGCAAAGTATCCATTTAATAGGTTGGCTTTGTCCTGGGTGTCAGTTGTTTCATCTGGTTTAGCAGGGGTCCAATGTTGCCCTTGCTTTTCCTCCGGCTCCCCACATATCTGAAAAAGGACTTTTTATTGTCCTTGATGCTCGAAGCTAGTTGGAGTTCAGTTGCAGCCTTGGCTTTCCTGGTATGCTCCCTGCAGGACCAGACCAGTGCAGAATAATCCTCCTTGGAGGTGACTCCCATCCTCCATCCTTTGTAGGCCTTTCTTTTTAGCCTCAGGAGATCTGCTAGGTCCCTGGAGAGCCAGGGGAGCTGCTGTGCCCTCTTGCTGCCTTTCCTCCGAGATGGAATAGACTTAGCTTTCATTAATCTGACCTTTGAATTAAATTACCAGTAAAAATTTGCAACATTAACCCTGGAGTCTTGTTGCAGCATTGCAATAAAATTTCAGTGGATTACCGAGTGAACCGAAGTGGCACCTGGTGGTGAAATTGTTGCAAAGCAGGGAAAATCCCACTTTCCGGCATAAGTCAGATCCATGTTTAAAATTTAAAACAATAAAAAAACCCTCATGGAAGAAATTCAGGAGCTAAAAATAATACATGTCAGAGGTGTCTTAAATTACCATGAAAAAAACCCCTAAAATGAAAAAAAAATCAGCTGATAGATAAATCATGTCTGTGTATCCACGTTAACTTAATGGTGATTTTTGTAATGTGGACACAGGAAAAGTGTAACGTGGAAACAGGAGAGGTGTAATGTGGACAAATGCCCTTAGGCTCCTTTTTGAGCAGAGTACACTGCCACCATGTACGCCACTAGCTTTTTTTTCCTAAAGTTTCTTTGACCCCTGGATTTCAACAGAAGGTGTGGTATGTGGCATTGCAGACATGTCTGGTGTGCCACATACCGCACAGTCATGCTCATCTGGATGTGGCCTTAAAGACCTTTTGGGACACATACAATACTAGCATTTATTTTTCATGAAGTTTTGATGGAACAGTAGACACACTAAGGTCCTTCAGAAAGTAATGACAATTTTGATATAAAACCATTTTGTATGCAATAATCATTTACGGGATTAACATCATACCTCTAGATAGTCACAGATGATGGGTGCATTTGATGATGCTGCCATCATTGTTCCTCGCTTCTCTGTAGTTTCCCACTCATTGCATTGTACACAAAATGGTTTTATTTTGAAATTGCTATTACTTGTTACAATTTGTACAGTGATAGAATTGCTACAGGAAAAAAGAGACCTGACAAAGAATGTCTTCCAATCAAAAGCTTGTCTAACTTTATCCTATCTACATAGTAGGCCCAATAAAAGATATTACCCTAAGAAATCCTTGTGTCTCACATAATTTCTGAACCATCATGGCTACAACATCACTCTTACACTACCATAGGAGAAAAAGAACATTGTATTCTACTGGGCTTTCACTTACGTTGGAGAAAAGTTGTGTAAGAAAAATATCCTTTAAAATGTGTGGTGTAATGGACTGAATCATAGGAGGTCTGGCCTAGTAGTTAGTCTACTGAGAGAAGACAGGAGTCAAGGGTACAGTCTAAAACATGAGCTGAGTCAGGATTTGGGAGCTAAGTTACCAGATCTGAGGGGCAAACCTTAGGGCAGAATCCAAAATGCAGGCAGGGTCAAAGTTCAGGAAGCTGAGTTCAAGTTCCCAGATCTAGAATGAAATCCAGGGGCAGAATCCAAAACACAGGCAGGGGCAGGAATCAGATGCCAAACTGCCAGAACTAAGGGAAAAATCCACAAAACACTGTTCAAGGATACAGACAACCTGTATCAGGAACCAGGAAAGCCAAAGGGCACAGGAATACGGAAGCTTACCAAGGCAGACTGTAGTCAGAACTGTTGGCTAGCCTAGAGCCTGTTGCCACAACTGAAGATAAACAGAGAAGCTACTGTCCCAGCAGCTAATCAGAAGGCTGAGAAGTGGCCATCTGGAGTCCTTACTGGGACTAGTTGCCAGTCAAAGCCCCAGGCACACTAGGCAATTAGTTCAGACTGGGTTGCCTGTTATGGTCCCAGAAAATAAGAAGTTGGTTTCCAAACCCCCCCACCCCCAAACACCCCCGCCCCTGTTTTAGAAATTAGTTTTTTCTCCACATTGAATTGAAAATATGATCATTCATAGATTTCATAGATATTAGGGGCTGGAAGGGACCTCATGAGATCATCAGGTCCAGCCCCCCCCCGGCTATAGGCAGGGTGTCAGCTGGGATCAAGTGGTCCCAGCAAGAAATATATCCACCTGTTTTCTGAAAGAGTCCACAGTAGGTGTTTGCACCACCTCTGAGGGGAGTTTTGTTCCAGACCCTGGACACATGCACTGTAAAGAACTTTTTTCTTATGTCTAGTCTAAATTGGCCTTCCTAGAGTTTATGGCCGTTAGACCTTGTTATCCCTTGGGAAGCTCTGGTGGACAGCTGTTCTCCCAAGTCCTTATATACTCCTCTTATATAATTGTAGGCTGCCACCAAGTCCCCCCTGAGCATTCTCTTCTACAGACTGAAGAATCCCAAGTCCCTTAGCCTCTCTGTGTATGACCTTCCCTCCAGGCCTTGGATCATATGAGTGGCTCTCCTCTGGACTCTCTCAAGCTTCTCCACATCCTTTCTGAAGTGGGGGGGCCCAATACTGGACTCACTCCAGCTGCAGTTTCACTAGGGCTGAGTAAAGTGGGAGGATGACTTCCCTGGTTTTGCTTGAGATGCATCAGGTGGGTGCACGCCAGAAATTGATTAGCTCTGGCAGCCACAGCATCACACTGGAGGTTCATATTCATCTTGTGGTCAATCAAGATCCCCAATTCCCTTTCAGTCATGATTCAAAACTCTTTTAAAGCAGGGAGACACTTAGGAATATTAATTTTTGCACGGACAGGCTATGCTACCCTTGAAAAAAATCACTCTTACTTTGCACTACTGCTGGGTGCATCTGTTAGTAACTTGGAAAGTGAGATAGCTAGTCTCTGGGAATCTGAATCGCATCCTAGCAGACTGTTAACTACGCTAAGGTGATATTTTTCTGGTGTTGACTGGAAATTCCACCCTTGATTTCAGAAATCAATTCAACTTCATTGCCACCAATATGATAGGTTAGTTTTGATGACTTGGCATTTTCCAATGAAAGATGTTTTTATTAAAAAAAACCCCAACCCCTGACATGCCACATTCTAGTTTTCTTAAGTGTAATCTGTATATTACTTCACATTAAAAAAAAAAATCAGTCTGTTTTCTTTCTGGTCTCTTCTGCCTCAAAAATTCAGAGGATGATAACTCTGTACAAGTTACAAGTTTGGAACAGACTTTGAAAGAAATGCATATTTCCCAGAAAGATACTGCAGGCCAAAACCAGAGACAAGTCAAATTCAGTTGAGTGACTCTTTGGTATGTAAAATATACCACCATAGATTTAAAGTCACATATACTTGCAACTTAAATTTCTTGCTTATCTCCTTCTAATTTAGTTCTCTGAGTCTACTTGAATTAGTTTTAATGCAAAGGGCTTGGAGACTGGGGTACAGAAAAAGGCTAGGCAACTCATAAGAGGATATAAATGAAAATAATATTTACTGTATGCCTTCTTCTGATTCCCTGTAGTCATATTTTCAAAAGAACTCAGCATCTAATATGATAAATTCTTAATAAAAAAATAGCCACATACTTTGTGGCCCAGAGAGGTGTTTAATACTCTTGAAAATCTGTCCCTGGTTATGGATGTTGAAATATTTTTTTGTATAAATTGACCTGAGCTCTATTACACCTACATACACCCATTAACTGATCTGTAATTTACACTGTTTTACATCATCATCACTTCTAAATTTAGCACAATTAAATGTTATAAAACTAAATGTCAGTAACAGTATAATTTTCCTTGTTTCTGTCATAAAATAATAACCAAGCCACAGAATTTAGTGGTGTGAAACCAGTTTGCCTCCCCAGCCTGCTATGTCAAGTGTCAGTCTTCCACGTGTTTTCGTGACATAGTCTTGTTGGAGTCAGCAGAGTGCTCTATAGACTTTGGCCTGAGCAGCTGGATGACTGACTGAATGTGCTCACTCACTTCAAATCACATGTTATCAGTGAACCTTTGCTGCTGTGTTTCCTTTCATTGTGTCCTCAAGCCAACCATTTCCTGCTTATGTCCTTTAAGCACAGAGTATAAAGAGAGGATCAGGGTCAGCTCCTACAGTGCTAACTCTTCACTTACGATTGGAAAGATAAAGCTGTTGTTTTAATAAGTGGGGGGGACGGGACGGGACATGAAAATTGCCTATACATTGTCTCTCTGAACAATTATGTGAAATTGATACAAATAATTTGCTCATTTCAATTGTTAGCTAACAAGAAAAAAATACCTATTTTTAATTATTATATCCAGTTCCAGCTATGATGAATGTTAACTTGTAGAGTGAGATTGGGGGATCAAAACGTTTTACAATTATCCCCCTAATGCACAGTGTAATCTAAACCAAGCAAATATAATGATTCACCCAGGGAAGATAAAGTATTCCCTGGAAAAGTGCCAAAGAGTTTTAATTTGTAACTGCAACAAATCTCTTAGGGAATTCAGGCTGAGTTGACTGTATATTTGCTTGGGGTCTTAAACATTTTCCAAATTCTATTTTATAATTTTGTAATTCACAATTATATTTCTCCACATGCTTACAAAAGACAAAGAACTTCATTAAATTGACACATGAAACACCCTTTACTAAAACCATTCTGGAAAAAAATTACCTGAGGTAAATGTCAATAACATTCAAGATTGGAAGTCAGAGTTGCAGCAGGTGTCAAGGGAGTATTTATCACCGCAGTTTGGAAATTTGACAAATCATCAGAACCACTTAGATTTCCTAGAATGTTGTTAGCCATCTGTTCACAGCTTAGGGCAGGTCAGATGTGTGGATTTGACTATATCCAGTCACTAATTAGAGGACTTGGAATTCCAGCCAACTTTTTTTTCAGGATAAAAGTGCTACAGAACAATCTTTGGGGTTTTGTGTAAGACGGTCTTCTTTTAGGTTCCCACAGCTAGATACTGCTATTAGGTAATAAATGATAGTGACTTTATGTATACAGTTTGGCCATGTAATATTCTGTCTTTTCAAAATTTCATAATTTAATGGCATGCACAGCAGTAGCAATAGCATGCAAGGGCATAAAATCACTACCATAATGTTCTACCTACACAAAATCACAAGTTATTTCTTGCAAAGCTACACTGTCACTTTTTCAAAAAAATTTACTGATTTACTTGTGTAACTGGGTCCACATGAGAAGTCTTACTGACATCTCATATATGCTTAAGAACTTACAGTTCAGGGTCCAAGAGAGATACTATTATCTTTATTGACCTTACACAGTAATGATATTTTGTTCTACTATTGTATTCAAATAATACCATTCAAGAGACAATAGATGAAAAACCATTGCAGTTTTTGGTAGCTCCTAGCATGTTTGCCTCTTTCCCCAAAGTACACATAAAACATGCATCTAATTTAAGAGTTAGTCATTATGCCAAAAGAAGTGATGAGGGGGAAAGGTGAAATGTTTACTCACTGTCTTAAAATGAGTTTCCCCAGATGATATTGTACACTATACTGACCTTCTGAAAACGTTCTCTACTATTGACGAAGAATATTATTCTGTTTGATATTTTTACTTTGTCATTTTATTGAATTAACATGAATTCTTAAAGAAAAAATGATACTTTTAAAACTGAAATGTTTTACAAATAATACATAAAAGTACTTCATGAGAAAATATAAAATTTATTTCATTTTTAAAGGTATTTGTTTACTTTTGGGATTTCTTTCATATAAGCAATAAACATTTCCCTTTTTTTTCTATTAGCTACAATATGTTCTTATTTTTAGATCATAAAATAGAATATAGTATGCAGTACATTTTGGAATTATATTAATTTTTAAATCTCTTTGTCATAAGTTGGCCAAAAGTGCAAATATAATATGAATTAAAGCAAGCTAGAATGAATGAAAATGGTTTCTTTCTTCTACCCTCTTTAGTCTATGGTTGTAAATATTCTTCTGAGTTACCTCAGCAGGACTTACTAATGAAAAATGAATTGAATAGTTCATCATCAATTTTGCTGGCAGATTTTGCAAGCAAGCTGCTGTTCTATCTGCTCTTCTTAAGAATATTGCATCAAATGTTTATTTGCCTGAAGATCTTTCTCCCTCTCTCTTTCCCATGCCTTGTCTTGTATTATAAAATACAGTTGTAAAATATTTCAGCTCAATAAAATAGATGTATATAACACAGACAACTCTGACTTAGAGGACTATAATTCTATTGAGAGGTTCTGGTAAAGCTATAAACCAAAGCTTGAGTAGGTTTGAGTAGTTAACAGAGCCTTTAGATAGAATTATGGTGCCATAATTCAAAAGGCTTCCTGGCTTTAATTTTGTGTAATAAATAAATTAGGTCTGCATTATCCCCAAACAGCTCCACAAACTATTGGTCCTGTTCTTTACAGAAATAATTTTCACCTTATGGTTCTGATATATAAAAATTATAAAATATTTTTATAGTAATTCAGACCAGTATTACATATTGGAAATAATAACAAAGTGTGGTCAGAGTTAAGGTTATGCATTGGATTTTTTTATTTGTTCTCTGTTCTTTGTTGGAAATGGTATTTTACTGAACTGAATGCAGATGTTAAAGAGGGCATTCTTGTATTGAATATTATTTCAGTGTTAGGAATATATAGTAGTTCTAACAAAAACAGTGAAATGGGGCATTGCCCTTATTAAGCAATATAGCATCGTGTTATGTGTAGCTGCCTTAACTTATTATTCCTTGTGATTTTTACTGTTTGAATTTTTATAAAAAAGTATATTTCAGTAACTCTGAGTCAAGTTTGACACACGATTTGTGTAGGAAGCAGCGAAGTGTATGCGCATACATTAATACAATGAGGAGATGAAAAGCTTAAGTGACACACAAATTACACACTTCAATGGTATTTTTCATGAGTGTACATGTCTTCTATCTTATGGCATGCTTCACAGGTTGCTGCATATAATATTGGAGAAAATCTTGATTATTTAAATGTTCTATAACAAAATGGCTTCAGCAGAAGGTCTAAACCATAAGGAAATCCTGGCTTTGTCTCTAGTATCAGCCTTTTGTTCCGAACAAGACTGACTCAAACTGTTCTAATTAGCAATAAGGGATCTTCAAAGAGCTATACAAGTTCCTTAACTTTTTGGTGACTGTCTAAGAATAATTTGAACATCTTGGGCCTTGTTGGGACCAAACACCAACTATGAGTTAAAAATATGACATTAAGAACAGACCAGATTCATCTAGGGGCTCACAAGAAAAAGGACAGTAAGTGAAATCTGATTTGTAAGATGTGTTCTAAAGCAGGGTTTGGATAAGGTTTATTGTCTTCCTCATTTGGTCTAGCTTTTAAAAAAAAACAAGTGTATGAGCCTAATATGAATTAATGATGTTTTTCAGCACTGCCAATCACCCATGTGACCTGTAAATCCTTTAACACTTTTCCTTCGACTTTGGAAACATGCTGATGATAACCAAAAAGCCAGCCAAAAGGAGCATTGTAGCCTACTATTACAGCCCAATTTGCCTTTGATTTCCAGTAAATTTGCTAGTGTAAATCCATATTAATTCTACTGAAGTTAGTGGAGTTTCCACCATTTTAAAAGCAATAGGAGAGATCAGAATAATTATTTTAAAGGGTACATTTTCTTGTAGTGCTTTAAATGATATATGTGTAGAAGACCCCCTAATGTCCTGCCTACTAGAACCATTTGGTTTCTTATAGTGCTGAAAAGAGTAGATTTTGTTAAACAAAATTTACTGTTCATCTCTAAATTGCCCCAGAGCATGAAAGAAGTGTGGTGACACTGGGAAAAGAGAAAACATATGTCAACATGTATGATGTATTCAATGCTTGCTACTGTAGCATTAAGAGTCAAGAATTTTTCTAATTCTGCCTTAGGTAAAATGAAAGATTTTTACTTGTCTGGGTTTATACGTAATGAAATTTCACAATGATGACACTAGCGTCCATAGTCCTCCACTGAAGGACGGCTAGTTTGTAATATGCTTGTGTTTGAATATAAAGAGACTGGCTTGTAAAAAATATTAGAAGAATATTTGAATCAGATTTTAGTGATTGAAAAGCCCCATTCAGACATACCATACCAATACAAGATTATTAGTGTCACTTGTCTGGTTTCTATTGTGGAATGTTAAAATATGAAATGTTAAAACATCTATAATAGGAATGTTAAAATGTGTAGCTCTGTAAACAGGAGGTACACAATAACTCCAGGTGGAATACTCGGATGATAAGATCAAAAAGAAAAGCTAAAAAAAGAAGGACTATCAAAGAGAGGCTGGAATGGCTGAAGATTTTTTTTCAGAGATTGACTGTTACAGCTAGGTAAAACTTCATATCCCTTTTTTTCATACACACTGTTTTGCATTCCTAGTGATGCTGCTGAATACTGTGTTAGTAGCAAAACTTGCTCATGAGTGATATATGTGCACATTCTGTCCTTGAATCTGCACTCTGACCTACCAATTAGGTACCTATTAATACCTGTTCATTTTAAAGCATTCCATATAAATACTTGATTTATTAGATTATTATGAGCATATGTATAACATTTCAAGCACTTTGAAAATGCTGGATTCACATATAGTACAAAATATTCTTTCATCTTCAGTTTCATAGCTTGAAACTCTCAGTATGGAAGCACTTTTTTCTGGAGTGGGGGAAAATGGTGCTATATTAATTAAATGACTAAAAGGAACTTTGTCAATCAATGTGAGCATCTTAGAAATCAACACACAGCATAATAATTATGGGAGTATCAAACTCTGCCACTAGAGTTAAAGGTCTCTCAGCTATTGCATGACTAATTCTTGTGTTCTGGCATTTATTACAACTTGGCAATAACCTTCAGCCTCAGCTCTACGTTGGAATAAATACTAAACCTCCACTGGGAATGAATTTGTATTTGATTTTTTTCTTTAAATTAAATTTGTCTGGTTCTTAAATTTACAGTAGTAAAATTAAAGTATAGATGCTCATGATTAGGATATTTGTTCTCCTTTACCAAACATAAACCACCTTAAAAATTTATTTTAAATTTTCCTGATTTTTAGTCTGATTATCCCACTTACTGTAGCACAATAAAGTATAACAGTTAACAAAGAGTAAATAATTAAAAGTGGCTGCATCAGGATATTTACATGGGATTGGTCCACACACGTGTAAAAACATGGATAGAGCTGGGTCAACTATTCATAATATTGTATTAATTGAACTGAAGTAGTAAAAACTATATGGATCCAAGGACAATTTATAGTTTATATTTTTTAATTTTTTTGAGTACGGTTGAAACAACCTTGTTCATGTAAGTATTGCAATAGATCATTAATTTACACACCATGTGTGTTGTGTTACCTTGTTGGCACAATGTGGATGGAGTTTCAGCACTGAATTTCCTTCCTTTTGTGAGTTAACTGGGATCATTTACCCTATTTGAAAAGGTTTTTTTTCCCCCTTTTGTAATTGAATTATGCGATTCAATCCTCCTTTTCCCAAATACCATATTTCATTGAAATATTATGTAATTATAGCGTGAAAGGCACATTTATGAATGCTTTCAACATCAATTCTTCCAAGAACATTGGAAATAGATGTCAGATTTGTAAACAGAATATCTGAATTAAGCTTTTAATTTTTGAACAAAAGGGATTCAAACTTCTTGACTGTGCCAGGCTCCATGAGCCACTCCCAGTCATCATCTTGCCATTTTTACTTTCCTTTGTTGAAAATTAATAATTTTTAAAGGACTTTTATCCTTATGATAAAAGTACTCAGCAAATTATTTGTAGCGAACAGTTTATTTAGTAGAAGCAGCTCCTTTTGCATTTTGTGAAGTGTCTGTAAAAATGAGAGTAGTATATTAAATATTTTTAAAGTCCTTTTTCAATTTAGAAGAGCTTAGTGAACCAAGGTGAGTTTTCAGTATTGCCTGTAGTGTGGACTACTTAATAGAGACAAACTCTTCTAAACACATCTGTCTTCTCATTTTTAATCTAATAATATTCCGACAGCAACTTCAATAACTATTTAGATGTAAAAGTTGTAATGGGAAAGTATCTACTATATTCCTATGTAGCAACTTACTCTCTGTAAACTACTAACATGTAGTCCTTGGATCAGCTATGGACTGGCCATAGTTCAGGATAACCAGACAAGAAACATTTTTAAGCTGTTCTGTTCAGGTATTAATTTTTGCTGTTTATTATTCATGGTCTGATTTATTTTTTTTCCCCCCTACTCTTTGTGAGCGGCTACATGAAACACTAAATGCACAGTAGACTAATTCTACTGTGCATTAAGCGCATCATGGCAAAAAACATGCTAATGCGCAGTAGAATTAGTGTGCTGCACATTAGCATCACAAAAAACCTGTGCACCAGTGCTACTGATCATTATTATAAATAAATGAGCAGTAGCACCAGTTACTGCATATTCAGTTAGTACCTGTTAATACAGGGACTAAACTGAATGCACAGTAACCATGTGGCACTAATGAATGTGTAGTCATGCCCTCTAACAAACTATCTTAAGGAAGAAAATAAGGGTTTCAAGATGCTTATAGAGCCATTACCTAGGCATGAGCATTTGTACAAACACAGATTTGCATGAATACTCATGAGATATGTGTTTTCCACTTTTGTTCTTGCTAACAAGAACTTGTATGTTTTCTGAAAATAAATAAAAAGTAAAAAATTACTTTGAGGTGAATTCATGGTTTTCATTATAATCCATGTTTCTGAGTACTTTCTTTGTAGTAGTCACCCAGGTCTAAATCAGTAACAAGGGAACTCTTGGAACTCAAATATTCTTAAACAGTACAGAAAATCAGGAAAACAAATCTGTTGTATAAGGACTCGATTTAATATTTGATTCTGCCACATGCAAATATACAGAAAATGCCAAAAAGCCTTCAAAATAGAATTCCCTTATGTTTGGCAAAGCATTTAAGTAAAGAAACAACATAGACCTAAACCACAATTAAAAGCAAGTATAAATTATAAATAACGTGTTAAACATTATTCAGGGTTTGGGCATGTTTACAACCCTAGCTGTTAATCTGTGAGATTAGGCACATGGTCATGTAATTGTTTCACAGATTTAACCAATTGAACTGTAATTGATTAAAGGTGGGGTGAACAATAGTCAATGTGATTGTGACTGCAGTTAATGTCTCTCTCCTTTTCATTGGGAACTAAGTCCTTAGCTCTGCAAGGGAAATGATACTACAGAGCTCTAGCGATGTTAGGAGAGCTTCACACAGGCTCAGCTCTGTCCATTTGGCCTAAACTGGTCATTTCAGAAGCTCTCACTAGGCTCTCTAACTGTTCATAGATTCATATAAAACTTGTTAAATTGCTCACCACCAAGTGTCAGTCCCTGTATATTGGACTAATAAGAGCTATGGATACTTTAGTGCCACTTGTGGTCTTGCACAGCTGTGGTTCTTCATGCAGTCTATTGAAGCTACTGGGAGTTGTAGAAATTGGCACTTTTGACAATCAGGTTACTCTCGTTAGAAGTCTGAGCCATATATTTAGGTACCAAACTATAGGCAACTATAGACATGACTATAATGATTCTGTGGAGGTCTTTGGACTGGTGCCAAGAAGCACGCAGAATCCACTGACTGCCATTTCTCTGCCGCTTAGCCTGGAAACGATACAGAAAAACTGCTGGGAGGGCTGCCCTTCAGTCCCAAGGTCTGTTTCCAGTTTGCTTGAGTAAGGAGTGCAGTAGTGGGGTGCCTTTATAACAGCTTCATCACCTTATTTTCTGGTGTACATATACTCTATGCTTGAAAATATTGGCTTATTTTTGTGCAACTTTTAATAAGTGTGTATCAGTTATCAAAAAGAACTAACTTGATTTTCAGCAACATTAAAGAAGTGTAGCCTCATATTTTTTAAGAAGTTATATAACTTAATTGGAATTTCAAATGCAGAAGTAATACTATACCATTTTGATATGGGAGCAGCACAAGTTTGAACTTGGAGTAAATAGCATTCTGATTTCTGACTCCTCAATTTACATCTTCACTAACTGGCTTTCTCGCATGCATACTAGCCTCTGGCTTCTTTACTATTCATTCCATCCAGGAAGAGCACACACCAACTGCAGATGCTTCCTTAGCCTGACAAAGGGTATTTAAACTCGAAAGCTTGCTAAGAAGAATTTTTCCAACTATTTGAGTTGGTCTAATAAAAGATATCAGATTTACCCAAAGAACCTTGCAGTTTTTGGTAGCTCCTATGTCTTTAGACCAACACGGCTACAATCTACACCCCTGTAACATTCTGTATAGCATTCATATACCATGCAGCATCAGAGTCTACAGGATTCTGGTAGGTGAAGAATATTGCTTACAAGTCCTTATTTACTAGCAAAATATCAGTGTTGGAATCTATCTGATACAAACCTAGTAAAATATGCTTTCTAGCTAGGCTTACTTGTTATTTCTAGTCTGATTTACTGAGCCTCTTCTTAAAACTCAATAGTGTACGTAGGACAGGGCAAGTAGGGCACTTGCCCTGGGTGTTGACTTAAAGGGGGTGCCAGAACTCCTCCCTCCCTCCACCCTGGGTGCCTTTGTTATGGCAAGCATAGCCCGGAACTGTTCAGCCATAGAAGCTAGATAGCCCTGTGCTCTGTAGTGTTGGGGCACTATAGCTGAGGGGCACACTCCCTGTACATATGCTGCATAAGCCCCACAGTGTGGGCTGGCTGTGGGATGCCCCTGGTGCCCTGTTCACTCCCTCCCCCCATGACCAATTATTCAACTGGGTGTGGAGTTGCACCTACCATGGCAAAACCCCTTCCCCCATTCACTATGGGATATAGGTCTGCCCAGCTTCTATGCTTGTAAAGTGCAGGTCTGTATCTGCTGTAGCAAAGACTCCCAAAGCGGGCTGGAGAGGACTATTCTGGTACCCCTGGCTGAGCCTGTTATTCAGCTATAGCAGTGTAAGCACATGAGAAAACAGCCACAGGAGCTGCCACCACAGTGCAGAGTGAGCTAGAGAAGTCTTTGCACATACACACCCATGGTCGGCACCCTGCCCAGAGCACCCAGGAGCTTGCTATGCCTCTGTTAAAGTATAACTTAAGTTAGATCAAAGTGAAATTATAAGCACAAGGACAAAGTGAGAGACCAATGTGAATGCTATGCTCAGCTGATGACAAAAGAGCAGGCAACATTTTTTCCCCCTTGATATTGCTGCTACTTTTGGTATTTCGTGTGCAGAACTGGATGCCTTTCTCCAAACAATTCTTACCCACTACTTAGTATGTGCTTTATCATTTTCACCCTGAAATACTGGATTTTCATTGATTCAGAAACGTTTTCTCAGGCTTCATGGCTCTTTAGCTTTTCATCTGTATCTGGTAAACAAAGACAGTCAAATAATACTTGTTTTTGTTCTTTCATTTTTTTTTCAGTTTCCTGACTTTTCATTATTACTGTTAGACTGAAATGATGTTATTAAAGAGAAACATAAACAAGAGATTAGGTATCTCATCTGTATCAGCTTCACAGCCTCTCTCTTTCACCAAAAAACTTAGTGACCTGCTAAAATGCAATATCAGCTGAGTTTTTTTTGGCCAGCTTGGTTCTCTTGACTTGACACTAGCAAGATCAAGCCATGGAAGACTGTCAGCACAAGGGATATCCTTTGAAAAACAGGACACGTTTTTCTACTTTAGCGAGTCAGACTTTTTTCAAACTTTTTACTTCATGTGTTTTGATATTTTTCTTCTTTACAAAGGGCAGAGAAATCTTTTGTGTCTGGAGCTGGCTTCAGAGTGTTGTTACTTATAGTCTTAATGTTATAGGGGGATCAAATTCTGATTCAAAGTGCTAATATGTTAAAGTAACTTGATAAAAATGTATGTTGAAATATTTTCATCATGTAAAAAAAGCATTGCCTTTTTTTGGAAGGCCTATACTTGAAGCTAGATGTGCTCATAGGCAGGAGATATAAAACATGGATTTCATAGAATACATGTACCCCGACTAAAATGTTTTGGAAAGCTAGTGAATAACATTTATGAAATAATAAGAATAAATTGTTCAGCTTTATTGTTTTTGGAGATGTATAGTTCCCATAGGACATGACTCTTGTACTTTTTTATCTATTCTAGTATTTCTTCACAGACAACGGATAGGGTTAAAATCTGTGTTAGCATAACTTTGTTACTGTAAAGTAACTCCAGGAAATAATTTGATCCAGGGATCCTGATTATGAGTGAGATTTATTCTTTAAATCAGGAGTAAAATTTCATTTTGATTTAGTGGGAATTATCCTGTCATCAAATGGATGCAGGGGAGGTAAGAAACAGAACCACATTATTTTGGATCATGCGATTTGGGCTACAAAGGTGTGCACTTGTAACTCATGGCAGAGTTGGAGCAGTTAAAGAAGTAGGGAGTCCAAAGGGGAAAATTTCAAATGTGGATTAAGTAGATCACTGTATATTTTAGGCCATTCATTTCTCATAAAACCCTGAACACTGGGTGTAAATTCAGTAACTTTTCTAACAATTATTTTTTGATCTGTGCTTTCCTGGATACAAATACATTTATAGGTTGGGGATTATACTCTGTAGTGGTATTTCCCATTGGATTTAGCTGAGTTTATAAGATATTTTCTTTGCACTGTGCAATAATACAATGGAATGAACTCTACAAGCAACAAAAGGAAAAGCTAAGATCACATTAGGTCAGGAAGAACTGATTCTCCTAGGTAAGATATACTATTGTCATATCTATGACATTCATGAAATCCCCTCAGCATTCTGTCTTGGGTTCCTAGCATGTCATATAATTTAGCATAAATCAGGCCATCTGCACTTTATTTCAGTAATTATATCCGCATGTCTGTTTGTAGTACATAGTCTGTATGGGAAGACAAAAAGACAGCTGCAAAAGTTTCAGACTATGTACCAAAATAGTTTTAATCATTGAAATGTTAAGTAAACAATCTGGATTTATAGAAATGGGGGATATCTATATCAGTATGTATATGTATATATAATGTGTCTTTGGTACTCTAGAGTAACATAATATATAGGCATGACATTTCTTGTTCATAAGAGAAAGTCTTCTTTATTGGATTTAAAGAGATTGCCAGTATGTGACAGCTTTCCCAGAGCCTGAGACAGACATCATGGGCATGAGCATTATTCGCATGGCAGATACAATTCCTGGCTGTGTCCAGACAAGTGTGGATGGTGTGCTATGTGGCACCACAGATGCCACACACCACACGTGCAGGCATTCTCCATGTCACTACCTTGCAAGAACATCTCAGGGTAAAAAAAAAACCCAAAAAAGCAAACCATGCCAAAAAGAAGTGAAGCGGCACACATGGTGGCAGTACACACTGCCCAAAACCAGAGCCTGGCCAGGCTCCCAGCTACAGAAGCACCACAGCTTCAGCAGCCTGAGGCCCCCAGGACTGCAGGTAAGGTGCTGGGGCCAGCACAGTTCTCCACCCAGGGTAACCAGTGGTGTGCCAGAGAGTACATGGCATGGATGTTCCCTGGGGACAAGTAGCAGTGGAGGTGTGCCACTGCTATTTGTCCTCAGGGAAACAAACAGCCAAGCTCATGTAGATCCTGTGTTGCAAACAATGAATCAGCTTCTGCCCCTGGGTCTTTTATTTGACATTGCTGTGATGAGCCCTTGTCATGTCGATAGACACCAAACCAAGAATGAAATCAGTCCTCTCAGTGAGATTCATTTCAACAATCAAAGCAGTCCCATAACTTTACACAGGAAATTAATACATAACAGGAGTTATACAAACTAGTATTTATTTTTCTTGAAAAAAAATAAAGTACTGTTTTGCTTTTCAGCAAAGTTGGTGTGCAGCCCAACCACACAGCAAAGCGAAAGTCAGCCTTTCCACTTTACTCAGCTGAAAGAGTCACCACTTTGCCCAGACAGATGCAATATGTGCTTCCCTGTATAATACATGTCCATGTCAGCAGGAATCTTGCATGTGAAAGCTTGTCTAACTTTATTCCAGCCATATCACCACAAGAAATCCTTGCCTCTTGCATGATTCTTAGACCATCATGGCTACAACATCACGCTAACACTCATCTCAAAAGTCATTAAAAAATATATATTCATAGCAAAGTTGAAGCCAAGCTTGGTACTGAAAAAGATTTCTTTTTCTTGCTTTTATACAGACTTTCTAGATAACTTCTATTATTCGTAGGATAAATAGGACTGGGTAAGAACAGCTGAGGTATAACAATGAGCTACATTTTGTTAGTCATATCATTGTAGCTTACACACTTTAGAAAAAATATTTAATAAAGTAAATTCATGAAAAAATTATGATTATACTTTCAATAGATAAACAGTAGTAAGTCACTGCTCAATAAAACAACATACAGCTCAGTATGAATTAAGTTATTTCTACTGACTTGTATATTTCTGTTTAATAATTTAGACAGACAAAATACCTTTGGTAGCTGGTAGTAGAGGGATGAAACTGTTCTCTCTTAGGTGATTTTTGTTTTCCATTTTAAGTCTAGTCTATATTGATAGTGATTGAAGCTATTGTCATAAGGCAAAAATGTGGCGTATGGAAACAGTCACTGCCTCAGTTTCAGTTCTTGGGTTCAGATCCTGGTTACATGGCAGTCAATGGTAGAACTCCCATTATCTTCAATAGTAAGGGAGGGCAGTGCCCCTACTGTATAATCTCATAAAACTATCATGGTTGCAAGCTAAGTGAGCTTTTTGTTAAAAAATAAGAACATAAAAACATAAGAATATATGAAGTGCCATATGGTCAGACAAATGGCAGTGGCATTCTTTGACAGTGGCAGAAGTGGATGCTATAGAGGGAGAGCACTGGATTAGAAACCTGTAGAAAGATCTACCCCCTAATCATCTATGAGTTTATTCAGTCCCTTTTTATGAACTTGGTTAGGTCTCTACCATGCCCTGTGGCAATGAATCCCACAAGTTAACTACACGTTGCATTAAAAAAGTATTTTCTCTGGATCAAAAGTTAAAACCCCCCCCCCCCAAATATTTTCTTTGTTTATTAACTAATATAAATGAATGAATGGTGGAAAGGATGGAAGAAGCAGGGTTTAGCGACTGGTTTGTTTTTTTTCTGATGTAAAAGTTCAACCGGGGGTGGGGAGGGAGTGAGAGAGAGAATGAGGATGAGCAGTGAAGAAAGAGTTTAAAAAGAAGCAGAATAGAATAAAAAAGGGGAATGATAGGGATAACTAGGATTTTGTTTTATAAGTCTTAAAACTTCAAATACTAAAAATTAAATAATTATATCAGTTGAAGCATAGCAAGAACACTTCCACATGACATGCACTGTGTTTTCTTGGAATCCAGATCCCTTTGCTTAACAAAAACTCTACTGAGATGGTACTTGTAAACTGCCTTTCCCATTGAACATGTGATTCCAGGATTTAAAATTCAGGGAAGTAGCCATGTGAATGAACTAGGTAAAGAAGTGTGAAGAGAACTCCAACTGGGTGGTGGGATACAGCCCAGTTGGTGCGGTTATTTAGTCTCCCAAAACACTGTAACTGCAAGTATGTGAGTGACATTTTAAATGCCTCTCATATTAAGACAATAATCCTGATTTTTGGTTACTAATGATCTAATTACTGTTCTAATAATCTGATCCTGATTATGCAGAATGTAGCTCACTGAATCTTATAACTCCAGTTTGTTGCTACCTGTAAATCATTTGTTCAGTCTTGAAACATACCCTGAAGATCTGAGGAACTGATTGACAACTGAGAATTGTATGAGAAATATAGACTAGATCTTTGCCATGTAGAAGTTGATAAGGTATATATTTTAAATTGTGTGAATGCTTGGTATTGTTAGACTTCAAAGGCATAAGAATTCCACCCCCCAGATGTAGCCCATGGCTTGATTTTTTTGTTTGTTTGTTTTTTTTGGCATGGTAGCCAAGTCAGGGTTCCAGTGGAGTCAAAAGGTCCATTGAACTAGCTTGATTAAGGCATCCTAGTTTCTATAGTGAGTGACACACAACAGAGAGATGTGGCTAGAATCATGTCTGGCTGCCTTTGGTTCCCCAGCTAAATTGTCAGGTATGTCCTTGTTGACTGGCAACTATCTTCTGTGTGACTCCAGAGTGATGTTTAAAACTCATGCCTCGTGGCACCATATCAGGACATTTGGCTACTGAGCCACAACGATCCACCTTGCAAAGTATTATTGACATATATAAAAGTAGTATAAGGACCAGTGGCCTGACATTTCAAGAAAAACTCCAGTGGCATTAGTAAGGTAGATGAAAGTAGGAAAAAGCAGTATGTTACTATTATCTGCAGCAACAACCAAGCAAGAAGCGTGATTCTTTTGTCTGGTTGCATAGCTTTTAATTTTCAAGGCTAAATTTAAATAATGGAAATAATTTCCAAAATGTAACTTTTGTGTGTTGACTATGTTATGACCATGCATCTTTAGTGTTAGAAGTTACCAAATGTTTCAGCACATTATTAGTTCCATTGGACTCAAACAGGACTGTTCCTGTATGATGCTAGTCATGTCTGTGAGATATGACCCTAAAATGGGATATAACTTGTATCATCGTCATCATCATTGACAATCCTTTGCAGTCGAGGATGATTGTCTTCCATGATTGTCTTATCTGTGGGTCTGAAGATGGCTGATGAGGCCTATCCAGGATTGACAAACTCTGTTGCAGCTTGAGCACATGTTTCTGTGCAAAGTATGTGGCTCTGAGTTCTTGGTTCAGTCTGTGACACACTGTTTCTGTCACTCCCCCTTTTCTGCCTCCTGTTGTCATAAGATTTCAAAGTACTAAGATGCTTGCAGTAGACTCTTCCTCCATTTGGGGCAGGCCTGGCCAACAGTCTGCCACAAGTTGATGTTGATGTTGCATTTTTTCATATTGGTTTTGAGGATGTCCTTGAAATGTTTTTTCTGCCATCCTGTTGACCACATACCTTGACTGAGCTAGGAGAATAGAACTTGCTTTGAGAATATGGAGCCAGATATCTGTATGTTGTGGCTGACCCAGTGAAGTTGGTGTTGGATGATCATCGCCTTGATGCTCGTGGTGTTTGCTTGTGAGAGGATGCTAACACTGGTGTGTCTGTCTTCCTACTGGATTTGGAGGATCTTCTGCAGGCAGCATCAATGGCATTTCCCCAGGGGCTTGAGATGTCTTCTGTATGTTGTCCACAGCTCAGCTGCATACAGTAAAGTGGAGATTACAACTACTTGATAAACCATGAGCTTGGTTTCGGATCTGATGTCACAATCTTTGAACACCCATTTTTCTCAGGCATCCAAAGGCTGCACTTGCATATTTAAGGCAATGCTGGATTTCTTCATTAGTGTCAGCCTTCTGTGAGAGATGACTTTCAAGGTACAGGAAATGCTCAATGTTCTCCAAAGTCTCACCATGAATCTGAATTATCAGAGCTGAGGACTGCTCATTAAAAACTTGTTGATGGAGGACTTTGGTCTTCTGAATGTTACACGTCAGCTCCATTTTCTTGTATGCCTCAGTAAATAGGTCAATGATTGCCTGAAGGTCTACTTTGTAAGCTGTATTTTGTGCTCACTGCATGTATGAACGTGTAACATTCCCACCTCTATCAAGTCAATGACAAATCTCCCATTGGGTAGTACAGGGTTGAAATTTCCCCCAGCATCTGAAAAAAATTAAAATATTGGGTTGAAATTTAAATTATTACAACTTGGAAACTACATACTTTTAGAAGATACCCAAAAAATAACCATGGATACATGAGAAAAACATGACAGACACAGGAAATCAAGAATTTGTTTTGTATTTGATTGCCATGGAATTTAGTCATTAAAATAAGTTACTTCCCTGCCATTTTTAGAAGAGGAGGGGGAAGAAAGGCAAATTGGTTTACATGGTTACTAATGTCTTTTAATTTAAGCAAAGCAGCCAGAAATTCCATGTGGCTGGCTGGCTGAGCTCTCTGATGATGGAACCTGCAGCTGATCAGCCCACATCCTTCTCTCTTTCAGCAAGGATTGTTGTAGTAACAGAGAACAGTGTTGAATCTAGAACTACTAAAAATATATTTCCACCACAAAGACAGACAACTTAATCTGTTCTGTTAACCACTCCTAACTTTTTATATTTTAATTATTGTCAATTGAAATGGCTAGAACAAAACTAGAAATACAAAGCTAGTAGCTTCCTGTACCAGAATGATTGTAAGCTATGACAAATGTCTTTAAATTCTGCAACAAAATAAGTAAAGATCAGATCACGTACATATGCACAGTAATTTAATTGAACGCATTGTGATTCTCATAGTGAAAGTTACCATTCGGTTGTAACAAATCTGGTCTGAAACAAATCAAAATAGTTAAGAGAGGAGAAAATCAAAATAGTTAAGGGAGGTGTAACAGGGCAACTTCACATACTTGGCACTGGCAACACACAGGACAGCACCAACACCTCTTTGGGATTCCACGACAAAAGCAGGGGTGGGGAGGAAGGACGCAGTTTGAAGTATGTTAGTTAGCTAATTTTTAGAAAGTAGTTATTGAGCATGAGTGCCTTATTTCTTTTAGTGTTACATTTTAGACAGTAAAGTCTCAAAGCAGGAAAAATGATGTGTATGGAAGATTATAAATACTATTATTAAAAAGGGGTGTAGGTTGTAGCCGTGTTGGTCTAAGGACATAGGCAGACAAGGTTCATTGGGTGAATTTGATATCTTTTATCTTTTGGTCTAATAAAAGATATCAAATTCACCCAAGGAACCTTGTCTGCCATTATTAAAAAGGCCCGTTCTGAATAAGTGAATTCAGTAATTTTAGTATATCAAATTTGAATTTATTCAAGTATCCAGGAAGATATATCTTTTAAAGCCTAACTTCAGTAATTTCCCTCATGCCATCATTATGACAGGATTAGAATTCACACAGCTCTTTTAATACTGTAGAATTCTAAAATTTAGATGGACATAAAGTTTCAGAAATATACCTCTTTTGTTTAATTATCATTCTTACAATGGAGGATACTTCCTGTTTTGAAAATTTAATTTTATTTAATTCCTTGCATCAGTGTTCAAGTCCAGAAGATTTGGACTTTTACAGAGTCACAGAAGTTTAGGGCTGGAAGAGATCTTGTGAGATCATTGGGTCCAGCCCCCTTGATCTGAGCAGGAAAGACTACTGGGGTCAAATAACCTCAGCAAGGTATGTCCAGTCTCTTTTTTAAGAACTCCAGGGTAGGTGCCTTTTTAATCACAGGCTCCCACTGGGAGTCTATTCCAGAGTTTGGTCACACAAACTATGAAGATGTTCCTTATGTCTAGTCTGAAACCTTCTTCTAGGAGTTTATGACTGTTGCTCCTGGTTTTCCTCTGGGGTGCTTTGGTGAATAGTTGTCCACCTAGCCCCTGATGCTCACCCCTGATATATTTGTAAGCTGCCACCAAATCCCTCTGAAGCCTTTTTTTTTCTAGGCTGAATAGTCCCATATCTGTCAGCCTTTCCTTGTATGGCTTGCTCTTTGGGTCTCTAATCATATGAGTGTCTCTTTTCTGGACTCTCTCAAGCTTCTCCACATCCTTCTTGAAGTGTGGTGCCAAGAACTGGATGCAGTACTCCAACTGTGACCTCACCAATGTTGAGTAGAGTGGGAGAATAACTCCCTTAGTTTTGCTTGAGATGCATTGGTTTATTCATGCCAGTGTGTTGTTTACTCTGTTAAGTGTAGCATCACATTGGTGGCTCATATTCATGTTATGGTCAATTATGACCACCAGGTCCCTTTCAAACATGGTTCTAGCTAACATAGCACCACCGAGCCTGTAAGTGTGTTGTGGATTTTTTCTCTCCAGATGGAGCACTTTACACTTCTCAGTGTTGGACTGCATCTGGTTCTGGTCCGCCCATCTAACTAATATGTCTAGATCCACCTGGATTGTCTACCCTAATGCATGGCTACACTTCCTCATAGCTTAGTGTCATCGGTGAACTTTTCCAGTGTGCTTTTCACCCCCACATCCACATCATTGATGAAGATGTTGAAAAGTACTGGTCAAAGTACCAAACCCCGCTGGCAACCTTCTGCCAGGTCAACATAGATCCATCTATTAGTACTCTCTGGGTCTGACCCCACAACCAGTTTCCTACCCATCTGACTGTTGAATTGTTGAGCCCATAGTCCTCTACTTTTACCTTGAGAGCCTCATGGGACACCAAGTCAAAGGTCTGAGTAAATGACATCAATCTCATCTCCCTTATCTAGGTGGTAAGTAACCTGGTCATAGAAGGAGATAAGATTAGTCAGACATGACCTACCCATGACAAAACCATGCTGGCTGTCATTCAGAATTTTGCCTTCTACTAGCTTATCACATATGGACTCCTTGAGAATTTTTTTGAGGATTTTTCCAGGGATTGAGGTCAGGCTGATCAGATGTAGTTCTCTGGGTCCTCTCTCCTCCCCTTCTTGAAGGTGGGCACAACACTGGCCTTCTTCCAGTGTTCTGGGGCCTCTCCTGTGCACCAGGAACTCTCAAAGAGGTTCACCAGCCATCCTGTGATGACTTTGGCTAGTTCATTTAGCACTCTCAGATGGAGTTCATCTGGTCCTGCTGACTTAGAGATATCCAGCTTCTCTAGCTGTTCTTTCACCAGCTCTACATTAACTGTTGGTAGGTGATCATACCTACTGTGACTATTCTGTGTCATATTTGCATTTGGAAGGCTATCACTCTTAGACTGGTGGAATACAGATGCAAAGTACTCATTCAGGAGTTCAGTTTTCTCCTTGGTGCCAGTGATCAGCAGGGATCCAGGTTTTCCATTTCCCACAGAAAAACAGAGAAAACCATGGATTTTCCCTTTTAGAAGATAAACCCATGGATTTCCCCCTTTTGCAAAGAGTTCTGCAGGCTGGTTGAGTTCCACCCTACAAGAGCTGTTTGGAAAAGGGGCAGGGCAACCCTCAACCCTGCTGGGAGGGGAAGGGAGAGGAGGAAGGGCAGGCCTCAACACTCAGACTTACCAGAGGCTGCTTCAGGCTCACTCCTCTTGCTGGAGGTTGTGGGACTGGACTGGGGTGGGGAAGATGGCTAGGGGCTGAGGAGCAGGGAGGTTTGCAGGGGGGTTGCAGCCTGTCTGCTCCCAGCTGGAGTGCCTGGCTGGCTGCAAACCTCTATGCTCCCTCAGCCCCCAGCCAGCTTGGGCACTCCCTGGCTGGGCACTCCGGCCAGGAGAGGGTTTGCAGCCTGCTTGCTCCTGGCCAGAGTGCTTGGCTTGCTGCAAACCCCCACTGTTCCCAGCCAGCTGCAAAACCCCATCTCCTGGCTGGAGTGCCCAAGTTGGCTGGGGGATGAGGGAGCAGGGAGGTTTATGGCTGTCCAGGCACTTCAGCTGGAAGGGGAGGGAAGGGGTTTGCAGCCCCCCCTGCTCCCTCAGCCACCAGTCAGCTTGGATACTCTCTGGCCAGGATGGGGGTTGGTAGCTGGCCAGGCACCTGGCCTGGAACAGGGAGACTGCAAACACCCCCTCCCCCAGCTGGAGTGCCCAGCCAGCTGCAAACCCTGGGTTGCAAATGCCGTACTCCCCACCCTGCTGCCCTCCCCCAGGCCCTCTTGAGTGCAGCATGTACAACTGGTGTGGCAGGGCACAGTGGAGCCATGCATGAAAGCTGCCTGCTGCTGCAAGCTCCATGCTGTCCTGGCCAAGCTTCCTCTGTGTGCACGGGGGCAGTGCAAACCCCCCCTACCCCCGCCCCACAGATCTGGGGGGTACGGGTTCCTTCCTGCCCCCCAGGAGTGCATGCTATCACTGGGAGCTGGCCCTGCCTGAGCCTGCAGCAGGCAGGCAGCAGGGGGTAAGCTGGCTCGTGCTCCTGCTGTAGCAGGCATTGCCTTCCCTTGGGGG
>NW_005841970.1:1731099-1735068 GCF_000455745.1 Alligator sinensis
GTCCCTGGCCCCATACCCCTGGCAAATGGGGGCCCCCTCGAGCAGGGCTGGGGGGGCAGGGGCAAGGGGCACAAGCAGGGCTTGTGGTGGGGGGGAGTGAGGGACACCAGCAGGGCTGTGGGGGACATTTAATTTTAACCACCGATTTTGTGATTTTTAAAATCAGAGAATTCACAATTTTTTATCAGAGAATTAGCAATTAAAAAAAAAAATTTTTTAATCACAGAAAACCAGGATCCTTGGTGATCAGATGTCCAGATGCACTGAGCAGTGGTCCTGTGTTTCCACTGGTTTTCTTCAGGTTACATATGTACCTATAGAAGGACTTCTTATTGTCCTTGATTTTGGGTGCTAAGCTAAATTCAGTCACCGCCATTGCTTTTTTAATCTGCCACTCCACTGGGGAGGAGGCTCTTCTCAGCCAGAATGGCTGACCTGCTCAACCAGGCTTTAAACTAAGCCCAGCAGGGGATGGGTGGATAACTGCCTGTGCAAGCCCACTAGGCAACTACTGCATACCCACCAGGTTAGGGCACCCAAGGGAATCCACACCTACCCCAGCCCTGGAACTGCAGTGGCAGTGTGAGGAAGCCACCTAAGGCTTCCAATGGGACACTTACATGTCTGTACACCCATGCCAGGAGCTTGGGGAACAAACAGGAGGAACTGGTCCTCCTGCTAAGCCAGAAATAGTATGATCTCCTAGGGATATCGGAGACCTGGTGGGACTCTACCTATGACTGGGCCACAGGTATAGATGGCTATACCCTGTACAGGAGAGATTGGGCAGATAAAAGGGGTGGGGGTGTAGCTCTCCATGTCAAGGAAAGCTACACATCCCTGAAAATTGACATAGGCACCCAGAGAGGGTGACTGGAGTCCCTCTGGGTTAAAATATATGGGGAATGTGGCTCAGGGGACACCATGGTAGGAGTCTACTATAGACCTCCAAACCGGAAACAAGAGCTGGACCAGGAATTCACCAGGGAACTGGCTGAGGCTGCACATTCTCAGTGCATGGTTGTCATGGGAGACTTTAACTACCCGGACATCTCATGGGAAGAGCACTCAGCCAAATCTGAGTAGCTGCAAAGCTTCCTCACATGCGTAGATGAGCTCTACATAACTCAAGAAGTCTATGGGCCGACAAGACATAAAGCATTGCTGGACCTGGTACTGGCTAAAGGGGAAGATTTAGACAGTGATCTAAGAACTGATGGAAAGCTGGGTGATAGTGACCATGAGCTGATCACCTTTACTATCCATCGCAAAGCTGGCAAGTCAGTCAGCAATACAGAAGTCCTTGACTTTAGGAAAGCTGATTTTGACAAGCTCAGGAGGCTCATTGTTGAGGCTCTAAGGGATCAAGACATGACAGGAAGAGGAGTCCAAGAGGAGTGGTTGCTCCTCAAGGGAGCGATCCTGACAGCACAAGGGATAGCCATCCCATCTAGGAGGAAGGGTAGCAAAAGGGCACAGAAACCCCCTTGGCTCAGCAGGGAACTTGAGGACCTCCTGTGCCTAAAAAGAGAGACTTATAAAGGATGGAAGGCTGGAATCGCCACCAAGGAGGAGTACTCAGTACAGGTCTGTACCTGCAGTGAGAGGATCAGGAAAGCCAAGGCTGCAACTGAACTCCATCTGGCTTCACATATCAAGGATAATAAAAAGTCCTTTTTCAGACATGTAGGGAGTCGGAAAAAAGCAAGGGTAACATTGGAACCCTGCTGAAGGGAGTCAGAAAAAAAGCAAGGTTAATATTGGACCCCTGCTGAACCAAATGGGACAACTGATAACTGACACCCAGGAAAAAGCCAACCTGCTTAATGAGTACTTTGTGTCCGTCTTTCGTCAGCCCAAAAGGACCGTCCTGCCTAGCATGATGCAGGATGGCCAGGGTGAGGGCATATTTATACCCAGCATCATTGCAGACCTTGTAAAGGAACACCTTGAGAGGCTGGATGCCTTCAAGTCAGCTGGTCCTGACAGATTAAACCCTAGAGTACTCAAGGAGCTGGCAAGTGTCATAGCCCAACCATTGGCAAAAATATTCAAAAACTCATGGTGCTCAGATGAAATACCTGAAGACTGGAAGAAGGCCAATGTGGTACCCATCTTCAAGAAAGTAAATGTCGGGAATTACAGGCCAATCAGTTTGAACACAATCCCAGTAAGATTCTGGAGAAAATGATCAAAGAGACCCTTCTTCATAAACTGGCTGAGAGCAACATCCTGAGGGACAGCCAGCACAGGTTTGTCACGGTTAGGTCTTGCCTGACCAATCTCATTTCCTTCTATGACCAGATGACATGTCACCTGGACAAGGGAGAAGAGATTGACATCATATATCTGGACTTTAAAAAAGCCTTCCATCTGGTGCCTCATGGAAAAATTGGCCAATTGTGGCCTCAGCTACACCGCAATCCAATGGCTTGGAAATTGGCTTCGAGGTTGGACCCAGAGAGTAGTAGTCAATGGTAGCAAATCATTTTGGCGCTCAGTGACCAGTGGTGTCCCCCAAGGCTCTGTCCTTGGACTGGTTCTCTTCAACATCTTTATCGACAATGTGGACATTGGTGTCAGAAGCGCACTGGCCAACTTCGCCAATGACACTAAATTTTGGGGCATAGCCTCCACACCTGAGGATAGGCTAGCGATCCAGATTTGACTTGGATAAGCTTAGTAAGTGGGAGGATACAAACCTGATGACATTCAACATGGATAAATGCAAGGTACTCTACCCTGTGTGCGGGGGGGAGGGGGGGAAACCCCATAGTATGTTTATAGGCTTGGCAGTGCTATGCTCGCTAGCACCACAGCTGAAAGAGACTTGGCGGTAATAATTGACCAGAAGATGAACATGAGGCACCAATGTTATGTCACAGCTGGTAAAGCAAACCAGATTCTGGCTTGTATCCACAGATGCTTCTCAAGTAAATCTCAGGATGTCATCCTCCCACTGTACTCGGCCTTGGTGAGGCTACAGCTGGAGTATTGCATCCAGTTCTGGGCTCCGTAATTCAAGAAGGATTTCAAGAAGCTTGAGAGAGTCCAGAGAACAGCCAGGCACATGATCAGAGGGCAAGAGAATAGGCCTTATGAAGAGAGACTGAGAGTCATGGGACTCTTCAGCCTGGAAAAGCACAGGCTCAGGGGGGACCTAGTGGCTGCCTATAAGTACATAAGGGGTGTACATCAGGTCTGGTGGAACATCTGTTCACCAGAGCGCCCCGAGGGATAACAAGGACCAATGGTCATAAACTCCTCCAAGACTGTTTCAGGTTGGATATAAGGAAAAAATTCTTTACTGTCTGAGCCCCAAGGCCTGGAATAGACTCCCTCCAAAAGTGGTGCAGGCACTCTTCATCTACACTCGTTCCCTGCTGCCCATGATCCTGTAGGGCATTATTCACTAAAGTCCTTAGCTAATTGAAGTCAGCTTTTTTAAAGTCAAGAATTTGTACTTTACTGACAGAGCTCCTGGCCCTACAACAGATAGCGAGAGTTTGGTGTTAGTGTGAAGTGATTCTGAGCCCTAAAAATAAGTCAGTCTCCTGTTGAATTCATTTTTCATTTGTCAGGAGGTGATGTGACTCCACCAGATTGTTGGTTAAGACATTAAGTGACATGGCTACCCGTGACTGGTATTCGGTGATGCAGTGGCGGAGGAATGAGACCTTAACCTGCACTATCATGCGGACAGTGCGTGATCGCTAGTAGCCTAACCAATCAGAAGTTGCCCCTAGAGTGTGACTGGCCGGACCAGCATGCTGAGGCCTCCAGAATGTTCCATCAAGGGGGGACCCTGATTGGCTACGGAGTCTATAAAGCTCGGGGTAGGGTCCCCAGACGCTCCCAAACTCAGGAAGACAGCCTGATCACCTGTCTTGTCTGGACAGACCCCTAGGCCTCTAGCTAGATTCCTAGCATAGGCTACCACAGCTTATAGCTAGACCACGCGCTATCCGG
>NW_005841970.1:1739125-1760555 GCF_000455745.1 Alligator sinensis
TTTTGGGCTTGGAGGATCGTCTCCTTAAGGAGCGACCACTCCCCTTGAACACCCGGCTCTCCTCCCCTCTGAGACTTCAGCGCTTCTCCAACTATCCTCTTTAGCTCGTTGAAGTTCGCCCTCCTAAAATCTAGGGCCACAGCCTGACTGCTTGCCTTTGCCACCTTGCGCTGAATGGTGAATTCCAGCAGGCAGTGGTCACTGTCGCCCAGGGGGTCAAGCACCCGCAGCCCCCTCACCAGGTCGTCGCCCGTGGCCAACACCAAGTCCAACAAGGCATCCCCCCTGGTGGGGCTGTGCACCTCCTGGGTTAGATGAAGGTCCTGGACTCTGTCTAAGAACCTACGGGAGCACTCAGACCTGGCTGACTGGTCCTCCCGGCAGATGTCTGGGAAGTTCAGGTCCCCCATGACTACCACATCCTTAGCCTTCGCTACCTCGGTGAGCTGACCCAAGAGTTCCTGGTCAAGCTCCTCTCCTTGGTTGGGTGGTCTATAGTAAACTCCCACCGTTAGGTCCCTTTCCCCTCTTTTGCCTTGAACCCTAACCCAAAGCACTTCAGAGTGCTTCTCCCCTGACTCTTTACTAATTAGCGAGGATGTGTATTCCTCCTTGATATAGAGTGCCACTCCCCCACCTCTCTTTCCTATCCTGTCCCTCCTGTACAGCCTATAGCCCTTGACATTCACCGCCCAATCATGCTTGGAGTCCCACCATGTTTCCGTAATCCCCACAATGTCCGGGCTGGTGTCAGCCAGCAGGAGGGCGAGTTCCTCCTGCTTGTTCCCCATGCTACGGGCATTAGTGTAGAGGCATTTCAGGCCTCCAGTAGATGTGTATACTGACCCCCTAGTCCCAGCATTCCCCTGGTCCCCATCTCTTACCTGTTTATCTGCTACGCTTGACGGTCTGGGCTGGGCTCTAGTTGTGGGTGCCGTTTGGTCTGGTAGTCTGATGTATCCTCCGCCCTCATCTTCCCCTTCCCCCGACGAGCCTAGTTTAAAGCCCGCCGGAGTAGGTCCGCCAACCTAAAAGAGAACACACGCTTACCTTTGGGGGACAGGTGGAGCCCGTCCCATCCTAGCATGTCTCTCATCGTGATGTTGAGGTTGAGTGATTGTACATCACAAGTAATTAAGAAACTCTACCAACCCAAGTTTTCATCTGCTCACACAAAATCTGAGGCAATAATTTGCAATGTATTAGCTCCTTTATCAATAGCAATACGTTGTGATTTGAAGAAGTGTTTATTTATTACACTTGGTGTGGATGCATCAAAAAGGAGCAAAAGCTATTTCTTGTTCTTATACACTGTTTTCCTCCAATTAGCGGCGTTAATACAAAATTATCCAATTTTCTTTTCTACTGGGTGAAACATCTGATGTACAGTGTACGTTTCTCTAGCAAGTGGCTGAGAAGTACTCTTAGTGCTGAGCTTGTTGGAGTTTGTGCAGACAACACCAACATTAATTTTGGTGGTGCCAGAGGTGCTGGAAAAATAACAAATTTGTGGCAAAAACTCCAAGCCAAACCAGGAAAATAGAGTTTTGGTATTGGTTGCGGTGCTCATGTTGTACATAACTGCCTCCAAACTGCTGTCAACTGTTTTCCTGTGGACTTTACAGCAAAACTCTCAAAGGTTTATAAATACTTTCATGTTTACACTGTACATGTCGAAATGCTGAAAGACTTCTGCCTATTTGTCCATCTTGAGTATTTTAAAGTACTAAAGCATGGCAACACATGATTCCAGTCGCTGGAACCAGCATTGGACAGAATTTTGCTGATTTTTCAATGCGCTTAAAGTATATTTTCTTTCTCAAGACAAATGCCCACACTACTAAAGAAAGTCTTCAATGACCCTAGCACTAAATTGTGGCTTGCCTTTGCCAGTAAACAAGTGGCCACGTTTCATAAGACTGTAGAGGTGGCTGAGAAAAATGATTTGTCAGTGACAGACATTATGCTGAAGATACATTCCCTGCAGGATCTTTCAGCACAGAGGTTTAGAGAAAGATTTGTCACAACAGAAACAAAGAACCTACTGCAGTCTCTTACAGATGGTGGGCAAATGAAGGAAGAAGACTTTTACAATGCACTTGACAATTTTTACACAACATGCCTGTCCTACTTAGAACACTAGAAACCTACTTTTCAGTGCAACAAAAAGCTTGAGTGGGCCCTGCTGAAGAATATGCCAGTGTGGGATGAAATACAAAACAGCTTTGCTACAAGCTACACTAAAATTCCTACCTTAAGTATGTTGGATGAGAATTGGGGGTTTTTGTTGTAGCCACGAAGGTTTTAGACTAACTAAGTAGTTGGAAAAAAAAGTTCTCTGCAAGCTTTCAGGTGCAATCACCCTTCTTCAGGCATAAGAAGTATCTGCTGTTCCTAGCCTCCAAGGAATGAAAGAAGCTAGAAGTGTGACAGGACGTTAGTGAGAATGTAAATAGGTGGAAATTAGGAAAACAAAATGTAACCCAGGTGGTACACGGCAAGTACCCCCTCTCCAATTGAAGGGATTCAGTGGGTGTGTGTATACTGTGGGGCATGTGAATGCCTAGCTGCAGCCAGCTCACCTCCTTTTCTTACAGAGCAGATCCGAGACCAAGGACACCCAGTGATATTTAACTATTTACAGATTTAATGATACAGCATTATATAGAACTTGCAACCATGAACTTATGTACATGTTTATCTATAGATATCTAGCTGTAGACACATACACGTTATAGGTTTTCCCAGTTGATAGCTCTTATTAACCCCTTGACTCAAGCACAAGCCTAGTCCTCTGTAGCTTTCCGATTAGTCTGCAGCCTCTGTCCCCCTTGACAGGCCCCTTCCAGGCAGCAAGCAAAAGAGCACTTAATGATAAAACACAAATTAATGAACAAAACGATGACAAGAATATCTGGCAATGATGGGACAATAATTGTACATACACAATCAGGTTACGTCAAATGAGTCCTTATAGATAGATAGATAACCCATACAAAATGAGTTCAAATATAAAAAAGCTTACAATCCTCTCCTGTTACAACAATAAGGATGCAGAGTTTACAACCAGAATCCCAATGGCATAAGAAAACAGGCCACACCAATGGCACAGCAGCTGCACCCAAAGAAGAAATAGCACTCAGGAAAGGATCCTGTTAACCAACTTAACATTATTACCCTCTCCTAGGTTACTCAGTTGGAGAGGCCCATGAGCAGGAAGCCACTCTTAATATACAGGGGCCCTAGACTCCTCTCTATGTCCCAGGGCAAATCGTCCCCTCCTGTCAGGTACTTTCCACTGATTGCCTGCAGTGGGGAGGGCTCCTCCTCCCCTGTGGAAATCCCCTTCCCGGGTGACTCATGACTCCCGCAGCTTTTGGAGAGTTAGGCTCATCTCCAGTGGTGGATTGGGTGGGGCATCCTCCTTTGCTGGGGTGGTTGACCCTTGCCTCTAGCTGCGGGAAGGCCCAAGGTAGAAAAGAGGCTGTCTGAAAAAGTAAATAGCTGAAAAAATTACCAGTTTTTCAAAGTAATTTTTCCAGCTATTTACTTTTTCACAGACAGCCTCTTTTCTCTTATCTACCTTGGAAAACTCTCCCTTGCTTATCTTTGGCTTTTTCCTCCAACCTTGTTTCTCCCCTCCCTTCCCTACCTTTTTTTCCCCCTAATTTCCACCTATTTACACTCTCACTGTCATCCTGTCACACATTTAGCTTCTTTCATTCCTTGGAGGCTCAGAACAGCAGAGACTTCCTAGGCCTGAAGAAGACTGACTCACCCAAAAACTTGCAAAAAACTTTCTTCCAACTGACTTTCTTCCAGACTGAGCCGGTCTAATAAAAGATATCGCATCTACTCAAAGAACCTTGGATGTGAATTGTCTTTTTGATGAGTGGGCCAATGCAAAAATCATCTCTCATCATTCTGACTGGAACCATCAGAGAACACCAGGTTCAAGAGATGAGCAAGGCAGTATAATATGGAGATCTAGTTAAGGCTGTGGAATTTGTGTTGTTTGTGAGGCTCCACAGCCGTTTTAAACATGTCTTTTCTATAATGAATGATATGTACCCTCCTGAAAAATCATGTCTGAATGTCTCCACCATGAAGGTTATATTGTCTGTGTGAGTTAATTTTGATCAGGATTGTACTGCATTCTATGACAAGCTGCTGAAAGACAAGTAGAACCTCCAAAAATAGCATCATCAGAGAAATACAACTGGCAACAAGCAATTTCACACCTTGGGGGACAGCAAGACAAGGAAAACCATCAGTAACTACTTTATTTTAAGTACATACTTTGACTGTTTATGTTGCTTGTAACATAGGCAACACATAAGGGGACACGAGGCACATGCCCCCCCTGAGATTAGCCACTGTCGACGTTGCCGCCACCCCCCCACCAACACTGCTGCAGTTGCCTATGGACAGTCCCTGCTCAGCCCATCCTCGCCACTGACGTTACTGTGGCCATCTGCGGGCAGTCCCTGCTTGCCGCCGCCATGCCCCTGCCGACGACACTGCCACTGCTGCCTGCAGGCAGTCACCATGCCCCCCCAGCCTCAAGAACCATGAGACTTTCATGGTTTGTAAGTAAGCTACTGTAGTTAACTTATGAAGTCAAACCCATGCAATCTTTTTGAAATGATATTAAGTGCATTTCACTATATTACATATTTCTTATCTGTTTTTGCATATGTAAGTTAACTCCCTTGAACACTAGTGAAATCTTAGCAGGTATCCCATTTTCAGCATAGCAAAATACAGTGAGCCTAAGCTAAAACATCATACATCCCAACTCATCTCAACCTGAATGGAATCCAGGGATCTTGGAGTCAGTGTTGACTCCAGGATGAACATGAGCCAATGCGAGGAAGTGGTCAGTAAGGCTAAGCACACATTGTCGTGCATCTACAGATTCATTACAAGCAGGTCCAGAGAGGTGATCCTTCCCCTATATGTGGCATTGGTGGGGACACCCTGTGGAAGAGGTGGGTTGCCTAAGCATTAGGTCCTGGGAACCTGCTATGGGTGAGGGGAGGGAGGAGAGGTGGGTGGGGGATGTACAGTGCCATAGCAAAGGGGAGCGAGTGGAGTGACCACCCCAGGCACTGAACCAGTACCAGAAACACATGCATCTCTATGAAAATATAGAGGACTTGTCTTCGTTTTTTACAAAATTCCATCCTGCATCCTCTGCAAGACTGTGTTCTAGAATATTACTATTTTTACTCAAAACTACAGTAGGGGAACTACTTTAATAGCTATGTTTCCAATGCATAAAATGTAACTTACTGATACAATGCTGTAATGGTCTTAGCAAGGGAGTTAGAGCCAGGAGACACTAGTTCTCATTTATTCTCTTTCCTGAATAGCATTCTCCCCATTTCACAAATAGGGAAAACTGAGATGAAGAAAATTGATCAGCCTAATGTTACTGCTTTGTGGCAGAATCTTGAACAAAACACAGGCCTCCCGGATTCAATGCACTGTCCACTAGCACCTCTGTCTTATTTCCAGTATAATAACATTTATATACTTAATTTATATAATAAGAACAAGTATTTCCAAAACCTGTGTGGATACATTCACTGTGGTATCCAACAGAACAGTGACTCAGCATACACTTAATCTCGCTGGGGAATTTCTAGAACAGCTGTTAGTTATACTCAAGTTCCTCTAGTTCTTCTGGGGTTTCATAGCTCCATTTCTATCTGGGCACAGGACTTGCAACATTTCTTATGCACCCAGTCAGAGTAAGATGAGATAGCCTTCTGCCTATTCAAGTGGTCTTAGAATGTTTTAATGTCTTTGGAGATCTTTGTGTTATCCACTGTTGATTACATGGACCCAACTGGCTTCCCTGTTAGTGCTTGGATCCTCATAACATTGTATGAAGATCCATATTTACTTTTACTAAAAAGTGGATACAATTGTAGGTGGCTATCAGAGTACTGTATGGTAGCTGCATTTTACAAAACCCTGGTGACTAGGTCTTCTGCTGTAGCTGGCATATCAGAGTAGGAGCCAAATTTTCACAATTTTTATAGTGTTAAAAAACCATTTCACCTTGGTGTTCCCCAAAGTGTGCTTTACATCTGATAGATACTCTTTAAAATAATCTTATACATTTCTCTGGGCCACATTAATTCCTAGTGTAATCACACTACTTCCAGCAGTGTTGTTTACCTCACAGAGAGATCTGACCTTTGCGTCTTTTCTTGTCTGTTTAATGGTTAAAACTAAAACAGTACTGCCTTCCTTCCAACATAAAACTGCCTTGGAGATTAATGAGGTTTATACAGTACATTAAAGATGGAAAGTGGGGAGGAGGAGTAGTAGTATTTAAAGCATTAGGCAGAAAGTGGAACTGAGGCCGTATGTATAACATCACTATAGAGCCCCTGCACTTATGTGAGAACAAGCACAAATGAGAAGTTAAAATAATAGTCCTAAGTAAGAACATCCCTGTTTGCTTCAGAACATACCATCTAGCCGCAGTCTATGCTAATTCCTTCTCCAAAGTTACACAAAGTTACAAATGATCAAAAATATTCTGAAAACATTTGTAAAAATAGCTACATGACAGACTGCTATTCACCATCGCCACCACATCGTCTTCATTTCATGTCAATCACAATCAGTACCCAGATGCCAAACTGTGGAAAACAGCAGCAGCAACAGCGGTAGATCATGGCTGTATGCCACATTTCTGAGACAGTTTTGTTGATAGTTCTGGAAGTCTACAGTCTGTCAGTTCAAGAACTTTAGGCTACAGTTTGGTTATGTAAAACCTTTGTCGTGTAGTTTGTCTACAGGGCTAGATTACCCCATGCTGAATTCCTTCCAACCATGGTTAACTTTGAGCTAATTTGTTTAAAAGTAATTTGGACATTTCTACATTGCACTGAGGTGTGATCCCTTGTCTTCTAGAATCATTCCTGATTTTGAACTATTTATTTGTACTGAAAGGGCTTTTAAATAGGATCCTATGCAAAAATCTTCTCAGATGAACTTATTGGCTTTGTTGGACTTGGAACTGTTGGAGTTTGTTCATATGGATTTTTTTCTTTCTTGGCCCTGTTTTTGGGCCTCTGTGGAGGTGTGAATTCCATAAGTACCTATACTGATTAGTAAAAATGGGACTGCTTGATGCAAGTATAAAATTAAACAGTGCTACAGGAAAAAGAGGAAGAACTGATCTGGGAAAGTAATAGGCTGAAATGGCATAGTGATCTCTGGTTTGAGATTATGTAGGCACAAGCAAGACAAAAATGTTGCTACACCTAAACAGGAGCTTTTCCTCCTGCCAGTTACTGAAATAATTTAAGCGATACAATAAAGAGGTTTGTGTGATGGAGATATATATTAATTCTTCTCACCTCCTGGTCTACTCAACAATGTACCCTTTAGTTTTATAAGTACATGAAGTTATTTTGATTATATTTTGGATATCATAAAACGCAGACTACTTATAAAAGGGAGGATTCTCCAAGCTTTCTGCTGATTATTTTTATTGTGAATGTCCTAACCAGGTGAATGCCCATATTTAAATACACATGGAGATGTTATTGTAAGGGGAGCCCTAGAAATATGCTAGGTTGGACAGGTGGCTGTTGGGTGGTTGGGTGGATGTAGATGCTGCGTTTGTCATCTCTGGAAGTAATGTGCTTCTGTCAGAACAATTTTTGTATGCTTCAGCTACTGCTCTAGTTGCTTCTGCTGTTCAAATAACAAAAACATTGCTAACAATACTCTTGTAAATATTTGGAAGAAAATGTTTTAAGAAAATGTAATGAGCTATTTAAAATGGATTGGCTTTATTTGGCTACTTGGCTTTGTAGAATGAGAATATCTATGGCCTCTTTGAGAATTCCAGCAAGGAGAACAATTAGAAGTAATTTTGTGAGGTTTGTTATATAATTAGCTTTTCATTAGGAACAGGAGTGAGCCCACTAATCCATTTCATGTGGGCCAGACAATAGTCCTCAGATCCCTATTGACCAGAGGCATAGTGAGCTCATTCAATGCTGGGGACATTATGCCAATCACTGTAGATAGTGGGGACAAGAAGAAGGGGAGTCTTACCTGCCCAGGCTCTCTACACACTGAAATCAGCTGCTGCCACTATCTCTGTTTCTGCTGCAACAAGGGCAGCTTCAGTGGCATCCATACAGTGGCACAAGCTTCCTGGGAGCTGCAACCTGATTCCCTATTTGCTCCCCTCCAGATATGCTACTGGGTGGGCTGCTCCTGCTGTGGCAAAGATTTGCTGGGCAGGGGGTGGGACACCATTCTGCTCTCCCCTGCCCCCTACATGCATTGCTGGGTGGGGACTCTGCTGCCTGGTTTCTATGGTCAAACAGTGTAGGACTGCCCCTGCTGTGGCAAGTCTCCTGGTGAGGGGGGTTCTGGTACCCCTAACAACCTGCACCTGGAGCTAGTACCCCACTCATCCCCCTGCCCCCACCCCCCACCTGGTCATACTATTGCTATTCACAAGTAATAAATGGTGCTTTTGCTCTTTACTACTTTAAAAGATTTTCCCTATAAACATATTTAGTCAAATTAAAAATAAGTCACTAAAATGTTCCCCTCAAAACACCTTGCACATATACATTTAATTCCACTGTCTTGGAAGATTTCTAATAATTATAGCCGCATACATTTAGAACAGAATATTAAAAGCAAATTTGAAATATGCACTACTATTTGAGACCATACCTACTTTTGAGGCTGTTGCATTGAAATAACAGGCTACAATGAAAGAGAAACTGCATAGTGTTTTAGCAGTGGGCAATATTTCAGTATTTTGGAAAGGAGAAGGATTCTGCTTGAGGGATAAAAGCTGGGGTGGGGGTTGGTTGGGGGGGTTGTCTGGACATTTGTTACAGGCTTTTCAGAATAGGTTTTATTATGTTTTTGCTTTAGTAATCTTTGGGGTAAATGTTTCACAGATTAACATAGAAAAAATGCTGTGGGATTGTGGGCAGCAGGGGAATTAAACTGTTTACATTCAAGATGGGTGCATTTTTAAATATGTTCTAAAGCAGTGAGAGACCTACAGTATAATTAAAATATAACTATGAAAAAGAAAATGGGAATAAAGGACATGCAGAGTGACTGTTGAAACAATATAAAGGTAACACTAAAAGAGACACTTCTCAAATTCAGCAGAGAAAAAAAGTGCCAAATATTTAAAAAATGCACTCAGGTCAAAGTAATGAAACCAAAACATGATTTATGTTAAGGTATGATGTTTGATACACGATACAAACTATTCTGTATACTAGTTCACAAAGATCAAAGTTAAATTTGATCATTAAAAAAAAACAGCTGTTTGAAGGATCTAGATAAATTGACAGCTAAAGAAACATTTTTTCCCCTGTGAGTACATTATCAGACAAACTTACATTGCTTCATGCTGTGATAGGAAAGGAGATAAGGTCTTTGCCATGTGTTCTGAAGGTCCTGAGTTTAAATCTCCATGGGAGTCAGAGCATGGTGTTAGTAGGAGGGGAGGAATTTATTTGGGAAACTATTTATCTTTGCTTCAGAGAAACAGCATTTTTTATATAAGTTTGCTCATAAAAAGAGATTACCCTAACCTGTCTGTTTTTCTGAGGTTTTAAAACATTGCTGTACAATTCACTGGTCTGAAACCTTTAATACAATTTGAATAGGATGTAAGAAGTCATGATGAAGATGACCACAATGTAACTATTGCTCTTCAGGTTTAAACTGTAATTTAAGCAATCTATCCATTTAATCTAATCTTAATATCCTGTTTAATTCCCATTCTGTTACCCATATTTAGTTGATACTTTTTTTTAATAACTTCATTGATGAAATACACCTATTCTTGGCAAAAATATAATTCTATAGGTTGCTATCTATGTTAAATTGCAGTTAATCAGGACACTTTCCTAATATTATACATAGGCATCAGACTGTCATAAGAGATGTGAGAAATGGATTCTTGTACCATGTTATCCTCTAAAATACCTGTGATAAAACTAATCCAAACTGGAATGTAGTTAACATCCCCTTCAGTTTCAATCGAGTCTGATAGTGGTCAATTTGTGTCTTAAACTATTGTTATGCCATGCTGCAGTCTATTAAATAGCCACTATTTTCCACCCCAGGCATCTCTGCATTTCAGTTGCAGGTGAGGCAACTTTTTGTAAAAATAAATATCTAGCTACAATAGGAAGAGATGTCTATTGGCATCTTGAGCACTTTTTACTTACTTGCGCTTAAAGGCAGTAAACTAAGATCATATAAACATATCATAAACATTCATGAAGTTTGTCTTGTGCTTTTAATCTTGATTAAGTTGTGAAGATTTGCTTTTATCAAGATGATAATATTACAGTCATTCCAGTGCCTGAAACATATAGTCCCTAGCTACGTGAAGAGACATTAGTAACACTGTGGGTTTCATTTTGTCAGTAAATTCCCTGAAGTTGAATGAAAGTAGTGAAAAATAACACTGCCAACAGTAGCTGCTGCCTTTCTAGATTAAGGAATAAAAGCAAAAAGGTGGAATATTTAGAAATTGATTTTTTATAGTGACTCTGAGACGTCTTTAAACTATTCTGGGGGGAAAAGGGGGTTATGGCTATTAGCCAGTGTTTTTAACCAAGAAAGATTATAAGCAATATTATGAAACTGATGCAAATTAGAAAATGCAAGATAAAAATGCAGAAGAGGGCCCAGGAGAAACATGGGTATTAAACTTATCATATCCTTTTCTTTCATCATTTTATAGTCAAAGAAATGTTTTACACATTTGATCATGTAGACCAATGGGGTTTACCGCCTGTTGAGAGCTCTTAGTTTGGTTCTATGATGGTGAGGGTTTAGCATCCAAGCTAGTCAAAGCTATGCCATGGTCCATATTTAAAAAAAAGGTTTCTTTGATACTGATACTGCATAGCAATACAAAGCTGAGATACCGGCTGGCTGTTTTAGCTCATCTAATGACATCCTTTTAGCTCAGTCAAATTTAATGAATACGGAATCCCTATTATCATCAGTAAAAAGAGAGGATGGGTTTACAATGATTGGTACTTACCTACGCTCTTTTGCTACAATCCCATTACTTTTGATTAATATAGTGGCTGTTGAGCTGCTACTTAATCATACAAGAATAATAGAGGTGTGAAGTTGCTGTATATTAGGCTGTTAGATGCTGTGCATGAATGTAGCAGTCTAACTTTATAGGGGACTGTGGGGAACAATGCATAAGAAAACAACAGAATGGCTACAGATAGTTTAGCAATGAGTCTTCAGAGTTTAGCAGTATGCCACAGCCACCTGCAAGCTCCAAATGCAGATGTACTCTGGTGAGACTGATCTGTGGTTGTATCCAGTGGCTGCTCTTAAAAATACCAGATACCAGCTTTCTGAGAACAAGTATCGGGGAGGGGAAAGAGGATGTATCCTAACCACAGTCTCATGACCATATTCCAACATTTAGGTTGAATTTTAAATGAGAAATGAGGTTTTAAAGTGAAAAAATCAAAATTCCATTTGGAACATATTGAAACAAATTTTTTGGATTTATTTATTTATTGTGCCTGAAACTATGCCCTGAATTTGAGCCCATTTTTTTCAAATAGCTTTAGTTGCTTCAAAATTCCACTGTATTAGTCCTTGAAAATTTTATTTTCTATTCAAAACCTTTAACAATTTGGAGAGAGAAATCCTGCCTTCATAAGGCCTTTAGCACTTATGGAACAGGGACATGGCATGACACTTAGGATATTTAGCCTTTGACCAGATATTGCAATTTTCTAACCTTTCTCTCTCTTCTTGACCTCTCCAGCAGAAACCCTGGAGAAGTAACTCATTCTCTTTGGTTACCTGCTAACCAATCAACTCCTTACCTATCCTTATTCCACTGTTTTCATCCAGTGACAGACTTAGGGTGCAAACAGATGTTGCCTTTGCATTGCCATAATTTTTTTATGATTACTAGGAACAATAATTTAGAAAACAAAATGATTTAAATCAGTAAATTTAAATTGCCATAATTTAAAGTTGCTCTCCCTGAAGGGGGCTGGAGGCCCAGGAAGCACATATTGTATTCATTTGCTCGCTTTCTCTCTCTCAGATGAAGATTGATTTGCCCTTACTTTTTTGCTATTATTTTACCTAAAATAATATTCATCCAGCGTAAGTGCACATTTTGCTCTCAATGTTTAAAAAATGTAGTGGTTGGTTTACCATTATTCATGACTCACAAAGGTGTGGAAAGACTTGTTTTGTCCTTCCCTGCAAGGACTATTTCCAATATTATATTCTTGATTGTTTTGTCCACTCTAATTTTAAATGACTCAGATGATGGAATTTCTAACACTTCCCTTGAGAGTCTATTCCAGTGTGATAAACTGCGTTTTTGTTTTTTTGCCCGGATGTACAGGCTGATGACTGATCAGTGAAGTCTATGGTGTCACAGACTGCAAGACAGCAGAAGGATTTTTTGTAGTGGGACCAGCCAGCTGCTTCTAAGGATGTCATGAGTTGAGATATAAAGACAACTGCTTCCCCCCCTTCCCTCTTCCTCTAGAAAACAATGTAGACTGCTTGAATATGGAGCAATTTTCACTTTATATACATCCTGGAGTATCAAAATCATTTAACCTGATTTTAGATTTTCATGTGCAAAACGTACAGTATGCTGGGTGTTATTCCAGTTAGCCTGCTACCCTATGTTTCCTTGTTTAACAAGAGCATAAAAGTATTGAAATTAAAAGCAAGTAAAGCATCTCCATCTCAGGTGATAGTTTCCAATGTTTCTGTAGCTATAGGGCAAAGGTTCTATTTCTGATGCATTAATTGTATGATATTACAGACTCTTTAATGTGTATGAGTGTGCAGATAAATCAGTAGTTCTCAGTCTCTTCAGACTTGAGGCACCCCTCCATTAGACACAAGGTACCCCTTGTTAGATTGAAGGCACTGCTCAGAAAATGCCAGATCTTAGTTTTCACCTCCTTTTTTTTTTTTACTATAGAAAAATAAGAGAGCAAAACTTTTTATTGTAAAGAACACAAAAGACCACAACAGGTCAGAATATTTTTAACATTATGGATTCATATTTGAAATCTCAGGGTTTATTTTGTAAACCATGTTGATACACATAACAATGCTAACACTGTGTGGCACCCCCAGCACCCTGGAAAGAATCCCAAGGGCGAATAATCACTAGTGTAAATATAGCATATTTATGAGATTTGTCTAAAATGGTGAGTGATCATGCACTGGTGACCATATGGGAATACTTTATATTAATTAATTGAACCAGAGTAGGTAGCCTGATGGAGAGGAATGGCAATGTGATACCTATTTCCAGGACTATGAATATGAATGTAGGCAGGGCTAAATTATTATCATTATTATTTTTTGTCAAAAATACAGTTTCATTTACTTTAAATTATTTACAAATATGGGTCAAAGTTAGGAAACACTTTCTGCCAAAGGAAAAAAATTCAAAATCATCCAAACTGTTTCAGCATTTCTAAAACCAGATTCATGATTTCAGCAAGGAAGTAGGCAAGTAGTTAGGACACTCATCTGGGATGTGTGTGATGAAAGTTTATTTCTTTGATCTCCAAAATCTGGCAGAATGAATCTTAGGATGAATATTTTTAAAAATCGTATTAGCAAGTGAGAGAATGACTCTATAGTCCCTGCTTCAATGAATAGTCAAAGATTGTATAAGAAGTGTAACAGCTTTTACAGATCTGATTATCTTGGTCTCTCACATACAGGGTAAAGTGATATGTTACACTTAGACCATACTAAATTTGCAGAATATTAAGCAGTGTTAAAGTTGGAGCATGCTGTGAGTAGCTGCATGTTAAGGGTTAATTATTTCTTGCCTGTTCCGCTATGAGGAACAGACTGTTCCTCCTGTTCCTGTTCTTGCCACTAGAGGGCTGATGAGCAGAGTCATGGCTAGAAGCCAGGGCACCTGGGCTCTCTTTCTGCTGTGGGTGGTAAAGGAAGAGATAGGGAGCAGTGTATCCTGGGATACTGAAGGACTGCATATTGCTCATCGTATCTCTGTAGAGTATATTGAATTTATCCTAGCATAGCTCAGAGTTACACCACTTCAGACAAGGGTTAACTTTGAGATGCTCAGAGAGCACTTAGCAGTGAGCTTTAACATGTGGACACTTACATTTTAAATGCCCTTAGTATGGCCTAAGTGTAATGTGTAAGTTCACTTTCCTCCTTTCCAAATAGCTTACAGCCTGGTGGTCAGAGCACTCTCTTCCTGCCTCTAGCCAAGTGGGAATCTGAACAGAAGTATCACGCACCCAGGTGAGTACTATGAAATTGACTAAAAGGGAATGTACCATCATCTTCTTCCTGGTTTTCTGAATGTAATCCTTTGCTTTCCTTAAGAATAACACAAGGAAAAACAAAATAGTTCACTTTGGATCAAGCAAAAACATAGTTAAAGGCTAAATGAATTATCTTGACTTACGGACTGTATTCCAGGAGTGTTTTCTTTTGTGTTGACTTTAACATCAAATGACATAAATGTGTCTCTGTTTGTCCAGTCACCAAATGAAATAATTATTCACACAGCTGTAACTGTGCTCCCTAAACTCAAATATTTGATAGATGCATTGGGATGCAGAAATTGTTCTGTAAAGCAATACATGTTAGGGCAGGTGTTTCTCTATGGAAGAAACTGGAAGCAGGAGCTGGGCCAGCAGAGGTGCCATAACGTTTCCCTAATAGCAGACAAAGGACTTTGAAAGAAAGCTTATGTACAGAGGCTTTTGTTTTTCTGAGAATATAGGAATTGCCATATTGGATCAGACCCACGATCCTTTTAACCAAGTATCATAGCTCTAGTTGCGGTAATACCAGATGTTTCTGTGGACAACAATCCAGAGTAAAGAGAAGGAGGTTTATCTCCCTTCTAATATCTTTTTAGTGTTTATGGTTAAAACTATATATTCTTGTTATCCCTATAACATATTTTTGACTTGGGGAATCTATGAACAATTTACCTGTTTGGTGTTCTTGTTTTATACACCTTGTTCTAAGGGTATGAAGTGGCATTTATTTTTCTGTGTTGAGCCAGTGGACTATTAACTGGTTGAAGTGCCTTGGTTGACCCAGTGAAATAATAAATATGCTAAATATGATTGGCAAGCAAGACGACTAGTTCTACTTGGTAGCTAAGGGTATGAACAAATGTAAAAAGTCATACCAAATTAAAAGGGTTGAGACTTGCTGCTTGTGACCATGTCTCAGCTGGTCTGCTGTAACTGTTTTGTGTACCCATTCTATCCCATAGTAAGTAGAAGCTGCAATGGGGTGGTTTAATTCAGAATGAAACAACTACTAAATTATTGTGACTCCAGCTTACTATTGGAGTCATTGAAATGGCAGCTCTAATGAGAAGCCATTGAAAATAGAAGCTTAATCCTACTTTTTGCATCTGTGGGGCATTGCATTTAATCACCCCTTATTACTTTCACTTTGCAGAATGGGCCCTTGACTGTAGTATCTGGCTGTTCCTCTCTAAATATATTTCAGTGGTTTTATTCCTCCTGTTAACACCATGGATAAAATGTATTGTTCTCTCTCCTATAAAATAAGCCCATGATGAAATACACATTTTACAAATTCGCTGGAAGTTCAAATGAATCTGTACAATGCAGTATGTCTTATGCAGGAAAGGACATTCAGCTCATTACCTTTTGGCTTCCATCCATACTTGAACACAAAAGAGAAAATGGGCTGTGAGCCCACATTCTCCTTGTGAACTCTGGCTACCAGTACCATGCAGATAAACTGTATTCCAGTATCTATCCTTTTATTCATATTGCTGTTCTCCTTTATGGTTAAGGTTGTAGCAACCAAACCAAACAAAAAGACTGTACCTAAAATAACAAGTGAGGCTAAATTAAGTCAGGTGAAAAGAACTTCATTGTATGGACGGTGTTGTCAACTCCTGTGATGCATACAGATAAGAGACAGACAACATTTCTAGGTATATGTTAATTAGTGTCTCATTTGGTAGAACTGGGATGTGCCTATGTTTTAAAACTAGAAATGTAAAGGGTGTGTAACTATTTGAAACTATTTAAAACTAGCAGTGTGATATAAACCATGAAAGGAAGGAGTTTCTATTGTATAACTGCCTTTATAAAATGGCAGAGACCCATAAATTATAAAGACAGCTGGTTCACTTCTGACATTCTCAAGTTTGCCAGACAGCTGTGATCTCAAATCTTTCATGTATAAATGCGCACCTATGTTACTATAGAAGAAAGTAAAGAGTTCCAAAAGATCACTAGCAGGGGGTTTTGTGGCAAGCTTTCCAAATGGAAGGACCCCAGAACAAGATACTGATGGGGCTTGAAATAAGTCTTGCGAAGAAATTCAATATATTAGCATTTTATTTCTTCCTAGTTAGAGATCTACAAGTTTGTAGGAAGTTTAGTTTCCTTTACTGTCACAGATCTATACAACTGAAGGGGTCTGAAAATGCAAAATTGCCAAGAAATGCATAGACCAGCTCTGTATACAGGTGTGAATATGAAACACCAGTTGATTAGGATTCAATGTATTCATTTGAATTCTCTTATTTTTTCAAACAATATTTTATTTTTTGTCAAAATAAACATGCATCCAAGCATAAGTATAGTACAATAGAAAATTAATGACCATGCTGACCAATACCACCTTAAATCCCCAAACTTATTAGGAAAACAAAATTTCTTATCCATTCCCTCCATCATATATTCGTCCATTATATTCTTATCCATCTGGTACATCTATCTTTTGCTTGCTTTATACATTCATTTGAGCCTGCTTCTGCCTTTTTCTAGAATCGGCACTCAATTAGTAGAACATTGACACTTTCTGGGAATCAGCCGTTTTATAGAAAAAAGCAATGGAAACCTACGTATTCTTTAGTGGTTTTAGTTGTATCTTGAAGCATGGGAAAAGTGCATCAAAGCTGGGAACTTTTATATCAAATCCTCCTTACCTAAAAAGCCCCATTGTTCACAATCTGCCCCATTATTCCCAACCACATTAATGTCCTCACCACAGACTCAATATTTAGATATCCCATGTATCAGACTGTATTTTACCGTGGCTGAATAAAATTGGGCATTCTTATATAGGAGGTGATCTTGCCCTATTTTTGTATGGAAAAGTCCGTTTGAACTCTAATTATGCTATTTTTAAATTTAAATGTGCAATGTTTATACTTATTTGGGAAATAGCCACGTTAATAACTATGAGATGTGCAAATATTCTGATAAGCATACTTCCTTAGGCAATTCGCATTGCTTTAACTGCATGGAAACTCTGTAATCTTTGTAATATTAACACATTATACTCACAAGCTAACCACGGTTGGAACCAATTAATACATCTTTGAGTGATTTGGGGTGTGAACCAGCATTTGCTGCAATTAATCTAGGTGGCTTACTTCAAAGTCTAACTGGCTTTCTGGACAGCCATTCTTCATTTCCAGGATTTGTGTGATGAAACCTGTGCAAGTAATTTGAGGTGAGGGGAGGGTGGGTGGGATCAGAGGGAGCTACCTCATCTGTTGGGGGGGGAAGGGGTTGGTGGATCTGGGAGGGATCCACAGGGAGTGGGTGTTACTCAGTCTGGGTGTGAGGGTTGTGGGGGCTAAAAATAGTCCACTTGGGGTCAGGGGATGGAATAATGCAGTTCCAGGGTGGGAGCAAGTGACTGGGCTTTCACAGCCTCTGGGCTTCTCCATAAACACGTACAGGTGTTCTTGAGATTGGGTTAACGTGATCTAAGAAAGGGTTAACCCAATCTCAAGCTAGTGCAGCTACTCAGGTGCAATTTTTCAGGTGATTTAAGCCCTCTGAATGCCTGTGCAAGTGGGCATTTAGGTTGGCCTAACCCTGGTTACATCAATCTAAATATAATGCCTGCACATACCCTTTGTTTAGCAATGGTGATACAGTAAGTGGCATTCTTCCCTGTAAATTGGTTCTTGATTGATATCCTGAAAAATTTGTAATGGGTATTGGGGTAATGAAGATAATGAATTACATTTTTACATACAAAAGGGGCTCAATGATAGGTGGCTGATATGACTGGTCATAGCTGCCTAATTCTCATGGTAGATATGTATTGTCCCGAACAGTGCCAAAACAGCTTTTTATGTCACTTTTTTCTAAAGACACCAATGAATTCTATACCAGCTAGTTCACTGCACTTTGACCGTACCTTTTCTTGTCCCTGTACAGCTCTTGAATTGGGGTAGAATGGAAAAATAAATGCAAAGGGTGGCTATAGTGGCTGCAGGTAACAAAAAAGACTAGAGGAATACTGACTTCTCAGCTCTGGTTAAGGAAAGCAAAAAGGCTAGCTGAAAATGAGAACTGACAATACTGTTTGGATGGAAGTAAAACCGAGGCTGTGACCACTTGTGAGCATGAAAGGTCCTATAGCATTTTTTCCTAGTCTTGCTAGTGCTGGTGTCTTGGCACAACATGAGCATCTGCACCCTACCTTCCCTCTAAGGCTTCAGCTGCATATGGCTTTCTTCTCTACCATATGCTTCAAATTATTGTTGTGAGTGTCACTCAGCATCTGTGTTTCAGTCAAGATATGATTGCCTTTTAGTAGTAGGAGGAACTAATCAAGCTTTCATCCTCAGCTTGCAGCCAATATTGTCTCCATGTTATTAATATATTTCTCACCTGTTTATTTCCTTTAACATGATTCATCTTAATTGTAGAATTTTCACTGCAGAATTTTTCCCACCATTTTTTCCTTCACAAACACCAAGCTGGGTCAAGTTCCATTTCTTTTTAAATAACATTGTTTCTCTCCATTTCTGCATTAACTACCTACATAGAATTAGAGGTGCCCCTTTAAGTGATATCCATTGTTCAGGTTTTCCCTTGGTCTGAAATGCTGTATTTTAAGACCCTGTTTTCAATTGCTTTCAATGGTTCTAAACTTTAATTGTTTTATTAGAAGCTTTCCATTCCAGGTGTTTGCCTCTGGCTGAATTTGTTTGCAAAGTTTCATTAAAAATGATTTGTCCTTTTCTGAGAACAAGGCAGGGGGAAAGTATGTTAAGAACCCTTCCTCTCTTGTTTTGAAGTTCTCTTGGAACAGAAATACTTTTCTTTCCTAACTGATGAGTTTGAGGAGTTGTAAACCTGTAAGGAGGGGCTCCTAGGTATTCCCTGTTTCTTGTGAGTTTGTCAGGTAAGCCGCTGTGGAGTTAGGAAGTAGGAAGACTGAACTCCCAAGCAGCATATAACAGGGGTAGGGAACCTTTTCTGGCTGTGGTCTGGAAAGACCTACCCTGAATCAGAGATGGGTGATGCACTAGGACTAGGACTGTGGCACTGGCCACTGCTGCTGTTTCTCTCTATGGCAGCATGGGGAAAGTGCCTGCTGCCAAAGTCCTCTGATGCCAAATACTGCCAAAGACCCACATCCATGTTTTGGATGCAGTCTGCAGGCCACAGTTTGTTGACCTGTACCTGCTGAGGAGCCTGGCAGGGGAACTGGTAGGAAACCATCAAAATCCTGCTTTGTATTTAAGACAATTTTCTTGAAATTGAGAAACATTTCAGTTTTGGTAAATCAGCATTTTAGATAGAAGTGTTAGAGCAAAATATCAAAATGTTTCCAAACGGTTCTAGTCACAATTCTGCTGATGTGGAAGTCAGGATGGTTCCAGACAATATTTTTTTCTTTAGCTTGTTCACTTAAGATTGCAGTAGGTAACAAACAAAATAAAAGTACAAAAATTGGCAAAGTCAGACATTAAAAAGGTTTAAAATGCTAAAATTAATTTTGCTGGTGTCATCATAATTCAGACTTATAGGAAATATGCATTATAATTAATACAGAATCACATACTTTGCTTTTCTACAAAATCTGCCTCATTTGGATTCCAGGATAAGTGTTTAAAGAAGGAATCAGATACAATGACTCATCACATTTGATGCAGAAGTTGGAGGGTAAGTGGGATGAAGGGACAAAAAAGACTAGTCTCATGGTTGAGGCAAAAAAATGCTCTCCTAGATAACTGGATTCTATTACAGCCTCAGCCTCTGAGTACCTATCTGGTATTGAGTAATTCACCTGGGCACCTTAATCATTATGGGCGCATCCACACATGCAAGCACGTGCGCTTGCAGCAGCTCAAATAGAAGCGGTGCAAATTTGAGCTGGGGCTTTTTGCCTCAGCGCACATGCTCGGACATGCACTTTGGTGTGGAGCAAATTATGCCACTAGGGGCAAAATAACCCTGCCTGGCTCCTCCCAGATCTTCAGCCAGGGGGAGCTAGAGCCCAGGGTCAGCACCTGTCCTGGCCCCAGCAATATAAAAAGCTGCCCTGGCAAATAGCTCAGGGCTACTAACTCTCAGAAGTTTCTGGGGCCCAGCCAAGGTATCTGGACACTACCCCTTGTGCCAGCTGGACTGCTGAAGCAGCCCTGAGAGTTCCCTGCCCCCTCTACCCGCTGCAGCAGTCTGGCAGTGGGGGCTGATTCCTAGCTGTGACCTGCTGCACACCTGCCAGACTCAGATGGGGACTGCAGAGCCAGTAGAGGCATCTACCCCTCTGGGCCAGCTGCCAGTGGACTGTGGTTGCAGGGTTGCCCTTTGTGCAGCATTACTGCCATGTGTGCCCCTGCCCAGCCATCTGGGCAGCTATCACCTGTAAGATGTTCCAGGTGTGGCGGCCTGCTTTGAATTGTCAAAGCATGTCCTCCTGGTCCCATTTGGCCAGGATATTAGCCACAGCCAGCTGGGTCCAAGGTGCCAGCTCTGAGCAGGCAGGGTCTTGCCACTGGCCTCCCTAGTAGGAATTCTGGTGTTCCCTATTGGAAAACTGAAAAAAAAAAAAATCCCAAAATCACTCTCTAAAATACCCCCAAATCCATGTTCCTCCACAAGTAAAACAAAACACCAATATAAAGAGAGAAAGTGAGACGGAGACAGTGATCAGTTGGACAATGTTTTATTGATATATCTACAGTGTTAAAGCAAGTCTCTTATCAGAATAAGAAAGTGAACTCTAAATACAGGTTTCATGAATTCATGAATACATATTTTGCTGCCCCCACACAAGGGGTTGGTCCCCCACACAAGGGGTTCAGCCCCCCAACAGAGGGTTCAGCCCCCCAACAAGGGCTGCACCCCCCCAACAGGGGATTCAGCCCCCCAACAGGGGGTTTGTCCCCCACACAAAGGATTCACCCCCCAAAAGGGGGTTCAGCCCCCCAAAAAGGGTTCAGATCCCCAACAGAGGGTTCAGCACTGTCACAAGGGGTATGGCCCCCCAACAGGGGGTTCATCCCCCACACAAGGGGTACAGCCCTCCAATGGGGGCCAAGTGGACCCCACAGGGGCTACCACCTCCCCTGCAAGGC
>NW_005841970.1:1761346-1773830 GCF_000455745.1 Alligator sinensis
CCTCCCCACAGTCCCTTACCCCCTCCTTCATCCCCCCAACCAGCACGTGCTGAAACGCATGGCCTGGCTGGCCGCATGTTTCAGCACCAGGGCGAGGGGTAACCATAGAGACACTCTGAGCCACTTTTTTATACTTTGCTTTTTTTAGATATCCAGGGGATATCCAGGGGTCTAATTTTCTCCCTGAGCTGCAAGTTTGCAGTGGGGGGAAATTATTTTGTTCCTGCATGTGCCTCTTGCCCCGCCTTAAAGGGGTTTGAGGTGGGGCAAGAGGCACCTGCACGCTTGTGTGGATGTGCCCTACTTGTGTAATCCTTGCTTTCTGGGGGGTCCAACTTTAAACACTTTAGTCTGATTTTCACTGTTAACTGTGGCTGAAGTAAATGATTTCTGCTACGAAAAATGAAAGTGACACAGCATAGACGCTTTCAAGTGGGCCCCCAAATCAGTGGAAAATTGAGTTTAATTTCTTTGTTCCAATTACCCATCTGCAAATAACCTCAATAGACTCACTGATTGTTAAGAATAGCTCACATACTATAATGATGAGCTTTGTAGGAAAGCCCATATACAAGTTAATTATTCTGTTTTCAGAACAGGGCTTAAAGAATGTACAGTAAATAGGGCATGAGGCTAATGATTGGACAATGAGAATAAAAAAACCCTATTGAATAACTGAAAGAGCAGAGGGCAATATGTGAGGCTGGGGTCCTGTGAGAAAAGATAGCATGTGATCATGTAATTAAGGACTGTATAAATTATGCAGGTGCACAAAGGGGTCAAATTGAGGTATGTCAGGTTTTGAGTATGTGAGTTTGTAATATCTTAACTTTCTTTCCTTTTTTATATGGAGACTATATAGTCTATATTATATATAGTCTATATAGTATGGAGACTATATTTTATCACTAAGCAAATTAATACATTTAGTAATCATGATAACCTAGTTTTCAAAATTGTTGGTTATAGAACACCACAATCCAGGGGAACTGACTGTAATTACAGGTTTCCTAAATTGCTATGAAAAATTGTATTTAGCCTTTAGTGCGCACACATATTTCTTGCTGCGGAATCCACCATGTGTCAAACTATACCAACAAAGAACTTTGGCTTTCAAATGAATAGAAAAGAAACTTTATCTAGCATACATTGAGCCTTAAAGAAATTAAAACAAAACCAAAACAAACACCTCAGATATAACCTATATCTGTTTTCACACATACCTCTCACACCTGGCATAGTCATTATCTTCTCAATGTAATTCAAGCAAGTGCATGCATTTGTGTTTTTTCCCTGACATCCTCTTACCCTCTAAATATGGAATAACATCACTGAAGCCTAACCAAGACTGTATTGTCACTTTGCAGTACACTCAAGTGGTAAAAAGAGCTTGCTCTAAAGGGTAAAGAGAGATTTCCCAAATGTGAATATTTTTTCTTCCAAATTACCCAGGTCTGAGGTGCAAATGAAAGTTGTTTTCAAGCCTTGATTGGTTACTTTGAACCCTGCACAGGGGGCAGGCACAGCCCTGTTGTGCTTAATACCAGGTGCTTAAAGGAGAATGAGGGAAGGCCTAGCTGGCTGAGCATGGTTAGGATGGAAGGGAGGGTGTATTCAGCATAAATAGAAAGTGTAGTAGAACTGCCCTCACAGTATGCACAGTGCACACCCTGAGATATCAGGGAGGAAGTCCAGCTGAGTCAGTGAGAAATCCAGCCCGAGTCTCCCAATGCAGTAAAGCCACACTGCACTCCCAAGTGTAGGTTATAGCTAAAAATCACTGCCCAGCCTTGAGCTGGGACTCTGGATTTAAAGCACAAAGAACAGATTTAGGAAAGGCCTGTCAAGGGATTTAGTTCATCCCCTAGATGAGTGGGACTGTGTCTTTATAGCACGGTTGTTAAAGCTTAAGTTCAGTCTACCTTTAAAAAAACCCCCAAACCACCTATTAAAAAAATGTGTAAAATGCAACCCTGCACTGAAATATTAGTTAGATTAGATAACCTAACGCTAGTGTTCTCCATCCCCGGTATCTATTATTGTGAGACCACTGTGTAAGCATTTTCTTGAATCAAAAAAAGCATTCTGTGGCCCCTTGAAATACTTCAAATTGGACTGAACCCATTTGAAGTGGTTTCTCTGACTTTCCTGTTTGGTAACTCCACATCAGCAACAGCAAGACCAGTATAATTTAAGTGGGAGAGAATGTTCCTAAATTTGTCAAGACAGGGGGAAAAAATCAAGTAAATAAAAGCAAAAATAACATTTAACCTTTTTGGCTCAGTTATAATCATCCCCCATTCCTCACCACTGATACATAAGAGCACAGATTGTGATAGGTTAGTTGACATCAGCCTTCTTGACAGTAATGTTAGAAACAACCCTGGAGAGATGCACAAAGTACCATGTAATTCATTGCCTTCCTTTTGAATGATCAAGTGTGTTTGTATGGGGATGGCTATAAATACTTTTTTGTTTATGCTCTAGCCCAAGGGCAAATCCGTGATAGAGACAAGATTCTGCAGCCACAGAAAACTCAGCGTTCTACTGTACCATTAATAGGAGCTTCTAAGTACTTCTGAGAACCTAAAAATAAATCTGTACAGCTCATAACATTTTTATAGCTACAGTTATCAGAGAGAGAACAAAATAGGGTAAATGTTTCAAGTCTAAACAAACTTAAAAATAACATTTTCTAAATAAGATGTATATTCAAATATAGGTCAAGTGTGACATTCATATTTGAATTGAAATTCAGAAATTTGAAATGTTGGTCCTGAGCCAGCCAAAATTGTGGAGTCTCCCTGCAGAGTTTGACACCTGCAGAGAATAATGGTAATTCCAGTGTAAAGAAATGCTGAGACTACTAGTATGAAATGTCTCTAACCTGTTTCTCCTCCCAATATGTTCAGTGAATGGGTTGCCGAATCTGACTTTAATCAATTGTCATAAATCACAGATTGCATTTGGATTCTGTCCTGTATTAATAATATGCATAAGACAAAATTGTAATGCTCCCCGCCCCCTTTACGACACTTTTTAGTCATAGGAATGTTAGGGAGCCCTTGAGTCATGGATTATAGTCCCTGGTTATCAAAGACAATCAAATTATAAACCAACTGGCCAACATTTTAAAATGAGATAAGAATAATGGGAGCAAGTCGGACTGTACTTCCCATATCTCAAAAGGAATGTAGTAAATTAGAAAAGGTACAGAGAAGGGCAGCCCAAACAATAAGGGGTATGGAGCAGTAGCCATACCAGGAAAGACTAGAAAGGCCACGACTCTTCAGTTTGGAGAGGAAAAGGCTGAGGGGGGGATGTGATAGAGGTCTACAAAATCATAAAGGCTTTCAACCAAGTGAACTGGGAACTGTTGTTCACCAAGTCCCAGAATACTTGAACAAGAGTATTCACCTACTGAAATTAGTAGGTGACAGATTTAAAACTAACAAGAGAAAGTACTTTTTTACACAGCACAATTAACTTATGGAATTGATTGGGCAGTGGATGCAGATAACATAGCCAGGTTCAAAAAGGGACTAGATAAATTCATGGACAATAAATCTACTCGTGGCTACTGAACTGAACAGAATGGTTGGAGATGTTTCCTTTAACTCTCTAAACTAATAGTGGTGGGTGCCAGGGAGGGCATTGAACAGGAGACAGATCACTCTAGATATCTCTGGTCCAGGAAAGATTCACGATTTCCCAAAGCGGGGTATTAGAGCAGCACCCAACACTGCAGGGGTGGCTACATTTCCCAGCTGGAGTGGGAGCAGGGGAAGGGAATGTGCCTCTGTGCACCAAGAGGAAGGGAGAGAGAAGTTTCATCTGCTTTAGGGACTCAAAAAAACCCCAGGAGGCTCCAGCAGTGTGCCCCAATCCACAAATGTGCAGGGTGCAGTCATGCCATTGCACCCCCTCTGGATCCACCCTTGCCCAGTCCAGTAGTCATCAAAGTCCTACCCTGCCCCCCGTTCCGCCTGACTTCAGGTTAACACGGCTAACGACCTCATTTAATTTTCTAGTGAAAATATCATGGAAGCTGGTGCTGAAAGCCTTTTTGAAGTTGAGGTATGTGACACCTCCTGCTCTCTCCCCATCCATGAAGCCTGTCATTTTGTATAAAGGGAAAAGTGAGTTAGTAAGACTTGACTTACTTTTGAAAAACCTGTGCTGGCTGTTCCTGATCATCTTATTCTCCTCTAGGGTCTTAGAAATAGAGTCCTTGTTGATTATGCTCCATATTTTTTCCAGATATCAATCTTAAACTGATCAGTGTGTAATTTCTGTTCTCCTTTTCTAAAAATTTGGATCTGCAATTATCTTAGCCAGTTCCTTGAATACTCCAGGATGAACTTTATTTGCAGCTTGTGTAAGTAATCTTTAAACTGGTACTTCCCTACTTTAAATTAATACTTCCCAACTTTGATAGTCATCCACTCCCTTATCCTTGCTGCTAACTGTGCTTATGATGTAACAATGATTTTTTAAAAACTGAAATAAAAACAGCATTAAATACTTCAGCCTTCTCTACATCATCCATAATTAGATTCCCTTCCCCATTCAATATGGGACCTAAACTTCCCTTGGTTTTCCTCTTACTTCTAACATGCTTTGTTCTTTGCTAGCTGTATTTCTATTTATGCCTTGGCCTTCTTGATTTTTTTCTACTTACATTAATTTGCTATATCCTTATACTCAGTCACAAAAAGCCAAGTTTCTACTTTTTGTGAGACTTTTTAAAAAATACCAAAACTTGCAAGCCATTGAAAGTTCACTCTTCAGCCAGGCTGGTCTCTTGCTATTCTTTTATATCATTGTGTTTATAATGATAAATAAGACACTTTATATGGAAAATAATTTTAAATGGAATTTAATTACTTGAAAAAAATGTGCATATGTGCTCTCTCTCTCTCTTCTCCCTCAACTTACTACTAGTGGATATGGCATAGACACTAATGTTTTTTTTAAAGTGTAATAAATGACAAACTGCCAGCAGAAAATTACCTTTCATTTGGTAAATGTAACAATTGCACGTGTTTTTTGACATGAGGAAAAAACCGAATATATGCAAATATCAATTTATAATTTGCATATTTTCTGTGGATAGGTAAAGAATTATTGAAAAGCAACATTCTAATGTTGCTTGTTATATAAAATCTTTAAAAAATATTATTTCACTACCATCTACTCAGGTCAATCATTGGCTCGATCTAGTTTATTCAAATTCATAGCTATTAAAAATAACACTTTATTATTTCCTTTCAACAAAAGTTTTCTTTGGCAGAATATTAATATTCCAGTTATCGTTATGGATCTTGTTTTTCCCTGAGATGAAATGTGATTTGCTCAGGTATCCTGTGTTGGGTGGGATGAAGTATTCCACCTAACTCAATGACAGAAACAGCAGTACTAATGGAAATGATACCATTGATAGGGTTGTAATAACACAGAATTGTCATTGTTGCCTTCTGTAAGGAAGGTTTTTTACACATTTCCAGCTTTGTCCCCAACCTCCCAGCTTGCTACAGTAGGTTGTAACATACTAGAGCATTCAGGGCATGTACAGACTTCTGTTTCATGGGGGTTCCCATGCATAAGAACCATACTGGTTTTGTTCTCTACAGAAGATGGTTGTAGAAATTTCCATTTACTAAGGTGATGCAAGCACCTACTCTGGACTCCTTTAAGAGATGTTTGAACATTTATCTTGCTGGGATCTTTTGACCCCAGCTGACTTCTGGCCCCTGGGGCAGGGGGCTGGACTTGATGTTCTCCAGAGGTCCCTTCCAGCCCTAATGTCTATGACATCTATGAATCCTAACACTCTGAGCAAAGCGGAAGAAAAGCATCTTTGAAATTGCACCCTTGTATTAATAAAGATGACAGAATTGTCATTTTATCAACACTGTGCTATGCAAGCTGACATATTTGCTGTGATGATTAAAAAAAATCACCCCTTCTTTCAATCAAACTGGACTGAAATAAACAGAAGAGAATATATCTATTCACATAAATGTTTGAAATGTATACAAAGAATTGTGACTGGCAAAGAGCTTTTCAGATAAAGGCTTTTGCAAGAGAAAGCAGATAGTTGTCCTTTTTCTGGCTTGTCAGTGGGAAATCACTGACTGTTCAAAGAGAAAATTTGGTGGGATAGCTGAGGGAGGTGAGAAAATGGGTACATATAAAGGAGATCTGAGAGCTGTAAAAAGAGAACTGAAGGTTTTTGAGGAAGTAATAAATATAAATGGTGACATTTCACAGTTTTGTAAAAGAAAATTCAGGAGAAATTCAAAATTTCACCCTATAAACTAAATAAGTAAGAGATATGTAGCATAATCTTTCATGAGCTTGAGCTCACTTCTTCAGACACTGTGGCCATGTCTGCACAAGATGCTGACTGCACAGTCGTAACTGCACAGTCATTTTTATTACTAGTTTATACTGGTATAAACCAGTACTAAATGACTGCACAGTAACCTGAGTTACTAATAGTGCCAATTAATGGCTTTTTCATGATGCTGACTGCCCAGTAGCCCAAGACTACTGCACAATAGCATTGTGTCACAATTTTTGCCATGTGGGGCTACTGGGCAGTCAGCATCTAGAGTAGATGCAGCCAGCATCTGAAACAGCGAGCAGCATTTGATAGTAAGCTCTGGCTCACAAAAGCTCATGCTATACATCTCTGTGTAGCTTGTCTATAAGGTGCAAATCTACCCTGCCTTCTGTCTGACATCTGACATGGCTCATTACCTAACTCTTAAAAGACATTTGTTTGTGAAAGTTCAAAGTAGAAATAAATCCAACATAAAATGCAAAATCTGAGAGAGTAGATTTTTTTTTTGAGTCTCTCATTCTGGCTGCAGATATGATTTGGATCCAGCTCTAGTTGTGAGAGAAAATTGGAGATCAGAATTGGATAAAACTAGACTTTAGGTCTGCTGTGTAGAGATCTGCAAATCAAAAGGGGAAATCGCATCATGAAGGCAAGCTGCATTGCTGCAGGAGGTTTAAGATTCTGGATTCTTGGCCCAAGTCCACTCCCAGTCAGAGTTTAGCCATTACCTCCATTGAAGAGAACTTTAGTCTTTCTCCTTAGAAGTTATCACTTAACCACAATTTTATTTAAAAGGCAGGTAGATTTATAGCTTGGAGGCTTCTCTTCTGGAAAATAACATACTTTCTCTTAAATGCTCAATTAGAAAAAGTGAATGACTTTGAATAATCAACATGCATTGTAAATGATTCCTTTTTTTATATTCATTATTAAAAGACGTATCCAGTTGACTATTTTTTCTTGTCATCTGGGACTCCTTTTTTCCTGAAAGACTTCAGATCACAGTTCCCTGTAATTTGCAGGGGAACAGAGTGACAGATAGACTGATCTGCTTCTTCATACTTGAAAACTAGGGCTGTATTCTCCTGCTGCAACTTATGAGTACTTCCAACTGAAGCTAAGGGAAGTTACTCCCATCCTGCATTAAGCAAATCAAGCCTTGGAGTATTGCGAATAATGCTAGAAGGGACTGTGGCAATAATAGTCCTCATAGAGGTCTTGCTTGTTTGTTCTGTTTCTCATGTGCCCAAGGATGTGCATGTGTCATACTTATTGTAATTCATAGCTAAAGGAGCTACCAGCTGCCTTTTATAGATGCCTGTGATTTTGATGTTGAGAAGCATGGCTTTGAGCCCTCCAGGAGCATGGCTTTGAGCCTTCTTGGTGACTGTAATATCTGCATATGATCTAAAGTTGTTGCATAGGCACATGTTCAGGTTCAAATGTCCCCCGAAGCTGTCAGTTAGATAGTGGTGTTCTGAATGACTTGTACAGTGTTACAGTGCTAGTGGTATAAGTTTGCAGAGCTATTTAATGGGATTGCAGAGACAGTTCAAACAGGTTCCTAAGCCTATAGCTATGAGCAAGAAACCTTAGACTTTTTTAACTGTAGAAATTAAACCAGGCAGACACCTCCTGCTTCTTTCAAAATAAAACATGTTAAACTGTTCAGATGCCCAACCAATGTAGATGTCCAGATTTTGAGCAGGTAATTGGTGCACTAAATATCATAGACTGCAAAACTGTGTATCTCTTTCCAGCAGCAAATGCCTCTGAAACCTCCTTTAGCCATGTGAATATTTGGTTTCTTATAATGCTTTTTTAATTAGGTCACTCAGTCTACAAACAGATGTCACATTTTTCCTGGGATAAACCTTTATCCCAGGACAAAGCTCAATCATTTAGATGTCTGTGTCAATCCTGGGATCTATCCTAGGATTCACAGGGTAAGAAGTACTAACAGTTTATCCCAGGACATCACGAAGTGCATATGAATGGTTATCTTGCAATTGCACCATTGAATCATTGGCAAAAAAGCAGCAGTGCATTCAGCTGCTCACTAAATGGTCATTAGAAAGCTGATGTGTGTACAATACATGCCAAGCCAGGATATTTCTGTTCCAAGACAAACACAGGCACAACTCTTCCAGGGACAAATTCAATATTTTTTCCAAACCTCAGAGTATGTATGATATATGTGCTTAGTGATTCAACTACATTAATTTTAAACCCGTGTGTGTGGTGTGTATGTGTGACCATATATGCTCACCATGCAATGGGTATTTCTATGACTGCATATATATTAGAGCATACATTTATTTGATAACATATGTAATAATCAAGAAAAAAAATCCTAAACATATGCAGTTGGTTCAAGTATGGTAACTGAAGAACATTTTTACTTTTGTTTTTACTTTTGTTGCTTAAATTTTCAGCCATGGTTTTCTGTCCATGAGCAATTTTGTTCTGTTTTGAACATTTGCCTCAGTCTATAGCAGATATGATGTGATTCATACTGATGGAATCAATCCTGATCTTACCAATGGAAAACTTGGCTTGCATTCTAGGATGGGAGAAAAGGGAATCCTTGAAGTGCGTTTGTTGCCTGTTTCCTAGCTGCAACCTGGAAATAGTTAATGCATTGCAAGGACCTCAATGCTTGCCAGCTCCCTGTGAAGCCCTCTGGCAGATCCAATAGGCGCAGAGGCCAGAGGGGAAGAGCCTGCTGATGTTGACAACCTTTGGTTCTCACTAGGGGTCGCAGGATGTCAAAAAATCAATCTGCCAGCAAGGACAAAGATGCCAAACTCTGTGCAAATCAGCTTCAATGCAATCATTTGCAAATTGAGAATAATCCTTGGGAAAGCACACAAATTAGGACAGCAATTCCTAAACAAATTAAGGCCACATATTGTCTTATATCCTGGTAGCATTGGGTTCCTGTCGAAGCCAAGAATAAGCAGAATTTTAGCCTTGTATCTTGGAAAGCATCTAATTCTTAACAAATATGCTGAAGATCTGCTATAGGAAAGGCCTGAGGTTGACACAAAGGAAAGAGAATATATTTTAATAATGCATTTAATCAAGATATTAGCTAAACACTTGGCCAGACTCTGTATTTTCCATATAATTTTTAAAAACTAGCAGCATACACTGTTGTAAATGAATGACACATTTGGTTCATAACTGCAAGTGTCTTTCTCTTAAAAGCAAGTCATTTCCAGAGATGCCACTGTAGCTATTTCTGCACTTCTGAAAAGCATGTTTGTCCTTCCACTATGTAGTGTGTAGTATCTGACTAACTGGATAACTAAAGATTTTTCTTTTAAAGTACTGATATTAAAACACATGTCCAGTTTAGACTCTCAAAGAGTTTAAATTAAACTAGTTTTATATTACTGTTTTACTACTTTTAAAACAAACCTTTTGTTGATTTTTTTTTCCTCTATGCTCCAGCACCATGATTTTAGAAACAGGTGCAGTTTAACTTGCTTTTCTCATATCTTGGAGAAACAACTGGCTAGCTGTTGTGGTGATGGGGACTGTTGTAAGTACTGGATAGAGAGGAAAATATACCAGAAAAATTAGATGCAGATTCACTGATTGGCCTTTTTTTCTTTTTTCTTATCCTCTAAAGACATCACACTACCCTGTTCTGAGTTAAATTAAATACCACTGTACACCATGGTTATATCTAGTAAATATTTTTTGATATTATGGACTAATTGCATTCACTTTCATTTTTAAACATAAATGAAAAAACAGTGACAGACAGCTTGGATTCTGAAGAGAGATGAGGGAAAAATAGCAATCTAAACATATCTGTATGTGTGGATAGAAGTATAATAGGAATATGAATTTTTTTTTTACAAGTGAAATATGATTTAAAGAGTGTGAGAATTTGGTAAGGTTATCTGCTAAAAGCAAGGATATGTCTTAACTTTTCTGCTTTGAATATAGCTTGTGTAATGCATGTCAGATTTGGAATTTCATGTTAGAATGTACAGTATCTTGCATTAGTTTCTGATATGATGTCTGATCACATTTGTGTGTGGCCTGTCTTGTAAAATACTACTGGCAACTCGTGTTTTGTTCTTGTAATATTCATTATGACACAAATTTCTGTCTAGCATGGACCAAATATAGTTATACAAGTGTACAATTATTTTTTAATTATTGCAGGATAAGGAAAGGTTACATTTAAATATAGCTGCTTAATCATCACAGCAAATGAAAAGGAAGTTTTTCTGGTTTTGATTCACTTTCAGTATAAACAGATACATAAATTTGGAGTTTATTAGTTAGGTGAATCCCTGGCATCTGATCCCTGAATCATATATTATGAGATGTATTAACAAGAATGTCATTTATAGGACATAAAAAATAATTCTCCTGTTCTAGTCAAGCTGTAGGAGGCCTCACCTAAAGTACTATGCCCAGTTCTTTCTTTAAGAAAGATATGGACAGATTGGAGAGTAACAAAAATTATTAGAGATCTACAAAATATGACATATAATAAAAACCTGGAGGAATTGGGATTATGCAATTGAGAATTGGGAATGTTTCTAAAGAAGAAAATACTAAAGGAGGTATCTGATAGGATTTTGACTACAAAGGGGTTGTTACAATGAAGACAGCAATTATTTTTTCTCTAGACCCACCAGGGACAGGAGAAATGGGTCTAAACTGCAACAAAGAAGATTTTGTTAATATATGAAAAAAGACATGTTCAAACTATGGGGGTGGTTCCCATAGAACAGATCTCCTAGTGAGATTGTCTCCATCATTGTAAGTTTATAAGATCAAGTGAGACAAACTGGGAGGGTTTAGATAGGGATGATCCTGCTCTGAGCTACTAAATGACCCCTTATGGTCTCTTTTCGACATTTTTTTCTATTATTCTTATTTTTGTTTGACAGATTGATAAGCTCAAGTGAAAAAAAATATTAGATCTTTGGAAGTGCTTGGATTTCCAGTCTTGGTTTGGGCCCATAACTGTGTGAATATTTTATTAACATTAGTCATCTCTATTTCTTTGTCATCTCTAGTACCACAAAAAAATTGTAATTTTGTAGGAAGGTGAAAAGCAAACTTAAGCATATTTTTTTTAAAGAATGTAAGAAGTACAGTATTAGGTCAGACCACAGGTTCATTGAAGGCAGTATCCTGTATTTCACAGTGGCAGAGACTGGCTAAGGGGAAGAGCATTTCCGCAGGACTTGACCAGACTGATCTGTTCCTGACTCTCTTCCCTTACAGCTTCCAGGGTTTAGAGGCCTAGGAAGTCCTAATCTGTGGGTTATAACCATAAATTAATGTTTAATACCCAGCGATTGACCTATCCTTGATGAATTTTTCCAATTGTCTTTTGAAGTTGAGTCTCATGTATCAGTGTCCCCGCACGTCAAAAAGGCAGTGGGGGCACTTTATCTAAAGCTTGTTGAACAAACTTTAATTAAAGCACCCCTGCACCATTTTGAAGTGTGAGGGTGCTGATACGCGAGACATGGAGGGAGGCTGGCTGGAGCGCGGTAATTACCATGCTCCAGCAGACCTGGATTAATCAAGTCAGCCTCCCGGCTCGTGTTTAGGCACCTATGGGCTCAGTTCTGCAGGCGTGTTAAGTAGAAGTTACACTGAAACAATAGAGTAGCTACTGAACTAGGCTCAACTTGTGAACTGTATGCATATACTACATAGATGATATATGTATAATTATTATAAAATATGTACTTATACAAAATAGTTGATTCATAGTTGGGTTTATAGCACAAAATGATTGCTTTGGTGGCTGAAAAAGCATTCATCCTTTGGGCTACAAAGATATATTATCTACATCTCCAGGCAGAGGTTATTAATTATTGCTACCAGGCATATCAGTAGTTCATAAAAGAAGCTTATGTTGCACAATCCAGGAAAGCAGTCTATAGTAACAAAACAGAACGGTAATAACTACAATACAAGTAATTTTGAAGAGCAACCTGATATTATGAGTAAAATGATCATTCATGCTTTTACAGCATTGCAGATCCAAAAGGGATACCATTTAAGTACATCTATAGATTCATAGATTCATAGATGTTAGGGCCGGAAGGGACCTCAATAGATCATCGAGTCCGACCCCCTGCATAGGCA
>NW_005841970.1:1774620-1786834 GCF_000455745.1 Alligator sinensis
GGACTGTGTAGTCATCCAAGTCACAGCCTCTGAAACTTGTTCACCTGTATGGGGTGGGATACCGTATCGAAGGCCTTCCTGAAGTCTAAGTATACGACATCCACCCCTCCTCCTGTGTCCAGGCGTTTCGTAACCTGGTCATAAAAAGAGACTAGATTGGTCAGGCAGGATCTGCCTGCCATGAACCTGTGCTGGTTTCCCCTCAGCATAATTTGTCCTGCCAGGCTCTCGCATATGTGAGCCTTGATAATTTTTTCAAAGACTTTGCCAAGGATGGAGGTGAGACTGACTGTGATGCTTTTATGCATGTGATGCTTTTCTGGAGCAAAATTCTCCTAGCACTGCATTTTGAAACCTTGCTGGCATCATGCCACTTTCATTAATCAACTGTATGTCCAAGTAATTTCTTCTGCATTTGAGGACAGAAGGAGATTGTAATGAAGAAATGTAATGTAAAGAAACCTCAGGTAAATATTGAAGCAGGTAAAACAAGACTGCTAACCATAACAAGTGCAAGGTGCTGCACCTAGGGAGGAAGAACCAGCAGCATACCTACAGGCTGGGGAACTCCCTTCTTGTCAGTGCAGAGGCAGAAAAGGATCTTGGAATCATTATTGGTGCCAAAATGAACATGGGCCGACAGTGGGGGGACGCGGTCAAGAAGGCCAACCGTACCTTGTCATGCATCCACAGATGCATCTCAAGCAGGTCCAAGGAGGTGATCCTCCCCCTCTATGCAGCACTGGTCAGGCCACAGTTGGAGTACTGCGTCCAGTTCTGGACGCCGCACTTCAGGAGGGATGTGGACAGCATTGAGAGGATTCAGAGGAGGGCCACCTGCATGATCAGGGGGCAGCAGGGCAGGCCCTATGAGGAGAGGCTACGGGACCTGAACCTGTTCAGCCTCCACAAGAGAAGGCTGAGGGGGCATCTAGTGGCCATTTACAAACTAGTCGGGGGGACCAGCAGGCATTGGGGGAGTCCCTGTTCCCCTGAGCACTACCAGGAGTGATTAGAAATAATGGTCACAAGCTGGCAGAGGGTAGATTCAGACTAGATATCAGGAGGTGATACTTCACTGTCAGGGCGGCTAGGATCTGGAACCAAGAGAAGTGGTGCTGGATCCTACCCTGGGGGTCTTTAAGAGGAGGCTGGATGAACACCTTGCTGGGGTCGTTTGACCTCAATGCTCTTTCCTGCCATGGCAGGGGGTCAGACGTGATGATCTGTCAAGGTCCCTTCCGACCCTACAAACTATGAAACTATATTGATAATATGTATGGCTAATTTTCTTAACAATTCAAAAATAGGCAATCTTCCTTTCTTGAGGAGTGACTTTTAGTGACCCAGAATTTTGAGAGGTTTTTTTGGTTGTTGTTTATATAGGGTTTGTTTATAATAAAGCTTCCCTATATATTGAGGTTTTCATCTTCATTCAGCTGGAGAGAAAATCTCCCTGATGCCATACATCACTGCCGGATTATGTTAAAAAAATTCTTTCCTTCCTCGTTTTTGCCTTGAGTATTTTAACTGAAAATTTTTCCAACTATGAAATCTGTTGGTGGGAAATCTCTTACATCATTGGTTAGGTTTCTTGCCTTAGAATAGCATTTATAGAATCTGGCAATATAGGGTATAGCTTATGAAAAGCTCACGTCTCGGAAAGAGTTGGTGTATAAGGTGCTACCTTGGCCAGCCTTCTTAGAATTGTTAACAAAGAATGTATTAATAATCTGTTTTAATATCCAAAAGGGTAGACAACTATGGAGAGATGCTATATGAGCCAAGTTAGAGGCTTTTCCCTTAAATGCACATTGCTTAAAACAGTGGATCCCATTCTCAAGGTTCTGAGCATTCTAATCTCCCAGGAAAAGAAGGGAAGTTATGGCTGCTTAGTATAAGCCCAATATAGGTTTTATCCTGCTAAATAACAGCTTTCTAAGTTTAATTTTCCAAGAGATGTGACAATATGGCAGGACTGACCTTGTCTATTTCCAATCAGCCCCATAACAGTACTTGTTTATAGGTACAAGATGAAGAGAATTTAAATCATAACTCCATAGAGCAGTGGTCTTTTTGTACCAGTTTTATTTGAAGTTATCCTGGGGTCACTTAACAGAACCCTGATAGGCCTCACAGTAATGCCATATATTTTCTTATTCTCAATAGGCCTTCGCTCATTTAAAACATCACTTATTTATGCAAAAAGCTTCAGTGAAATCAATATAACTATTCCTTTTGGTGCTAATGAATGCAAGTAAAAGGATGCAGATCTTCCTCATTAAGACAGAAACAGATCTAACATTATTATTATTTAGTAAGTGAGGTTTGTATGCTTGATATTTCACAAATAGGGGAATTTGAAGCCCTATATATTCTGTGGGAAAATGCTGAAATTCAGCATATGTTGTAAATGATTTGCACCAAAAAATTTGAGTAGGCATAAAGTTGACTCAAACCATTTTTTTGTATTTAGGCCATTAGGCTGTCAGTGACTACTTTGAACTATTGGTGGTATTGTAGATTATATATTAAGTGTTTGAAGGTGGTATATCATTAAGTACTAATTAAATACTAACAATATGGAGGTTTTTTCAGCTCAGACTTAGTCAAGGTTAACATTTTGGCATTTAATAGTTTAGTATTTATATTGTTGGACAAAATGTATTAGAACTAATGACATTAGAACTGTTATTAGAACCAGGTTTCAAAACTTATCTTTGTCCCCATCTAAATGAAAAACTTAAATATATATATATATATATTTTAAGGACTATAGTGCTGGGGATAGATAAGTAGGAAATATAATTAATGTTACCATTTTAGTTCACTATTTTTACTAGTAATAAAATAATGTTTATTTTATTCAGAAAAGAACCTACCAAACTCACAAAGTAAAGGGTATTGCTGCTATTTAGGTGAGTAGAAGTTTTGCTATGGACTTCAATGGGAACAGGGCCAGATAAAATTTGAGGGCTAAATCCTGCTTGCTCTTACAACTAGTTCTATGCACTTCTAGGTAAGCAAGGATTGGCTTGCGTGTATTTGTGTCAGATTAAAATAATAGATATCAGCTACTAACCACTGTTGTTAAACATATTAAATCCATTTGCCAAATATTTAGATTTAGGTTCCTTATCTGGCAGTCTGCATTTCTTTTCAGAGACAGAAACAGAATGAAGAGCCACAAATCAACAAAGATCAGGGCTTATGCACACTGTTTATTAACTATGAGCATGGCAGGATGCTTCCTATGACTTGGAGTGTAGTCCTATGAGTTTGCTTCAGACAAATGTATACTTAACATCATCTGACCCCTTTAACTTTGAACAGTGATTCTCCAATTAAGCTCTTCTGGCCCTAGATTTAAATAGCTGTCCACAGCTGCTGTAAATTGATTTATTCCCTGATGCGGGTCAGGGATGCTGAGCAAACACCAGAGAATGACAGTTTCTAATTTAGGTATCTGTACTAAACTGAATCTATTTTATGCTTTGTTTCCTTTGGTTTGTTTTTGTCTTACCATTAACACAAGTTTTAAAGGCAATCTTAGGTTTACTCTTACAGTTTCTATAATGATATGAAATGGAGAAGGGCGTGCATAAGCACTAATGGGCATTTGCATGCACATATGCACACACACATATTGCTATAGGCCGAGCAACTAGCAACAGCTATTACTATTACTAAGGTTGCCTGACATTGCTTATTTAAGGCTGTGTTTCTAGTTACTTATAACTTGAGCAGTAGTTAAACTTTAACTATTTATCCTGAGGCTTCTGTGCTGGGTGTCTGCTTTTGCCTGTTTCTGTGGTGCATGTGTTTGGGTTTTGTTTGGGGTTTTTTTCATATTAGCTGGTAAAATCATCATTTGTAGCACAAGTTAAAGAGGAAGACTTTGACCTATGTTAAAAATGGCTAGTGATATTTTCATTGAGCATCTCTATCAGACTTTGGAGGAGGCCCTTACAGCTTTTCAAGCATGTACCATTTCTTATCCTCATTCCTTGTGAAAATCTGTCCCAGTTTCATCAAGTCACAAACCTTCAAAAGATTATTTTGCAGGTGTTCAGAAGGGACTTAATAGATTTCAGTCACTCAGTTTCATCAAGAATCATGCTCCCACCTCATGTTGAGCAGAGCTTCCTCTGTTCCTCTGGACACCTGGCAGTGGGGGGAGAGATTCACACCTGTGCTCTCAATTCTTCTTTCCACACTATTGAGCCAGGCAACATACAGAAGTAAGTTTTCTGACAGGAGTGGGACGAGCACAAGAAAAGAACACAGAGGAGAGGTGATTGGGCTATGATCCTAGGTGTGTGCTGGAAGCTAGCAAAATGGAGAGAGGGAAACCTGAGAATGGGTGTTGGGCTGTATTCTGGGATGCTGTACCTGGTTGGATAAGAAGGCTGAAGCCATTGGCGACATGTAGGGGGTGCACATACACCCTCTGAGCATGGTGATGCACCCCCTGCGAAAAGGCACTGCCGACACTGTCAGCAGTGCCTGCGGGTAGTCACTGCTTGCCACCCCACCCCTCGCCAACACTGCTGGTGGTGTCTGTGGGCAGTCCACAATCACTGCTGGCTGCTGCCGCTGCTACCAGCCGTGTTTGAGGGTGGTCGCTGACCACTAGTCAGCGCTTGACACCCCTGTCCCCTGCCCCGGCTGCCAACAGCTCTGCGGCTGCCTGTGGCAGTTCCCCACTTCCCTCCACCACACTCCTGCCACTGACAGCATGATTGCCACCTGCAGGAGCTCACCGTGCCCCCCCAGCCACTGGGGACATGTGGTGTTCATGGCTAAAGCTGAATGGACTAGGGTGGGTAGAGGGGTGAGAAGAGCTGCATGAAGAGCTGAATGTGAGAGACTGAGCTGGTGATAAGTCCTGAAGGATGATACTAAGACTTGCTGGATAAGAAGACTGGGACTGGAATGAGAACGGTGTCAAGTAGATACTGAGACCTGATAGATGAGGAAAATGAGTCTAAGATGGGGAGCCAGGAGTAAGAAAAGGACAGGCAGAAGATAATGAGGCAAAATGGGTAAGAATATGCAAATGAATCTGTGCCCACTCTGGATGCTACCTCTGGAGCTTGGAATGGATCCTGCCATTTCTCTGTGACTGGCAAATACTGGCCATCTCTGCCCCTTTTAGAGCTGGTACCCACCAGCTTTCAGTTTCTCTGTTAACTCAAGTGGCACAGCTGTATTTAGCAAATCTGAAATTTCAGATCCTGGAGACGAATCGTGCGAATGTCAGTATGAAGCTACATGATGGTGTTTGTGATTTTTTTTTTTCAGTTTCTTTTCTTTCAGAACTTAGCAATTGTACACAAAATTACATTAAAACTGGAGATAGGCCTGTTGAAAGTCTCTGGGTTGGGGTCGGACAGGAGAACAGCAAGGGTGATGTTGTCATGAGTGTCTGCTATAGACCACCAGACCAGGAGGATGAGGTGGAAGAGGCCTCAAACAGCTAGTGAAAATTTCCCGGTCACAGGCCCTGGTTCTCATGGGGGACTTCAATCACCCTGACATCTGCTGGGAGGGAAATACAGCAGTGGACAGGCAATCCAGGAAGTTTTTGGAATGTATTAGGGCCAACTTTCTGGTGCCAGTGTTGGAGAGGCCACTAGAGGCAGTGCTCTTTTTGAACTGTTGCTCACAAACCGGGAAGAATTGGTGGGAAAAATAGTAGTGGATAGCAACTTGGGCAGCAGTGACCATGAGATAATTGAGTTCAGGATCCTGAGGAAAAGGAGGAAGAGAGCAGCAAAGTTAGGGCCCTGGACTTGAAAAAACAGATGACTAACCCAGGGAAGAGGAAGATCAGAAAAAATGTGGGTCCTTTACTGAATCGGTGAGGCAACCTAGTGACATATGATGCAGAAAAAGCTGAAGCACTCAATTTCTTTTTTGCCTTAGTCTTCACAGGCAGTGTTAGCTACCAGACTACTGAACCTGGCAGCCCAAGCTGGAGAGGAGGTGAGCAGCAGACAGTGGTGAAAGAACAGGTGAGAGGCTACCATATTTACTTGAATACAAAATAACCCTGAATATAAGATGAACCCTCCCATAATTAGATTCAATATATGGAACTTTTAAAAAATTGTTTTAACTTCCCAGATATAGAATATAGGTATTGGAGGGTTGTATTGAATCCCCACCCCCACCGCTATATCAGGGAAAGCAGTGGCTGGGGGTATCAGGTGGCCCTCTGCCTCCTTTCTTGTCTCCACCTCTGCCACCTGAACTCCCCCCACCCCAGTTCTCCACAGCTTCTGCGTGTCCTCCCTGCTCCCCCAGCCTCTGACCCTTCCCCCTCAACTCCCCAGTCCCTGCCTCTTCTCTTCCCACCACCCTCCTGCCCTTACTGTCAGATGTTGTTCAAGCTGCTCTTCAGCAAGGCTTTTGGTATGATCTCCCACAACATTTTCATAAGCCAGCTAAGGAAATATGGGTTAGATGAATGAACTGTAAGGTGTAAAACTGGCTGGATCATCAGACTCAAAGAACTGTAATCAATGGCTCCATATCTAGTTGGCAGGTGGCATCGAGTGGAGTGCCCCATGGTTCAGTCCTGGGGTTGGTTTTGTTCAACATCTTCATCAACCATCTGGAAGATTGGATGGAACGCACCCTCAGGAATGGTGTCAGGATGACACCAAGCTGGGTGGGGAAATAGATACACTGGAGAGTAGGCCTAGGATTCAGTAAGACCTAGACAAATTGTAGGATTAGACCAAAAGAAATGTAGTGAATTTCAATAAGGACAAGTGCAAAGCCCTGCACTTCGGATGAAACAATCCCATGCACCAGCACAGGCTGGAGACTGACTGACTGAAAAGCAGCTCTGCAGAAAAGGATCTGGAGGTTACAGTGGACAATAAGCTGAATATGAGTCAACAGTGTGCCTTTGTTGCCAAGAAAGCTAATGGCATAGTGGACTGAATTGGTGTAGGACCTTTGCCAGTAGATTGCGGGAAGTGATTATTCCTTTCTATTTGGCACAGGTGAGGCCACCACTAGAATACTGTGTCCAATTTTGGGCCCCCCACTGCAGAAAGGATGTGGACAAATTGGAGAGAGTCCAGTGGAGGGAAACAATAATGGTTAAAGGGTTGGGGAACATGACTTGTGAGGAGAGGCTGAGGGAACTGGGCTTTTGGAGAAAAGAAGACTGGGAGAGGATTTAATAGGAGGCTTTAACTACCTGAGGGGTGGTTTCAAAGAGGATGGAGCTAGATTGTTCTCAGTGCTGGCAAATAACCGAACAAAGAGCAATGGTCTCAAGTTGTGGCAAGGGAAGTTTAAGTTAGACATTGCAAAAAACTTTTGCACTAGGAGGGTAGTAAAACACTGGAATGGGCCACCCAGAGAGGTTGTGGAATCTCCATCCTTGGAGGCTTTTAAGACCTGGTTAGACAAAGCCTTGGCTGGGATGAAATAGCTGGGTATGGTCCTGCTTTGATCAGGAGGTTGGACTAGATAACCTTATGAGGTCCCTTCCAATCCTAATTTTCTATGATTCTAAAATACTAAAATGACAGTAAACTAAAAAATTAGGAAATACAAGAATTATAGTTGACTGGTGACATCTTGACTCCCTTATGTGTATGCATTATATTGAAACTTTAACTTCATGATCTTTAACTTTGTGTAATCATTTTTCCACAGAACCTGTTTCATTCAGCAGCATAAATCTGTTCTGGAGATGAACCGATGATATGTTGCCTATGGGACCCCATGCTCATTTGCTGTAGAAACTGAGAAGTGTGAGATAAATAAGGAGGTGACTGTAGGAAGAGAAGGGACAGTTTAATGGCAGAAAGCAGGCCTGGGTTCTATCTTTTCTTGTACCACAGAATTCTTAGTCGAGTCATAGACTATACCTTTTAACTAATTATTTGCTTCTCATTATCTGGGTGCCTGATCTGAAACCCTTTAGTATGATTTTAAAGAAACGCTGAGCTGTGAACTGACAAAATCTCCAGCAAAAATTAATGGGAGCTGCGTTCATAATATATCTGGCTCCATAAATGCTGAAATCTCTTAAAACTCAAGCCTAGGTTTCTCAATTATCCAAAATTAGTGGTTACTTTTCATTTTAATTCATCCCTGTTTCCATTCCCTACCTATATTATAGGGACAATATCCTATCATCTCAAATTGTATAGTGAAAATAAGTTAATATTTGAAAAGTATTCAAATACAATAGGGATGAAAATCATTAAATAACTCACGAGAAAGTAATTCTGTATCTGAATAATTATGCAGTGAACAAGGGAAGGCAGCACACAATAAAAAGACAAAATACAATATTGAAGAACCATTCGTCAAGTGAGTACCATATATTCTATATATAGGAGTCCAGTATAAAACTTGCACGTGAACATGAAATTAAAACTGTTTCATAAGGCATGTATGCAGAAATTGGGGGGGGGGTTGCAAATTAAGGACATGAGAATAATCTTAATTCTGGCATTTTCTTATTTTTTGAATGTTTGAATTAGCAACCTTGATGTTCTTTAAGTGTCGTTTTTGTTTATGATATGTGCATACATGTGTCTGTGCTTATTTATTGTGTGGCAGTACTGTTTTACCTTCAGCCTCACTGTCTTATCAGTGAAAGGAGAAATAAGAGAAAAACATTCATTTAATATAATTTATTATTTATATTGCTTCAACAGTACTGGGATTTTCAAATTAAGGGAGGCCGTTTACCATCTTCTGAATTTTGTTCCTCTAGCCTCTCTTGAAAATTCCAGCCAAGATCCCAGTCCAGAGGATCCTTGTGTATGCAAAGATTTAGGCATATGCTCAATTTAGAGTTTATAAGTAATCTCATTCTTTTAAAAAAGACCATATTGCATTTAGTAGAAGTATAGAGATCAACCTACATAGAAGACAGTGCAAGACTAAATCCTAAGCAGGAGTGTCATGGACACAGGATGAGAAGGTGTGAACACTTGAGTTCCATAACTGGTGAGGCATGTTTTTGTTTAATGCATTTTGTGAGAGTAGAAAGGAAGCGCTTCAAATTAGTCCTGTAATGAGACAAGATGAAAAAAAAAATATGCCATTACCACTTGTTTTGTATATTGCAAGTTTCCAATATTGATTTCATGATAAATTATTCAAGAATTCAGAAATTTGGGGGAAAGCAAAAATGATGCACGTTGGGTTTTTTGTTGGTGTTGCTGTTGTGTTCCTTTTGGTTGGTTTCCTTCCAGCTTATGCAGTCTGTCTCTCTGGCTGTGTGTTGGTTTCTTTGGAAACGGCGTAGGATGGAGTTTGATTGACTGTGTTGTCAGATGGGCTGTCAGAGTTGTGAGCATTTTGGAATGGTAGACATGAATGTGTGATATAAAAAAATAAATTCTTACCCATATCTTGTTAAACTCTGCAACCTGAAAGAATATGACCAGCTCTGAATACTGGAAAGCTTGCACTTTTGTGAAGTTTATTCATAAAGGATGTGATTTAATTAATGAGACTAGGAAAATATTTTTTTTTTAATGCAAACAAGAATTTTTTAAGTGACTGTTGGAGGTGCTAGTTTCTTTCTATTGTATGCATTCTTAGCTTGTTTTTCCCCCTAACAACACTCATGCTATTGTATCCAAATATAATAGAGTGACAATAAATTGCAGAGCCTCTATATTGAAATCTGAAAGTTCATTTAATTTGTAGCAGCTCTGGATCAGAAACACAAAACAGATTTTTTTCCTGAATTTGTAAAACACATTTAATTGATTCTATGCTTACATTCACACCTCATATATTTATGTGGTGTTCCCCTCTATTGTCTTTGGCAGCACTGTGTTTGGGACTCCTTATCTTGGTCAGAGTTCTGCAAGGCCAGCTGTCTTGAAGCCTGCCATGGCTGATGCTGTTTTGATGTTGATGGTGATGCTGAGGTCGGGGGCAGATTGCTGGCTGGAGGCTAAGGGTGACGTCAGTGCGTACCTTGCTGGGAGAGTTAATCTCCTACTGGAGAGAGAGAGAGAGCATTTAATAATCATCTCACTTGGGGGAGTGGCATGTTGGAATCACATTTTGTAGTTGTCTTCTGTGGTTACAAAACAACTGGTAAATCCTACTACTTTTAATACACATATGTGTCTGTAAAGGTATGTTTTATAAGGATCTATTTTGTTTGTTGTCCATAACCACTTCAGGGAAAATTAATGCTGGAATGGTAGGTATGTATGCTTCTGTATACAGAGCCAGATTTATTTAATAGAACAATTAACAAAATCTATTTCATGCAGTGATAAACTAACTGAAGTAAAAGATTTAAACTTAAGCAAGTGATCTGTGAATTTTTTTTAGATCAAAATATCACATCTGTGCATATCAAAAATAGTGTTGTTAGCTTTTAGGGGCTGAGAGACACAAACTCCCACTGTAGGACAACATACAGGTAAATTATTATCAGTACAATATATCATACAAGTAAAGACAGGTCATTATGTTAGCATTTTTCTGATGGTTTTAACAGAAGGGTTATCTGATCCATCTTGGGAGTCAGTTGCAAGTATTCAGAATTATTAGGACTGTTGGTTATGGAAATGACATTAAGAAAAGGGGGGAAATGTCCATTAAGTTTTGCAGGCTTGTTTGTGAGTCTGTGTGATACTCTTTGCAAGCTGCCAACTGAAATGCTGGTAAACTACCTCTTTTAAGAAATGCTTCTGCCTCATTTTAGTAGTTTTCTCATTTTGGGTCTCAGCTTTGGGGTGACTCACTTGGGATCAAATATTGAACCATGGGCCCTCAGCACCTCTGCAAAGAAGGCACAGTATTTCTCAAACTCGGCAGGTAAAATTCAGACCATTTTTTGAAAAGGCTGGCCTTATCTCAGGCATGACATGCTAATACGGTGTTGGATAGCAAGCTGAAATGCCCAGCTCATCCCTGCTTTGAATTCCTTTAACTGGTGAGGTTATTTAATTGCTAGTCTTGAACCACAGCAACAGCCAGCATTCATTTTAGAGGAGGTAAATGACACTCACGCTGATGGATTTAGATCAAATAGGAGGGCGTAATCTGGGTTATGAACTGCTAGCCTTGTCTACACACTCCCTCCCCCCGCTGTTCCAGTAGTCATGATGATTTGGTGACAGGAGAGACATTAATAACCCTGATGAAGACTACAGGCTCTTTCAGAGGCTTTAATAATCCCATCCACCAACTCCACATCACTTCTCCCTACCCCCCACCCTTCTCCATATGTCCACCTTCAGGCCACTTCAAACCATAAATGAAAAGCAGCTGGGCAAGGGCAGATCACACACCTCAACATGGGGGGGCGGGGGGATCAGAAATCAGGAGAGCTGAAACCTGATACCTAACATGCAAAACAGTTGAGCTTGGTGTCTCCTAAAACGAAATAGGAAGCGCTTATATGGGGGTTAGGCTAATCTGATTGTGTTTTATTACCAGGCTGCCCTTGGCTGCAGCCCTAGAGGTGTAGATGCCTGTGGGCACAGTAATGAAGATTAGACTCTCTCTCTCTCTTTTCCCTTTTTTCCCTTCCCCCACCCCATGCCAAAGAAGAGGAAGGGGTCTAGGAAGTTCTGAGGGGAGAGCAGATTTGGGGAGGCTCTGATGTCGAATACAGACTTGGCAACTTCACAGCCGCTTCAAAAGGCAGTGTTAAATGCGACACCCGAAGGGAATCGGAGCAGCAGCAAGTCCCAGCTACCTACTCCTCCCCGCCCCCCACCACACCCGCTTCCCATGGAAACTTGTGAGGGAGGAGGGCTCCTAAAGTCTCACCTTGGTTTGAAACAGTTTGCTCTAACAGGCTTTAGATCAAGAGCGGAATTCCTCCAGGGTGGCCGCGGGCCGGGCGAGAGCTTTGTCCCTCCGCCGGCTCGCAGCGCTGCCCCAGGGTGCTCGGCGGCGGCTTTGCGCGCTGATCCGGTGCTGGCTTAGAAAAAAAGAAAAACCAAACAAAACAACCCCCCTCAAACCCAGCAGCAGCCGCCAGCCGGGGCAGGACAAGCCGGGGGCTGCCGCAGCTTCCCCCGAAACTTTGCAGAGGGGAGCTTAACCCTTGGAGCGGCTCCGCGCGAAGGCAGGAGAGCCCGGCCGGCCGCGGCGTTGTTTTCTCATTGAGTGATTTTTTCCCCCCTCCCCCTATATTTTATCCCCCCCCCTCCCCCAGCCTTCTTCGCTTTCATTTTCCGCGCGACTCGGGCGG
>NW_005841970.1:1787120-1802813 GCF_000455745.1 Alligator sinensis
CCCCCGGTGCCACCCCGCGGAGCGCGGCTACCTCCCGGGGCCGGAGGAGCCCCGCCGCATCCCCGCGCGGAGCCCCGCGGAGCATCAACATGCTGGGCTGGAGGGTGGCCCTGTGGCTGGCCGGCTGGACGGCGTGCGCCCGGGAGCTGCCCCCCGACTACGACTACCCGTACGGGCTGAGCGAGGAGGACCCCGCCGAGGGGATTGATTATAAGGACCCTTGTAAAGCCGGTAAGTGGGATGCTCCCCCCGCCCGGAGCTCACCTGCTGCTCCTTTGGGGCGGAGGGGGGGCAGCAGCAAGTGGACTGGGACTTGGGGACCTTGCTCTCCCGCTCCCACAAAGCCGCGGCTGGGGATGGTCCTGCTCGGAGCCGACGGCTTCCCCGCAGTGTGCGGGACGCGGTGCCCCGCTCCCGCTCCCCCTCCCCCTCCCGGGCAGCGCCGCGGCCTCCTGCGGTCCCGGGCAGGCGGGAGAGCCGGGGGGTCTCCCCGGCCCCGCGCAACCCTGGCTGCTGCTCGCACGTGCTGGGTGCTGCCACCACGTGAGAGGAGTTCCTGTGCCCCCCGTCCCCTTCCCTCCTCTCCCTCTGCCAGCTCTCCTCCTCCCCCAGCCACCTTCCCTTGCAACCTGCTTCTTAAATCGTGGCCACTTACTTAGTTCAAAGCACTTCGCCCAGAGGGAGCAGCCCCGCTCTCGAGAGGGTCTCTAGCTGCCTGGCTTGTCCTAGAGATCCACCCTTTGCCCATCCTCTGACACCACTTGACAGTGTCCTTTGCAACTGTGCCCGACTTCCAGCTCCCTGGCATCTCTTTTGATGTATTGACCTTGGTCCAGTGGGCACTTGCTTCAGACAGGTTTCCCGATGCTCAGTATAATTATCTGCTCATATAACTATGTAAACGAATACTAAGTAACTCTATACACAGAGTTCCTTCCTTTCAACTCCACTCTGAGTTTGTGTGCATGTGGGTACAGGGGGGAGACCAGCGCAGGATTGCATTTAAAACCACATCAGACTAACGCAGGGGTGGGCAAAATGTAGTCCGGGGTCCAAATGCGGCCCGCCAGACCATTCTATCCGGCCCACAGGGCCCCTAAAAAAATTTAGAAAATTAATATTTATCTGCCCTGGGCTACCTGTCATGTGGCCCTTGATGGCTTGCCAAAACTCAGTAAGCGGCCCTCTGCCCAAAATAATTGCCCACCCCTGGACTGTTTGTGGCCTTATTTAGTGTATTAAGGGCTGTTTATATTGCCTTTGTCTAAGAAGGTGAAATATTATCCTCTTTATTTCTGATTGGAGGAGAGAGAGACTGTCCTGCCACATTTCCCTTGCCAAGGGAATAATCGCCTTTCTAGAATCTCTGTTGGTTTGTAAAAATTGGTTTTGGGTTGATAGGTTTGTCAGAGGGTCCGCTTCTGCATCCATTCATGGTAATAGCAAAACTTGCATTGACTTTCTTGGAACCAGGAATCCAGGTTGTAGCTGCATTGCTCTAGAGGAAAAAGCAATCAGGACTCGTGGTAGAGATGATATCTTTTATTAGACCAACTAGATTTTTGCAAAAAACCCCAAAACTTTAATTGCAAGCTTTCAGGGACAAACACCCTTCTTCAGGCATCAGAGAAAAAAGATTGTAAAAGTTCTCCTGGGTGGAAATGAAAGGTTGACAGTTACTTCAGTGAATGATTGTACTTGTCACTTTTTTTTCTGGCCAAATTTGTCATGGGCTGGCTTCTCTAAGAACTGGTGGTCCATTCATAAGAGTCTCTGTGTAAAGCAAGCGCTTTAGTTATGTAGATGTCTTCTGTTCGTTAATTAGCTTAGTTATTTTTTTACTCTGAAATGTAGTTCAGCCAAAGGCTGTCTTCTGTATGTGTATGTATGTTTGTTTAATTTATTGTGGAGAATGTGGTGAACGTATATGCCAAATATGCAGATGCTACGTTTTCCTAATCACAAAAATATTCATTTTCTAAGTGTGAATTGCTAAGTATTCTTTGCTTACCACTGAGGAATGCACAAGTTCAAAAAGAGCAGAAACAACTGCAAACTGTTAATTTGCTCCCATTAAAAACATGCAAGGAGCTTATTTTTTTTTTATTTTTCCTTCTGCAAAAAGTTGTCTGTGATCTGGTCTCCACCTATCTGGGTTCTTTGGATGTTTTCTGGTGCAGTGAAAATCTCTAGCCCTCTTTTTTATTTTCTTTGTTTAATTCGTAAATAGTGCTTTTGTTTACATTTATTGAATTATTTTGTGCAAAACTTTTCATTTAAAAATGTTTGCATGTATCTGCTTCAAGAAAGTAAATATATCATGTAGGAAAGAACAAAGGGTAAGAATGTAAGAGACTGTTTGAATGTGTTTCTCCACCCTTTTGCTTTACTTCTGAGAATGCAGGAAGGCGGCAACTATTTTGGTCTAATTTCAGTATTTCGTGTAAGATCAGCCATGAGTGAATATTCTTCACTCATACTAACTAGAAGTGAGTAATGCTTCTATGCAGGATCTTATTCTCTTCTAAGTGCTCAGGTAACTACAGCAAAGTGATATGTAAGCCCCCAAAGCCTTTACCTATGTTAAAGTTCCCATGCTGTCCATTGAATAAGCACCTTTTAGCTTTGCGAAATCCCAGCTGCATCATATATACCATTGCACATTAGATTTGTTCCATGAATGAAGGTTATAAGGAAAGATGGAGATTCTTCCTTATAAATGAGTAATTATCTGACTCTCCCCAAACCCTAAGATCACATTTATACTTCGAGACAGCCAGTGTCTTCACTTCCCGTTGTTGCTAAAGGGTAATTACAGGTGCTCTGTACCTCTTACAATTATATCGTAAATGTTTGTTCTTTCTTGGCCTGATTCTATCTCCCTTCTTTCTGTTGAGTCCTTCACTTCCATGTGTCATTTTGTTGGGGTTTGCTGTGAGGACCAGTGACACAGACTATGCACATAGAAGTGTGAGACTCTCATGCTTAGATTTGTTTAGATGTGCCAAATGTGAAGCAACAGGATGACTTGAGAGGTCCCCATTTAGGAAATGTATTCACTGCCAACAGAATTTGTATGCTAAGGTCAGTGTTAGCTTTTTGCTAGACCTTCAGGAACTGTGCAGAGGGTCTGCAATTATTTTATGTAAATTTACAGGATGAGGAAAAAAATATACTAGATATATATGAGTTGCTACCCAGTGTTCTGCATGAAGAAACACCATAAAATTAATTTTACCCTACAAGATAATGTTTTTCAAATGTTCAGGAGATTTAGATAGATTTAGAAGATTGTCTGTAGTAACCTATTGTAATTTGAAGGACAGAGGGTGAATGAAAAATGTGGGAGTTCCTTTTGTAAAGAGTGAAGAGATTTAGATCAGGTTCTTCTATGCAAAAAACATTTTACAATAGTTTTCAGCTGGAATGTATACTGATTACAGGGACTTAACATAGAAGCTTTCTGGGACAAGTTAAGTAAGAATCCCTCAGATGCAGTCCTATGCAAGGTGGACTTACACGTATGAAAAGTCACTTCCATTCTGCTTTTCCCCAAGCCATCTGCTTACCTTGCTACCATGCTGTAGGTTACTGTTCAGTGTATATACCATAAAATGTATAGGGGATTTTCCAAAATGTTTATGCTCTAATGCATAGTCTGACATGCAGCAGATTCCCAGCTGGAGCAAACTGTAGCTTCAGTAAATCATGTGCACTACATTTCAGGTAGGGGAGCACATCCTATTAAGGACGGCTTGGAGGAATTTACCAGAACATACTACCCAGTGGTCACTATGAGTTTTAGGGGTGCTTGTACACATTTCAATAGTCTTTCTTTCTAAAGAGTATGGAGAACAGTGTTTAAAGACATTACTATTAATTAATCTGTTCAAGGCAGTGCTTCTCAACCTTTTTAGACTCAAGGCACCCCTGGGTAGATTTCAGGCATCCCTTGGAAAGTGTCAGCTCTTAGTGTTCGTTATTGTTTGCCTATGGAAAAAAATAACAGTGCAGTTTTCCTGTTGCAAAAAACTCAGAAAGACCAGCTATGCATTTCTATTTGAAATCTCTGGATTTATCTGGTGAATCATGTTTGTAAATCTAACAGTGCTACCATTGTGTGTGGCACCTTGTGACATCCTTGAAAAGATCTCAAGGCACCCTGGTTCAGAATCACGGGTTTAGGGTCTTAGGCAACTCTGGCTTGCAGATTGTTCAGCAAGGTAGTGTGGTACTAAATGCTAGTACCTGGCACAGAAAAGTCCTATAAAGCATAATATATCATTTTTTGATTTCATAGAAATACAGATACATACATAAAAATAGTTCTAAGGACTTGCAGTAAGGGTATAGGTGGGTGGGGAAAAGGTATAGTACGTATGTATTTATTATTATTGTTGTTGTTTTTGTTTTTGTAGTATGGACTTGAACCTAAGTCTCCTACATACCACCTAAGTGCCATTTTCTGGGATGGGTTTTGCTTTCATTTTGACCAGAGTCCATCTGGAACCCAAGATGCCTTTCCCAAAGAAAGTTTCATCAAACTTCATGTGTTCCGACAATGAGTTGCAGTTTTGAAGAATTAGCTTTTTCAGATGGACTCAACACATTCACACACATCACATCTTATCCCCACCTTTAGAAATGACAGTGGCTTAATGCACAGAATGTAGTCCTCTTAAGTGGCTTGTGTTTCCTTTCTGGGTAATCATGATCACTTTCTTTATCGCTTTCCTGAGAATGTGCTGCACTGAGTACTAAGTTGGAGTCATGTTTACATTTCCTTCCTGTGTAATGGCTATCATTCCCTTGAACATAGTCCAGAGGAGGTGGCCTTCCTTCATCCATGTCTGATTCAGATGACTCCTTAATAGATGCAGGTAGCTCAACATTATTAATTCCTGTCTGCTTAGCTTTGCTACTGTCCGGTGTAGAATTTAAGTTTGCTGCTGTAGGTTGCAAAGCCGATGGAGCTCCAGCTGTTGCTGCTCTCCTCTATTCAGTGCTCATGCCTGTATCTCAGAATTGGTTGATGTGACGGTGCCAAACAATATTAGGTGTCACTTGCACTGTGTAGGACAAAGAAACAGTTTTGTGCACTCACAACTGCAGGCTGCCATTTCTTTAAACCCCAGTAATCACAGGCCAGTAACTCTTGGCCTACATGTAGCTGTTGAGAGGCCCTTGTCATGGCCTGAATTATTTGGCAATTTCTAACTTGTTGCTGCAAGTCCAATCGTGACCTGAGATTGTGGCCCATAAACACTACTCCTGGCATCTTATTCATTGTAACACATACTACATTCTGGCATGTTACCAAAAAAAGAGGGCCATCTTCTGCTGTACTGACCCTACCTCTTCTTTCATGGAAAGCAAGGCATTTTTAAAATTGTTCAGTCAGCTGATTTGTGGCTGGGTGCAGAAGTGATATGCTGGATGCCTTTTTTTTTCCTCATGAACCCTTGAAACTCATCCAGATTGAATTGTGGGCCATTGTCAGTTACAGCTCGTTCTGGCAATCATGTCCTTTATAAATAGCCTCACAGTTTTTACTGTCTGTGCTGCTGTAATGATTTTCATGCAGAAAACTTCCAGTCATTTGGAGTAGTCAGGCACCACCATTAGGTACATCAACCCTAAAAATGGTCCTGCAGAATCAATACAGAACCATTGCCAGGGAAGGGATGGTCATTCCCATGGGTGTAATGGTGCCGGTTTGGGCATCTTCTATACGTGTTGGCATTCCATACGTTCTTTTCCCAAGGCGTTCTATTGTTGATCAATAACTGGCCACCATACAAAGTTTCTGGCTAATGCCTCCATTTTTACAACTCCTAGGTACCCTACATGTAGCTCTTCTAAAATTCTTGTGTGCAGATTGCTAGATATAACAAGACAAATCTCCCCCCTCCATGTGACACACACTTGATGTATAGCAAGTTCTTCTTTGTATGCATAAAAGGATGCTAAATTAGGACTGTGTGTATATTTCTAGCCTTTCAGGGTGGCTTCATATACGTGTGCCAGTGTGGGATATTTCTTGGTTTTTTGCCCAATCATACTGCAGGTCACTGGGGCATATTCCAGCTGAAATAAGTTAACAGTTTCAGTAGATTCTGTTTCTATTACAGATGGAGGTGCACACAAACATTGTTCCCATATTGGATTGGGACAGATATAGAGAAAATTGAAAGTATTGGAAATCTGCTTTTTTTGCCTGATGCGGCTGATAATGTGGCTGATTAATTCCTCCTGTATGTGCACAGCTGCAGCATGCATGGGGCCAGCAGCTTGGAGACCAGCATCTGGCTGGTAAGTCTGGTGTGGGGGGAGGGAAGGGGCATGGGGAGGGCAGATCAAGACCCCTAGGGTGAGGGAGGGAGTGGGACTGATGCAGGCACTGCTCAGTGGGGCTTCCAGGTGCTTGTGGCTCCCTCCCATGCCAACCCCACCCTGCCTCTGCCCCGGCTGAGCAGTGCCTGTCCCTGCCCCAGCCTCACTCCCTCCCTTACTGCAGGGGCCTCAATCTACTCCCCCTGCCCCTTCCCTCCCCACACCTCTTCCCCCACACCAGACTTACCAGCCCAGCGCTGGTCTTCAAGCTGCCCAGCTGCATATTGGAATTGGATAGGTATTGGCTGATATGGCTTCTTAAAAATCAGCCACTGGTTTTGGCCAAAAAAATCTCTATCAGTGCATCCCTAATTACAGAAGGTTTTTTCATAGGTAAGTGAGAATCCATCGGCATTTCCATGTGCCAACATTCTTTTGTATTCCGTGTTATAGGTGTAACCGACCAAAAAGAGAGACCACTGTTGCATATGTGCTGCACTTGTCCTGGGCATTCCTTTCTTCACCAAAAAATTGAGACTAAGGCTGGGGCAGGCAATTATTTTGGGTGGAGTGCCACTTACTGAGTTTTGGGGAGCTGTTGAGGGCCTCATGGGTAGCTCTACCCCTTGACTGGCCCTGCCCCTGATCGCCATATTGGGACTGGAAGTCCTGCCCCCAGCTCCTGACCTTTGCCTCCAGAAGTGCCTTCTCTTGCCCTGGAAGTACTCCTTTTGGGAAGAAGGGTGCTGCAATCTTGAAACCAGAAAAAAGCCCCAAATTATATTCCAAAAAATAAAACTTCTACTATAAGTTATTTTAATTTTATTTACAAATATTTTTGTACTGATTTATGTGTTTAAAAAGTGTATGTAGAGGTGACTTCATAATAGTTCAAAATACAGTCCTACTGTATGTTGTGTCTGAGCAGTAAGGGGGTGTATGTGGTGGGGTGTGGTTGGGGAGTGTGTGTGTGGTGGGGTGTGGGTATGGTGGGTGGTTGTCAGGTATGTGGTTGGGGTGGGAACTGTGGGAGGGTGTGGGGTTATGGTGGGTGCGTTGGGAGAGAGGGAGATGAGGCCAGGCTGCTGGCTCCATCATATGTGGCTCTAACAGATTGCATGTGAGCCTCATGAGATGCAGCCAGGCAGACCCCATGCCCAGGCTCTGCGCTCCTGCTACCCAACCATGGGTTCTTGCTATTCTCAAGGCACCTGCATGGGCTTCGTGTTCCCACCCGCCACCACTGTTTCCCTGGATTCCCTCTTGCATGCTTGCCTGCTGCTCTCCGTGGTTCCTGCCACTCACTGCACTGCTACCCATGGCTCCCACTGCTCCCTGTGGTCTCCATCACTTTCCCCACCACTTGCGCTGTTTCCCATGTCTCCTTCCACTCCCTGCAGTCCCCGCCACTTGGTGCGCTGCTCCCTGTGGCTCCTGTAGCCCCTGCCCCTTGCCTGTGGCTCCCACCATTCCCTATGGCCCCTGCTGCTTCTCACACTGCTCCCCATGGCCCCCACTATTTCTTGCATCACTCCCTGCAGCATCCACTGTTTGCCATGGCCCCCATCACTTCCTTCAGCCACTGCCACTTTCTGTGCTATGACCCACAGCCCCCACCACTTGCTGTGCTGCTGCCATTTCCCACGCTGCTCCCTGCAGCCCGCCCCCACTGCTGTGCCACTCCCAGAAGTCCCTGTCACTTCTCATGGCTCCTCCGCTGCGGCCGCTTCCCTCTACCCCGCTGCCTGCTGCTTTCAGCTCTGGCTCCAGCCTGACCCAGGAAGTACCACAGGGCTCCTGGCTGCTGGGCTGTTTGCAGTGGTTCCCTCACCTCCTTCCATCCAATCTTACCTTACTTTTCACTTGTACGGAGGGAGGGGGGGAACCGCTCCAGGGTTGTGAGGCCAGAAGCCACAGAGGCTTCCAGTTGGGGGCTGAGAGTGGGGTGGAGCCAGGCCAGCCTTCCTGCTCAGGCACAAGCTCCCACTGGGTCCTGCTGCTGCTGTCTTCCTGTCATCTTTGACAGGCAGCCCAGGGGCAGATAAAAATTAATTTTCTAAAATGTTTAGAGGCCGCACAAGCTGGATAGAATGGGCTGGTGGGCCAGATGCAGCCCACCCCTGGACTAAGGGTTGGTGATCTGTGACCAATATAAACTTTCTCCCATGTAGGTATTGATTGCATTTTGTCATAGTTTCATAGTTTGTAGGGGTCAGAAGGGACCTGAGCAGATCATCAAGTCTGATCCCCTCCCATAGCAGGAAAGAGTACTAGGGTCAAACGACCCCAGCAAGGTGTTCATCTAGCCTCCTCTTAAAGACCCCCAGGGTAGGAGCCAGCACCACTTCTCTTGGAAGTTGGTTCAAGATCCTAGCCGTCCTGACAGTGAAGTAGTGCCTCCTGATATCTAGTCTAAATCTACCCTCTGCCAGCTTGTGACCCTTATCTCTTGTCACTCTTGGGAGTGCTTGGAGGAACAGGGACTCCCCCAATGCCTGCTGGTCCCCTCTGACTAGTTTGTAAACAGCCACTAGATCCCCCCTCAGCCTTCTCTTGTGGAGGCTGAACAGGTTCAGGTCCCGTAGCCTCTCGACGTAGGGCCTGCCCTGCTGCCTCCTGATCATGTGAGTGGCCCTCCTCTGAACCCTCTCCATGTTGTCCACATCCCTCCTGAAGTGCGGCATCCAGAACTGGACGCAGTACTCCAACTGCAGCCTGACCAGTGTCGCATAGAGGGGGAGAATCACCTCCTTGGAGCTGCTTGAGATGCATCTGTGGATGCATGATAAGGTACGGTTGCCCTTCCTGACCGCATCCCCACACTGTCAGCCCATGTTCATTTTGGCATCAATAATGACTCCAAGATCCTTTTCTGCCTCTGCACTGACGAGAAGGGAGTTCCACAGCCTGTAGGTATGCTGCTGGTTCTTCCTCCCCAGGTGCAGTACCTTGCACCTGTCAGTGTTGAAACCCATCCTGTTCTCAAACGCCCACCTCTGTAACCTGCCTAGGTCCAATTGCAGCCTATTCCTCCCTTCTAGCGTGCCCACTTCCCCCCATATCTTAGTGTCAACTGCAAATTTGAACAGGGTGCTTTTTACCCCCTCATCCAAGTCGCTGATGAAGATGGTGAACAGTGTAGGCCCGAGGACTGAGCCCTGCAGAACCCCACTGCCCACATCCCTCCAGGTCGAAAATGACCCGTCCACCACCATTTCATTCCACACACCAGACTTAAAGCTTTTTCGTCCATCTGTGCATAATTCCATTCTGCTGTTGTGATTAAAATGCAAATGTTATGCACCATTCAGTACCATAGTATGTGATATAACATAACATTCCCAGTTATTTTTTATTTTTTACAGTTGGCTCTGGTTGCATCACATGCTAGCTTGACAAGCAACGATGAGTTAAAGTGAACATGAACAAGTGGCCTATGTGATGTCACCAGACTCTTTGCTTGTAAGAGAGATTTCTGACAGTAATGTGACCGTACCTATTTGCAGCAAGGAATTTTAAAGGATACACCACAGTGATAGGTTTGGTAAAATCTTCTTATATTAAATAATAAATCCTAGAAAAGATCTAAGTTGTGAAACATCTTTTGGCTGTGGGACTTCTAAAACTGCTTTAATCTATTCTTGAGATTTATATGAAGACTTGCACATCAATAACGTGAACAATAAGCAACTGACTTCCTGAAAAAATTGCATTTTGCACGATTTGCTTGCAACTCATATTTTTCTAGATGTTCTAATACTCTCTTCAGACTTCTCAGGTATTCTTCATCATTTTAATCAGCTACAGTAATGTCATCCAAATAACGTTGTGTTTTTGGAATGGCTTGTAACAGTTGATCTATTGCTTGTTGTTATATAGCAGGAGTGGAGGCAATATCAAACACTAATTTATTGTACTGGTATAACCCCTTTTACATATTTATGGTAACCCTTTGAATCTTCTACTTCCATCTGTGAGGAAGATTGCACTAAATCAGTTTTGCTAAATCTCTGCCCCTATGCTACTGTGGCAAATATATCTTCAGTTGGAGGTAGGGGATATTTATCAACTTTCAGTACAGGGTTTACCTTAAGTTCCCCACATATGCTTACTACACCAAATGATTTATTTATTTATTATTTTTTACAGTTGGCTCTGGAATGAGTGGAGCATGTCTATAGGCTACTTTTGAAAGTATAACTTCTTTTTCTAGATGGTTCAATTCCATATCCAGCTTGGCATGCAAACTATTGGGAGGTGGCTGAGCTTTTTGAAATCATAGAATCGTAGAAAATTAAGGGCTGGAAAGGACCTCAGGAGGTCATCTAGTCCAAACCCTTGCTCAAAGCAGAACCATCCCCAACTAGATCATCCTAACCATGGCTTTGTCTAGCCTTAAAACTTCCAAGGATGGAGAGTCCACAACCTCTCTGGGTAGCCTGTTCTAGTGTTTTACTAACCTCCTAGTAAAAAAATTCTTTTTGATATCTAACCAAATCTCCCCTTGCTGCAACTTGAGACCGTTGCTCCTTGGTCTGTCATCAGACACCACTGAGAACAATATAGGTCCATCCTCTTTCAAACCACCCTTCAGGTAGTTGAAGTTGATTAAATCCTCCCTCAGTCTTCTCTTCTCCAAACTAAATAAGCCCAGTTCCCTCAGCATCTCCTCACAAGTCATGTTTCCCAGCCCCCTAGCCATTTTTGTTGCCTTACATTGTATGTTCTCCAATTAGTCCAGCAGAGGGCAGAAAGGATGTGAACTATCTCCAATTTGTCCTCATCCTTTCTGTAGTGGGGTCCCAAAACTGAACATGGTACTCTAGATGTGGCCTCACCAGTGCTGAACAGAGGGGACTAATCACTTCCCTTGACTTCCTGGCAACGCTCCTATTAATGCAACCCAATATGCCATTAGCCTTGTTGGCAACAAGGACACACTGCTGGCTCATACTCGGCTTATTGTGCACTGTACCCACAGGTCCTTTTTTGCAGAGTTGCTGTCCAGCCAGTCAGCCCCCAGCCTGTACTGGTGTATGGGATTGTTCCGTCCTAACTGCAGGACTTTGCACTTGTCCTTCTTGAACCTCATGACATTTCTTTTGGTCCAATCCTCCGATTTGTTGATGGGGACAATAATGCTTCTTGCTTCACTAATAATTTAATGCTTAATTATATAGTGTTGGAGCTTTTCATGTTCAAACACTGCACAATGTAAGAGTTGCATATGATTGCTCTTGTTATAAAGTACCATCTGTATATCTGCAATCTAACTTTTATTTGCTGATGTCATAACATCAACCTTCTGTGACAGTAGTGGATTTTTTTTTTTTTTTTTTGGTTTTCTGTTTTATTTTGTGCAACAAATTCTAGATAGAAGACTATTTCAGGGTTGTGTTTTGTGTTCTGGCATATATGTCTTTTTATTTTTCAAGTATTGTAAACAATCCAATATGCTCTTGGGTAATTGAAGAATTTTTTTTTAAAACTTCCGATCACACATTTGAATCTGTTTTGTAATTTATACAGTTAGAATTAATTTCATGTAATACTATGAGAGATGTGCCATGTAGCACAGTTTTAAATATTGTACTTAGAAAATTTAATGCTCCTAACAGGCCAGATAGACAGAATTAGAGTCTAAAGTCCTTTATTTATCCAGAGAACAGATATACCAGAAGCAGTAGAAACCATAGCAAGCTTAATCACCTGGTCTCATTCATGGGCCTTAACTTTGAGCTGGACTTTTACGCTAAGTACAGACAGTCAAAAAGCCTCAGGTTGAATGGATTCAGTCTCTGCAGGTTAGTCTAAGCTTCAGAGATTAAACTGAGAAACAATGGAACACACATTTACTTTTGATTAAGGAAATGCAGCCACATGCCTGCAGTAGCTCAGGCCAGGGGGTGGATGCTAGAATATGGCTCTCTGGCATATAGCCAGCATTAGCTGTGTGTTCGCTTCCTCTTCCTGCTGCCCCCGAGGTCTCTGGGATTTGCAGTCCAGAATCACGGCAGAAGGACTCTGTAGGGATATTCATCACTTTCTTTTCCTGGTTCCAGGTTCCTCTGGGATTGTAGTCCACAGTCACAGCCAGCAGTAAGTTTAGCAAGGCAGGGCAGCCCTATACTTGGGGGGGGGGGAGAAGGGGAGGTTAACTTAACCCCCCTCCCTGGCCCCAGAACCTAGCCAGGGTTTGCTTGGGGGGCAGTCCCTGCTTCCGTCCCAACCCTTCTGTGCTGGAGCAGACAGCCCAGCCCAGCCCAGGGCTGCAAAGCATGCTGGGGGATTGTGATTTAACTTGAACCAGGAAGGGGACTGGGACAGAAGTTTCATAAACGAGATTGACTCAAATCAGTTAAGTCTACATTTCAGTCATTTTGAAAGCGGTTTATGTGCACTGAACTTCTACTCTATTACAGTTTTAAACCCTTTTCTGATTACTTAAACTGGTTTGTGTGCAACTTCTGTCCCTAGCCCTGAGGGTAAATTAGATTGATTAGAAAACTTCTTTTTAAAATAATATTTGTTTCTGAAATTTTGCGTTGTTGTTATATCTCAGCAAAAACTTACAGACATATTAGTGGAGAGAGGTAGTTAGTGGAGAGAGCCAACACAGCTGTGTTAGCAGGAGTGAACTGTTGCTCACAAAAGCTTATGCGCATCACTGATTCAGTTAATCTTTAGGTGCATCTCTACCCTACCTTCCGTTAAATATGTTCTCTCTTTCTCTTTCTTTCTCTCCATCCCTTACATAGCAGTTCATTTTTCTGTATTGTTAGAAAGGTAGGCTAAAACGTTAGATTTAACATTTCTTTATGTGACATTCCTGAAAAAGCTTAGTCTCATACTTAGATCACTTTTCTTAAGGACTTGACTGAGTATGCTTTTGTTGGTGCAAATCAGGAACGACACCATGGCTAGGTGAATTACACATAAACTAGTATAACTAGTTACCATTATAACCACGGAAATTACACACAAACTGGTATAAGTGATTGGAAACCAGTTCAAATCTGTAACACAACAGAAGTTCAGTGCACATAAATCACTTTCAAAATGACTGAAACAGGTTTAAGATAAACCTGCATGGATGTAGTGTCAGACAGAACTGATTTAGTTTAAATCAGTTTATTGAAGTTTGGTCTCAGTTCTCCTGCAGATTCAAAAGAACTCAGTCCACCAGCATCCCAGGATACTTTGCACCTCCTCTGCAAATCCCCCCTCTCAGGGTGGTCAAGCTAGCCTTGGCTCAAGCTGTCTGCTCCAGCTGATCAGGGAGGCATGCTGTAGCACCTCTAACATTCTGGCCTGAGCCACTGCAGACATGTGACTGCATTTCTAGAATCAAGAGCGAATGTCTGTTTACTTGCTTATTGGTTCAGTCTACGCAGCTTAGACTAACCTGCAAAGGCTGTTCAGCCTTGGGTTTTTTGACTGTCTATACTTAGCCCATTGGAATAAGCTGTGTTACATCACTGTGAAACAAGTTTTAAGAGAGCTCTGAATAAGGTCCCTGGGCTAGCTATAGAAAACTTGCACCACATCTGTCGATCAGACCTGTAGGCGTGCCTGAGATTGCTCTTTCTCTTCCTCTTCCTCTGGAAAACAGTAGAATAGTGTTGATCAGCTCATGGCAGTCCCATTTGCTGTTTTTGGATGGAAGGATCTTATCACTGTTGTGGGGTGTTCATAGAAAGGTTCTAAAATGGAATGGCCTGTTAGTGGTTTTGATGGTCTCTGAGAATTTCTTGAAGAAGAATAGCTGTTTTTGAATACACATAAGTTTATAACAATAACTAAACTAAACAAACAAGACAACTCTCTTCTTTGTTGAGATACTGAATGATCATTCTTTAGCCAACATTTTTTTCAAAGTTTAGTTATAGACTGCTGAAAAATATGATTTGTGGTACATTGTCATAGTGAACTTCAAGGTGAAGGATTGCAGCAGCAAACCTATTTAACCTGTTTGAGGAAAAAATGATGCTTGGTGTCTGCTTTAGTCTTATTAATTTGTCTCCCTTTTCCAGTTTCACTTGGGGGGAAATATCCAAGTTAGGGGTTCTTAACCTTTCTTATAGTTTAAACAGCATCTGGTAGCCTCTTGAAGGCCTTTCTTATCCCGCAGAGAATTGTACACGATTGTACATCTGCAGAGAACCTCCTTTCCTATTTGTTTTGCATCCTTGTTGCAACTATAGCAACTGGTTACATAGAAAAGTCATACCAGGAAAGTATTTTGGTATTTTTAGCTCTGTTTTTTGGTTTAATAAATGTTTTTTCCTTTCCTAAGAAAGTTAATCACATTGTGTACGTTTGTTCTTCATTTCACATCCACCTCCCATCTGTTCCGTTACTCCCCCTCACATTACTCTCCTGCACAAACTTCCCTCTTGCCTAGTCCTTCTGTCCCTTTCTACAGATTTCCCTTCCAACTTCCCCCTGTAAATGATGCCCAGACACCTTGTCCTCTTTTCTCCTTGTTTCCTTTGACATACTCCGCCTCTCCTGTTTGAGGTTAGCAATTTTATCGCAATTTCCTTCCCCACCCCTTATGCAGCATTGCTTCCCTAGAACTGGGTGTTTGGCAAACAGTCCTGAGAACCATTTTTTTTTTTTTCTTTCAATGAAGAACCTGGAGCTGGAAACAAGAAAGAGAAGTTAGTACCTCTTTCTCATTGACCAGCCTTCTCTGTGAGAACAATTTTGATGACTGCTAGGGGTGCACCGATAGAGATTTTTGGGGCCAATACCAATAGTGGATATTTAAGGAGGCTTATCAGCTGATACTGATCTGATTTCTGATACAGCTGCCTCCAGCTGGTAAGTGTGGTGTGGTGGAAGGGGAGGGAAGAAGCATGGGGGAGAAGATCAACACCCCATGCAGTGAGGGAGGGGGCAGGGGCAGGCACTGTCCCGGCAGGGCAAGGGTGGGGGTGGAGCCATGGCTCGTGGGGGAGAGGTGACTCCTGCCTCTGCTTGCATCCCGGGAGGGCATGGGGAGGGTGGTGTGTGCCCCTGGATCTGCGCGGGGTGGGGCGGGCTGCAGCCAGGGCTGTGTGGGGCTCTTCCCGGTGGGGGCTGGGCTCAGAGCGATAGCTTGTGGCACTGGGAGGATATTGCATCCACCCCAAATTTTGCCACCGCTCTGGTCCCAGTGTTGCCACCACCAGCTGCCCAGTGCAGCCCCGGCTTAATGCCCTGCCTCCATCCATGCGCTGGGAAGAGCTGGGGCTGTGCCTGGCAGTGGCACTACAGCCAGACTGGTGGTGAAATTTGAGGTGGATGCAGCATCCTCCCAGTGCTGCTGGTGCCTGCTCTGAGCCCAGCCCCCACCAAGAATAGTCCCTCCCCCCC
>NW_005841970.1:1802844-1830160 GCF_000455745.1 Alligator sinensis
CTGCCCCATCCCTCAACGCGGGGGGGAAGTTGATCTGCCCCTCCATGCCCCTTCTCTTCCCCTCCCCTTCCCCTTACATCACACTGGACTTAGTAGCTGGAAGCAGTTCTTCACGCTGCTGGCTTTGCTCCTCACTGCCTGAGGGCTGCATACAGCACGAGCATTTGTCAGCCAAATTATTGGCCTCATTGGGCTGATATCTGATACAGCCAGTTTTCTTTATATCGGTATCGATCTGATATCAAACCGATGTATCAGTGCACCTCTGATGACTGCTGATCCATGGATCATTGTTTGTTAGGCCTTGAAAATGACTTCTACTATATATAATAGTTTAAATTCTTTTGCAAAAATAACCAATGGGGGTTGGGAAATCTGGCCCTAAATATCAGGAGCCTGATTCTGTACTCAGTCCTTTTTGTATAGATAGAATTAACTCAGTTTAAATCGGTGGATCATAAAATCATTGTATATAAAAACTTAGATCATCATTAGGCAATCCTCTGTTTACATAGACAACCATGGCACTGAAAACGTAGAGCATCTAAATGTGTAAAAACTGGGCATCCATACAGATGGGAACATCTCAGTGACTGCTTCATCTTGCAAAACCTTATGTATGCAGTCCCTACCTGTACAAATGGCCCTATTTAGTTTAGCAAGACTATTTGCATTCATAAAGGCTTGCAGGATTAAGTTTTGAGTGTTTATGTAAATACATGGCTCTGAGCCTCAGACATACATGATACGTGCAAGAAGAGTGAACATTTGAGCACAAGCAGATAGTACACACAGAGCAAAGCCTACCAAAATGTTGGTTTGTGGTTTTCTCCTTCAATATTCAGAAATGGAGATCATTAGGATTAAAACAGCCAAATATCAATTTTGCTCTAAAATAGCTCCTGGAATCTGCTGTTCTTGAGGTATGTGAAAAATGATGCCTCAGGGAATGCACAGCATTTAACCAGCTATTTTGCACACTTTAAGTTAAGACTAAGTCTATTGACAAGAGGACCAAAAATTGATTTTGAAATGTTTTTGTTAGCCTTCACAATTATAAATTGTTACAACAATTTTTATTTTACAAGTTTTTAGGGCTGTTTTGAGAGATTCTCCATGTCCTTCACATGTAGACAAGCTCTTAACAACAATTCTTGTGTCATTTGAAGCACCTATAAGGATTTTTAAAGTCAGTTGCTTGTTATATGTAAATTATATGTAGGTTTTAATTTAAAAATAGATATAAACCAGACCTAAAAAAAATGACACTACCTGAGGAAAGAAGATACTTTTCACACATCATGATTATCACTGTCAGTTCTAAGCTGTGACAAGGTATCTGTATTTTCATGCCTCTTGAGGATTCAGTTTTTCAGACTTGTTTTTTTTAAAGGTCAGTATTCTGACATGTTATTGATAAATTCTATCCTTTTAAAAAATAAATAATAGTAATTGAAAATCTTGCCTAATCAGGAAAGAATCCTCAAAACATTAATTCTAGAAATACAAAAATAAAGGAAATAAGGTTATTTAAAACATCTATACAATTAAAACAAAAAATATATATAACTCTTTAAAAAGCTGGTCTTTTTTCTGCCTTTAAGGGAAACATTGGCCCTAATCCTGATAAAATTGAACTCCATAGATTGATCACTGCAGTGAGATGAAGACAGTGGAACTCTACCCAGAGAGGTTGTCTTTGAAGAGTTGGGTTTTAGGTAGTTGTTTAAAATATCTGATTAGGGAAGACATGATGCACTACAGACACTGAATTAGCAGAATATGCTTAAGGAATAATGCAAACTAATTACTCCTGCTAAAGGAAACGTTCTCATGTTAGGAATAAAAGTATGTAATCCTCCAATTAATGGCTAATTCTGATCAAACAAAAATTTAGTTTGTTAGTGAAATCAGTTGGACAGTATTTTAAAAACTTTTAGGTATCAATTAGGCCAAATCCTGCAGTGAAATTAATGAGAATTCTGTCTCCGTGTGAACCATCAGGACTTGCATTATTTTCCTATTGCCTACTGAAAATGAGTCAATACAAAACAGCATAATTTTGAATATGGCATAGCAATGTCAGCAATGATACCTAAGTTGCAAAACTCCATATATATTCCAACATTATGTCCTCAAATAATCAAGAAAACGAATTTCAGATGGTCCTTACATAACATCAAGATTTATTTAAATAGTTTACTTATAAAATCCAATTATATTTGGTTTCAGGAAAGGTAGTTTTAGAACAACTCAGCGGGTGTGAGAACATGATGATGAACTGCCCAATTTCTCCATCTGGTAAAATTCTGCTACATTTATAAGAAATTTGCATACATTTTTGTTTTCATATCCACACATCATATTGAATGTTTTTTCTAGCTCACAGTTGATTCTGTCAATTTATGCTTTGGCTCAATGTTATTTATGGAATAATTAAGCTAGTAATTAATTTATTTTTAAATGTTTCAATGAATAATAATCCATTAGGTATTTTCCTATTCAGTGGAAGGTACTGCAGTACAAACTGGTAAAATAGACTATTTGACTTTTATTGTTGGGGGATCCCTCTTAACCCTTTCTTGGAAGGATCAACAGCAGCTGAGGAGCTGGTGTATGCATTCCAGAGACTCAGTCATTTTTCTGTGATGTTATACTTTTACGGCTGGTGTTTAAATACCTTAAATAAATACCTAAGGCTAAATATACCTTAGCGTTGACAAAAAGGTTATTCCTTCCTTTTATAAAACATTAACGTTTTAGCCAATACACACTGTGGGTTAAATCCTGAAGCTATTTTTTAGTTAATTTATATGCCCTAATGAAGCATATTTTGTGAAAACCAGTAAAGATTAAAGTTTTCACTTGAGTAAGAACCCTCTTTTTGGTGTGTGTGTGTGTGGGGGGGGGGGGGTCTGAGCGCACACAAGTGCTGAGCAAGATGCACACAGCTATTGAGGGCCAAATTAGATTACTCCATTAAGTTCTCTTGAAATCAATGGACCTGCTCTTGACTGATGTGCTGTTGACTATATAAGAATCTGGTCTTGGATAAGTACATTAGATCTTTACTTAAACACACAATTTGTCTTAACATCATTTAATTTCAGGCCCTGTTTAAGTACTGAAGTGAAGTCTGTACTAACAAGGACCTATTCCTTCAAAGGTATTGAGGTGCCCTAAGTCCCACTGACTGGTGATAGGCTAAAAATTAAAAATACAATTGAATAATCTTCACAAAACCAAAATACCAGAGCACTCCCCTGTACTATTACTGGCTAACAAAACATATTTCAAAGGAAAATATGATTTGCCTTTTAATATCTAAACACCTGCTACATATAGCTGCTGTTCCAGGCAATTGCAGATCAGAAGTCTGTATGCCTATGCTTGATAAACTGGTTGAAACAATAATTAAAAGTAGCTTGAAAAACACCTAGAAAATCATAATATGATATGCTTTAACCTTCACTGTTTCTGTATAGAAAAATTGTTTAATTAGTCTCTTATGTTTTTTGTCCATTCCAAGAATATATTTTATACAGAAGATATAGTTGATATGATTTATTTAGACCTCCAAAAATATCTTTGGACCTTTGCTAAGGTCCTACACAAGAAGATGGAAAGGAAGCTACCTAGTCAAAGATGAGAGGGGAGTTCAGAGAAAGGTGGTAAAAATGATAGGGGGTTAGAAATATCTCATGAAGAAAGAGAGAAGAAAAATAAGTTTGGATTATTTATAATAGAGATGAATAACAGCAGCCTTGTTAAAAGCATAGAAAATAGTGAATGAGGTAGAGGAGAGAGATCAAAATCTTCTGCTGCAGGACAGAAGAGTAAGGCAACATTCAATGGAATTAAAAAGTGAAAAAATTCAAAGCCAATGCAACTTGTATCTTGATGGAAAATTATTGCTTCGGGGTCATGTTGAGACTAGATTCAAAGGGGAGTGTGACATTTCCATAAACATCAAGAATGCCCAGAGCTGTTATAAGTGGTGACGGTAAACATGTTTGAAGGCATATCAAACCTCAAGCTTTAGAGTTTAAGCTAATCTCTAACCAGAAGAGATCAGTACTGGAAGTTTTATAAAGAGCAGAGAATTTATCTTATGCCTACTTACCTAGGTCTTTTTTCTTTTTCTGAAACATCTGCTGTTGGCTACTATAAGAAATAAGACAGTAGATGGATGGACATTGGATTTGATCTTAATTTGTTGTTCTTATTTCCAAGGTTGCTCAAAATCTTGGACCTTGCAGTTTGCCTGGAAAATCAACAAATGTAAGCTATTTTGACAAAGCTGAAGAAGCGAATGTCAAAGTCCAGAAACCCTTGCATATGCTTATAATACATGCCACAGGCAATAATATTTCATAAGGGATCTGCAAAGATCACTGTGTATAGATCTAGCTTTTTAAGGCAGGGGTGTCAAACTTACCTCGTGCCCTAATCTTAAGTCCAGACTGTGGGGCCAGATCTGAATGCAGGGGCAGGACAAGTGGTGATGGCAGGGCCAGTGGTGGCATCAGTCCTGGGGGAAGCAACAGTAGCAGGGTTAACATAGCCTTCTGCTAGCACATGGGACTCTGTGCCCTAGATTTAGGCTGTAGGCTCCACCCCCACTTGCCCTTCCCTTGAATTTCCAGTCCTTCTACTAGCCCTGTGGCCTACACAGGTCACGACGTAATGCATTACCCCTGATATAATGCATTTAGGATTTTATATCACATCAGGGTCACAATTTGACAAAACACTTAAGCACATATTTAACTTTAAAAACATGAGTATGCCCCATGAATTAACATTGAAAATAGTACGGAAGCAATACCGCCCCTTGGGCAGGAGGCTGGACCTAATGATCTTATGAAGTTCCTTCCAGCCCTAATGTCTATGAAATCTATGAAATAAAATACTGAGTAATTTAAAAAGGTCAGACTTTCTTGTAGGACTCTGAATTTGCATACAGAAGGTTGCGACAAGTTTTTTTGGCTATGGAGGACCCCATAACCTGCTTATGAAGACTGGTCTCCCATTGAAGTTATAGGGGTTCCGTAGTATTTCTGGATAGATATTAACTGAGCAGACTGCTGCCTTGTTCACTTGTGTATATTTGAGCTATTGCTCATTAATATTCATGTGCTCACCCATTTTTCAGGCATGTTAATGAAGACAGCTGGAGATCTGCCCAAATATTTTTAAAGTTGTCATCGCTGAAAGCAAGTGCATCATGAAATCTTACATTTTTGGACCTTTTTGTGATCCCAGGTTCTTTCTTGCTGGATGGAGGTGTGAATGTAATTCAGCAACTTGTGAGAGTGTCACAGTTTGCTCACAAGTAGCCCCAGCATAAGTCTGAATTTAGATTACTGTAATCTTTTATTGGTCTTTTGAGAGCTGTTTCTTCTTGTTATGGCTGAGTACTTTATTTATTGTACAGTGTTATGAATGGCCAGTGGAGGAGGCTGTTACAATTGCATTTTCAGTTCCTTTACTTCTTTATTCTTTGTAAGTAATTATACAGAAATATTTAACTAAAAGAACTACTTAGGGAAATGTTTCTAATATTTATAAAGCATCTTTGGCTAGATAACTGTACAGCTTCAAGAAATGAATAGGCAGAAAAGAATAACTACCATTTGGGCTCTTGTGGCAGTATATTTTGTAATACCATCTGCCAGATCATGTGTCATTATTTATTACTTGGTGAACACTGCAACTGGACTCAATAATGTGTAGTACACCAAAATAAAGAAATTTCTTACCCCAGTCTAACAGGCAGTCAGATAGAAGATGGGTTGCTCTTAGAAGCGGGATAAATATGAAAATTACCTAGGTTTGTTTATTTGCACTCTATTTCATAGGTGGAAGAATAATACCTTTTCCATCTCTTTCTAGTTAGACAATAAGAGATAAATGGAAGATAGGGTAATTTTGTAAGTACATATAACGTTCCTTTTTGGCTCAGTTTGCAAAAACTCCAGGTTGCAGCACAGACATGATGTAATTTTGTATGACAGGCTACTAACTTCAAAACCCTACTCTTAGCCAGATAGTCTGTTTTTCTCAGGCTCCTGTTTTCTCCCCTATGTACTTTCTTACAAACACTTTATTAAATATAATCAGACTTTGTGGTTCTTGCTAGGCAAGAAACACCCATAAACAAAAGGGGCTTAAAGGGAAGATGCCTGTGAAGGAAATACTCTCTCTCTGCTAGTGGAATTTTCCTGAGATGTGTGTGCATGTGCACAGTGGTTCTCAACCTTTTTAGGTTTGAGGCACCCTTGTTAGGCTAAAAGCACTCCTTGGAAAGTGCTAGCACTTAGTTTTCACTCATTTTGACTACAGGAAAATAACGGAGCAATTCTTTCGTAGCAAAGAACTTGGAGGCTAGGGACAGAAATGACAAAACTGGTATAACTGATCAGAAACTGATTTAAACCTGTAACAGAACAGAAATTTAGTGCATTGATTTAAAAATGGCCAAGCCCAGTTTAAGATAAATCTGGATGGATGTAGTATTAGATTTAATCAGTTTAGGTTAGACTGCTCTATCAAATTTCTATCTTGAATTAGGGGTGCACCGATATATCAGTTGGCTATTAGATTGGCCCCTATTAAACAAAAAATGACATTATCAGCTTTTGGCTTTTTTGGGTTATTGCAGATGATAATTATGGCCGAGCACCTGGGGCACCCTGGTGAGTGTAGTCTAGTCCCTGCACCCTGTGGCCCACCTAAGCCTGTGACAGACTACAGGTCTTGGCAAGTGGTGGGAGGGGGAGGGTTTTTTAGGGACTGGTCACAGGGCGCAGTGCTCAGTAACAAAGGGACTGTTACTGGCTCCTGCTGCTGCTGCCTCTGCCATGGTGACACCATGCACGGAGCAGGGGCCTGAACACTGGGGCTGCCACAGAGATGTTGTGCTGCGCATGGGCGGGTAAGGCGCCATGCAAGGGACATTCTGCTGCGCCAGGCACTGGGCACTTTTGCAAAAGCAGCTTCACTCCAGCAGCCATGGGAGCTCAGCTGTGCGGCACCAGCTGGCACTGAGGCAGCAGCATGCTCTTGGGCTCCAAACATGCCCGTCACTGCTGTCTGTGTGACAGTCTGTCCTGTTCACCTGGGATGGCAGTACGGGCTGCATGGAGAGCAGGTCTGCGGGTTGGAGCTGTGGACAAGCGGGGGGATGTAAGGTGGTCACCACCTTCCTCATCAAGGGCTGGAGCAGGCAAGAGGCATGCGTGTGTGTGAAATGCAAAACAAACAAAAAAGGTTTATTTATGTCAGTAGTGTCACTGGGTATCAGTATCAGCCAAGAACATCTTTATTGATGCGCCTCTCTCCCAGATTCCTTCCCAAAGCAAATTACTGGTCCATCCCCCAGCATGGCCCACTGCAAACCCTCCCTCACAGAGTGGCCTACTGGCTCACTCAGTTGCTCCTGTCCAGTGCCTAGCTAGCCCTGCCCACAAGCTGTCACAGAGCCGAGGCAACAAAGCCTCTGCCCCTGCTCCCCAGACTGTATCCTGCCTGTGCTTGTCATCCTGTGAGGTAGCAGGTGGGGGAAGGGAAGCACAGCCCTCCCACTGAGCCCAGGCCACTGAGCCAAGGGTCCTCTTCCCCTGCCCCCAGTGCGGCTTGGTGGCTGCTTGTCTCCGCCACTGCCGCAGGTAGGAAGGAGGGAGGCAGGGACAATCTCTGGGTTGGGTGCCTGCCTGTGCAGCTGGGTGTGGGGGCACAGGGGGAGCCCCATGTCTCGGATTGCTTCCTCTGGACTCGCTTGGGATCCCTGAGCTTGGGGCTGCCCTGCCCCATGGAGCCAAGGAGAAACTCCTCCCCACTCTCACCTGTCCCTGGCCTGGCCCAGCCTGAGTCCCCCCCCACTCGGGACTGAGCCTCATGCTGAAGACAGCGTTCACCATGTGGATTGGCAGGGGATGGGGAAGGAGGGATTGCTCTCAGCTCCCTGGGGCAGGGCAGCCCCAGCCTGGGGGAACCCAGGCTAGACAGCAGGAACACAGCCCAGGGTAATGTTTTATCCCCCTCTTCCTCTTGCAGTGGCAGCTGAGCTGAGCAGCTGCCCAGCCATGCAGGGGAGTGCTAGGGGGTTTTCTCTTGGCATGGGACTCCCCGTGGCAGGGTGGCCCCAGGCTGTGGGCCCCTAAGCTGGGCCAGAGGAAGCCCCTGAGGTGTGGGGCTCCCCGCCAATGGCCAGATGCCTGGTTTAGGGGAGCCATCACTTGGCAGGCCCTTCTTCACCCCCCCTGCAGGGGGACAGCAGGTTGGTGGTATGTGCTGGGCAGCCAGTCAGAAATGGCCCCTACCTGGTTGGTTTGGACTCAGCAATGGCTGGCAGGCTGGGAGATGGTGCTTGAGCACACCTGCCTTCTGGCCTGGGCCACTGCAGGCCTCTGCCTGCCTTTCTTAAGTGAAAATTGACTGTGCATTCAGTTATCAGTTAGAGAAACCTGCAAAGATTGGAGCAATTCCTCCTTGGGCTTCTCAACTGTCTGTACATAGCCAGAAAGACCACAACAGGCAGATTTCTGTTAGCATTGTGCATTCCTATTTGAAATCTCAGAGGTATAGGTTGTAGCTATGTTGGTTTAAGGACATAGGCAGGCAAGGTTCTTTGGGTAAACTCAATATCTTTTATTAGATGGTCGAAAGAACCTTGCCTAACTATCTGGGTTTATTGTGACTCAAGTTTGCACACTTAACAGTGTCAAAATTGTGTAGCACCCTGCAATATCCTTGAAAGGATCTCAAGACACCTCACAGTGCCAAAGCACACTGGTTGAGAATCACCGGTATAAGAGTTACCCTCAGGGGAGCAAATACGTTTGTCTTCATCCAGAACATATGGGTCCTCTGATATATAGTATTTTAATTTTTGTGGGCTATATTTTGAATTTTAATCTATGCAGACTTTCTAGATGACATCTTTCACAAAAAAAGGTATGTACAGATTCAGAGACTGGGCTGAGGCCAATTTGAAAATTTGGTCTCATTTCACCTTCAGCTGGTAGTAGTTAGCCTGAAAGTCAAATATAATGAATCATGTCCAGTGCTTGAACCACAGCCTGCTGCACCAAAACCCGGTACAAAGGTTGCCTGCGAGAGAAGATTCTCTGTACCAGGACTGTCCAGCCAGTGCCCTCTAGATGGCATGTAGCCAAAGGGTAAAGCTATGGCTCCTGGACTTGTGGGTCTGACGCTGCTCCCCCAGTTATAACAGCTGCTGCTATTAGGGTTGCTGGGGTTGCTTCCTCCCCCTCCCTCCCATAGTTTCTGCTTCTTGCCTCCAGTCATGGGGATGGGGTGGCACAGTATGGTGTAGTGTGGCCAAGGTAGCCTGTGGTCAGGGGACTTGGAGGATTCAAGGACTCTGTGTGGTAGTGCAGGACCATGGCATGGTGTAGTAAGGGGATGCCATGTGTAGGAGGCAGGGGCACTGGCTGGCATAGTGGGAAAGCGGTGTCCATCACAAATCATGGTGGGAGCTGCCTGCATGCAGCCAGAGACTGGGGGGCATGTGGTTCCTTGACCACTCAGAAGTTGGACAGCCCTACCCTGCATTATAGAGGCAAACTGCTGAGACCCACTTCCACCATAATTGGCATATGTGCAGCCACATATGTGGTTCACGAAAGAGAGAACTCTGATTGGAGGAAAACATGTTTTACAGTGGTTTCAGTCAGTAATATGGAGAGGGGGAGAGCATTAACATTCACGGTGACTTTTTAGCTTGGGTTAGAAGAATTTAACCACATTTAACTGTGTCTTAATTTTTGTATCAAAATGACAAATCCTCTTTAGGTTACTTTGCAGTATGATATAAACTCTTAGTCGTATATAGTCTGCTTATCCTGACTTTTCAGGATATTCATACTGTGTCTAGGTATGTGCAAGAACTCCAAAGGCTTCCTGAATTATTTGGAAAGATTCACTTATAAAATGTAAACCATTTTTTACATTTTTCCTGAACATGAAAAGACTTGGTTTAAAGACCATGAGGGAAAACAACAACATTAATATAAATACAGTATGGAATTCTAAGTGAAAAGGTTTTTAGAAAAAGCAAAGTTGGCTGTGTGGAGAAAGAGGCTGGGCGCAATTCTCTGCTCAAGTGACCTGACAAACCTCCGTGGATTTCAGTGACCTTATGGCAGTTTACACTAGCAAAGAACTTGTTCATTTTTTTCTTAAAAAAAACAAAACAAAAAAACCCAGCAAAAATCTAGACAAGATTTAAGATGATACTTGCTTTGTTTCTTTAGCACATGTAACTTCCTTCTACACCTATGTGCTAATATTTTCTAATTCCTTTTAGTTATTTTGCCAATCACTCTTGCCTTGATTTTTTAACTTATTCCTTCAAACAACTTCCTTAGCTGACAGTTGGCTTTCAAGAAAACCACTAAGGAGGCACAGGCTTATTCCCATATATCAGTGTGCTCCAGTTAGGTTCCTGATGGGACAGGGAAAAGCAGAGTGTAGCACCCCAACTTGCTACAAATCTGATACTTTCACAAACTCTTTTAGTTAGCCTTTTTGACTAAGAAGAACTTTTCTGTATTGGGAGCTTTCCTAAGTAGCTTTACAACCTGGATGTGTGAAGCAAATAGTAGATATGACTACACTGCAGACCACAGTATAATTTGGAGATGCCCAAAATAGCTACAAATGAGGTAGCTGTGGCAGCATGGAGTCTCTTGCTCTGTATTCTAAATAGACATTTCTTTTCCTAGTGGTATCTTATATTTCACATAGTCAGTTAGCCTGCATTGAGCTCTGTACTGCCATAGAAAGTCTGCTATCAGTACGTAAGTTGGCTAGTTTACAGACAGTTGGCATAGTTTACACTATGCTGTAGTCTTCATTGCACATGTAGTCCAGTGGTGGTCAGACTTCTATCCCAGTGGGCCAGAAGAGTGGTGTGGAGCTGGTCCGTGGACCAGATCAAGCACAGTAGTGCTGTGTGGGATTGGTTCATAGGTATAATCCGGATCTGGTTGCTGAGTGACTCAGCATGCTGGTGCAATCTAGCACTTGGGGCTGAGCACAGCTCTGGAAATTTGGCAGCAGGGTAGCGACAATTAGCATTGCAACCACCCACTTCTGCTAAATTTCTGGACCTGTGGGAGTCCGCTGAGTCAGGTGACGTGGCTCAGTGGAACAGGTTGGATCTGGCCCACGGCCCAGAGGTTGAGCACCACTAATATAGTCCATATCTGTGACTTTCGGTTTAAATCAGACTTATTTGCAAAGTTAGAAATTGTTTTTATTTTGGCTTTTTTTCTACTGATAGTTGATCCTATTTATCCAGAATTATTAGCTGCTTTGCCTTTTTATTATACCCAGAGATTGATGAATTTTCTTTTCTCCACATGCTAAGGTAAGATTAACTTATTTTAAACTAAATCAAAATAAAGATTTCAACATTTAATTACAACACAATGGGTACATCTACATGAGATGTTTACATCTCATGGAGCTGCCTAATTAGCACTGCAGTAAAGTCTCAGTATCTACACATGCACCCCTATTAGGCTTCAGTAAACTAATTCACTCCACCATAGTTTAATATTTGCAAACACAAGTACTATCCTATGGCGATGTTCTTTGGTGTCTACATGCGTATTGTTGCGCGCTGATGGGGTTGGCTAGTACATGAGGGTACTTCTGTGCTGGGCATACACTGGAGCACCCTTGTGCCCTAGTGAGCCGCTCCACAGCATGTTGAGCTAGGTCAGAGCAGGCCCAGGCTGGTAGGCTGACCCCAGCCCAGGGGTCATGTGGAACAGCAGCACCTGAAAGCATGTGTAAATGTGTACCCCAAGCAGAATGAGTAAGATGACAAATATTCAGCAGTTAACACATTAAAACTAAAATATACAGTGGTGTTTACTGCAGAGAATTGATCCATTTTTAATAAAGTGCCATGCCGTTAACACATTGGGCAGGTTTACATGTGAACTTAATGTGACTCAATAAACTGCAGTGCATGTCACGCCACAGTTTATTGCTCCTGGGTGCCCTGGCATTACATAATGGGGCGCCCACGAGCAATAAACCCTGGCACGATATACACCAGAATGTATTGAGTTGCATTAATGTCACGTGTAGATGCATCCAATGTGTTAACTGGATAGCACTTTATTGAAAAACAAAAAAAAAAACAAAAAAAAAACCAAAACAAAACAAAAAAACACGATCACTTTTTGCTGCAGTAAACACCATTGTATGTTTTAGTTTTAATGTGTTAACTGATGAATATTTGTCATCTTACTCATTTTGCATACAGCATGCTTGTATATTAGGTTGGATTCAGGTACATTGTAGGTTCATACCCAATGCTACTAGCATCATAGCACTGTACCAAAATAACTGCTTCATTTAAGTGTAATTTACTAACTTTTGTGGTTTTGATGAAAACTTAGAAGATGTGACCTTGTGTATAATTGTTGAAGTGTCATTTGCCTGAGTTTTGAGACAATATAGCAACCATCTAGAAATTTCCCAGTGAGATGTTCAGTAAACATAGTAGTGCCAGTCTGGTACACCCAACCTAGCAGATGCATTTAGTGCTAAAGGGTCCCTGGCTCCCACCTCAGCCACTTCAGAAAGAAGAGCAGACAACTTCATACTACTCCTACCTTGCCAGAGGAAGGGCCATAGGAGACCACAAACCATGGTATGCCTTTGGCTCCAGAGTACCATAGTTGAACTGGGGTGCAGTTGTGGAGAAGAGTTCTTTGCAGTGAAGTGATCTGAAAAGAGATGTTCCCCCCTTATTATAACATAAGTACCCTTCTTAAAACTGATTATTTTATCATATTTCAAATATTACTTGAAGGTATTAACATAATAAATAGAGGGTTATACATTACTGCCCATTGCAGGTGTTCAAGATAGTGGAACAAGTTCTCTTTCCAGTTGTGCCATTGAAATCCTATGGAGTGCCCTATGCTGCTTGTAACAGGAGGGGGGTCAGGGTTACTATGCTCTACCTTGCTGCCTCCTTTACTGTGCCAAGCTGCTGACTAGCACCCTCCACTTCTCGCCCGCCATGACTTTGATCTCATCTATGTATTATAGGGAGGCTGCATTTCATCCTCCTGGCCACAGTTCTGTTATCAATAGTTCCTTTCCTATATTGGGGTTCTGTGCACCCCAGCCTTATGGGCTATGGTTGGAGCCACACATCACTGTACCACTCCCCAATGTAACTGACATTGTTTTGTCTCTCTCCATGCCCTCTCCGGCGCTCAGGCTCTCCACGGCCCCATCTCTCTGTGCCCTCTCCAGCCCTTCACAATCACTGCCCCCTCACTGTGGCTGGGGTCATTGTCCCCCAAATGTTGCACCCTCACTGGCACTGGGATCCCCACACTGCTGTGAGTCCCCTATGAGGCCTCCTCCATCCCCTCTTAGCCTCACCCAGATCACCAGTAATAAACAGCAAACAAAACAAGCCCCTGGGCTACAACACAAACTCCGGCTGTCTGACTATAACATTAATCCAGCCAACCCTAGGGTGCTCCATCCTTTACCAGTCTCACTGCTAATACATTCAGGCCTCTGCTCACACAGGCAAAACTCCTTCCGCCTTGTTTGCCAGCAGGGAACTGCCTCCTGCCTGTGATTTATATAGGAGCTAGGCCTTGCCCCTTCTTGTCAGCTGGCTAGGCAGGTGTGGGTCATTAGTTCCGTCTAGTTGCCTCAGCAACTGGCACCTGAGGAGTTATCCTGGCTTTCCAAGTAGCAGGCACCTTAGTGCCCTGCTACACTACTCTTAACCACGTTAATGAAAACTCTGTCACTGGAAGCAGAAATTGAACTTGAGGAAGAATTTGATTCACTGACTGTCTTAAGATTGCCAAATTCACTCTTCTTACGAATTTTTGGAGTTAGTAGAGTTACTAGAGGATATTGTTGTCTAGAGTGTTTCTGCATGTCAGCACCACAGTCATCTCTTATCTTCCTTGAAACCAGTTTTCCTGTGGTTTGTGAATTTATGAAATAAAAACATTCACATTGCAAAGGGAGACTCTCACATCAACTCCTTAAATGACCTCAAACTAAGAATATTTTATTTTTCAAGACTAAGAGGTTAATCTTCAGGGGAATACATCACTGTGTTCAGTAACTGCTGAATTAATTGTGAACTTCATGGTTATATGAGGCAATTAAAATAAAAATTGCATGTGGAAGTCGAGATAGTAAATTGTGATTTTTGCTTGACAACTTTAAAAGAGTATATACATAAACTAATTTAAATACTTTTTCACTATTAATGTGGACCATTTATCCTAACTCCAGGGAATGGTATAAAAAGGAGGTGTGTAACCAGGCTAAGCATAGAGGAACTGTTTTAAGTTGTGAGAGCCAAGGTACATCATTAGGAATGCTCCTATTATCTGCCGTCCTGTCTCAGTTTCCTTGTAGACTTCAGTGAATGGCAAAAGAAAGGGAACACTTTCCTGCTTGGCTGGCAAGTTGTTGAATTACCCTTTTGGCTGCATTCAGTCAGTTGTGCTCCACACTGCACTTTGGGATAAATCCTGCAGCTCCCTCATGAGTCTGGAGAGTTCTTCATGTAGTTTAACCTGCTAGAGAATGAGATTTGGAAATTCGGAAGGCAGGTTCATCCATCATACCTCAGGGCTCTGGGTTATAATGTCTCATGTCCCAGTGTACAGTAGGGGGTTTTGTTTTTGTTTTTTTCTGCTTTGCTTTGTCTTGTTTTATAGCAAGGAAGGGATCTCAGTTCAGTGAGACCAGTGAATTTTCAATGTTATAGATCCATCACATAATCCTGTGTTAAATCTTCTTTTACGATTTTAAAGTATGGCGTTTTTATATTAGAGAAATTGCTCTAGCATTATAAAAAATAGTATGGGTTTTTTTATGAAACGGTGATGAAGCATTTAAAGCAAATATTCTTAGAATATATTATGCTCTTATGTTATGGTTAAGATGACTAGTAATAAATGTGCATGATAAAAACCCCCTGTAAGAAGAACTTAATTTTTCATAATACTTCCTGCAGAATTTTTACCTGATCTCCTTCTTAATATCTCTTTCCAACACTCTTTTCTTAGCATCCGTAAATAAATTAACCAAGCATTAGTGGTAAATAAAACTCAGCTGGAAATCAAATTCAAACCACAGAGCCAAACTTTCAGTTCAAGTAACTCTGTTAAGGTACTTTTAGTGGGACTATATTATAAAAGACAAATCAGGAGAGTGAAGTTAGATCCAGAAGGACTCTGCTTCCTTGCTGACCTTCTTTTCTAGTAGAGTTATGCAAAGTTCTTTAGGGAAGTTTTCTCAACCCTGGGAGCATCTACACAAGCATTAATGTGCTTTTTCTAATTCACATAAAATTTAGTACCTACAATGTGATGGTGCCTGTACACAAGACATGGAGGCTGGCTGGAGCACAGTTGGATTAAGAGTCTGCTGGAGCATGGTAATTGCCATGCTCCAGCTAGCTTCCACATCTCATGTATCAGCGTTCTCCTGCTTCACAATGGCATCCAATATGTAAAACTATATTTAGTTCAAGTGACCCCGCTGCCATTTTGAGATATGGGGATACTGATAACAAGATGCTGTGTTGCTTTAATTAGAGTGGTTCCAAGAGCCGCTTTAATTAAAGCACTGTCCCCCAACCCCTGGAACACATGTAAAAGTGGTCTGAGACACAAAATTAATGTGCATTAGGCTGCTCTGATGCTCACAAGTGCATGCGTTTTAGGTTCTTTGGGTAAATATGATATCTTTTATTGGACCAACTCAAATAGTTGGAAACAAATTCTTCTTGGCAAGCTTTCAGGCACAAACACCCTTTTTCAGGTTGAGGAAGCATCTGCAGTTGGTGTGTGCTCTTCCTGGATGGAATGAATTGTAAAGGAGCCAGAGGCTTGTATGTATGCAAGGAAGGCAGTCAGTGAAGATGTAAATTGAGGCACCAGTGGGTGAGAGACAGGTTGGGGGATGGGGGGAGGGGAATTAATATACCTGGTAGATAGTAGAGAGGTTACCTTGTGAGTCAGATGTCAGGCAGGTTATAATGTGTCATTAATCCAATGTCTATATTTAGTCCATGATTTTTTTATATCCAGTAGGTTGATGAAGTGAAGTTCATAGGTTTGTCTGTGAAAAGTGTTTTGTAAATTCCCTTTGAGGATTAGAATTAAGAGATTGGAGAGAGAGTGATTTTCTTGTGAGAAATGTGCCTTCTCCAGTAATTGGGTATTCTTGTCTTGATAGATTTCTGGTGTGCGTTCATTCTGGTGCACCGTTGTTGTTTGGTTTCTCCTACATATTTTCCATTGGGGAATATGGTGAGTTGGATGAGATGTATTATATTTCTGGAGGTGCAGCTTTAAGATCCAGGAATGCTGATGGCTCTGTTGTGAGATTTAGTAATTGTGGGGGTGTTGGACATGTGTTGGCAGGTTTTGCATTTCTTGCCATGGCATGGTCTGGATCCATTTGATGTGTTTTGGGCCATAGGAAGTTTGCCTCTGGTGAGGAGTTTGATGAGGTTTGGTGCTTGTTTAACGGCTAGGATGGGTGGTTCTGGGAAGATCCCTTTAAGAATTGGGTTGTATTCTAGTATGGGTTGCAATTATTCAAGGATTTTTCATATAGATTCCAGGGAGGGGTGATATGTTATAACCAGTGGTGTGCGATTCATGGGATTTTCTTTCTGTACTGCAGCAGTTCTTTACGTGGTATCTAGGTGGCTCTTTCAAAAGTATGATCTATTTCTCTGGCAGCGTGTCCTTGTTGAGTGAAAGCCTTTTTGAGATTTGTGAAGTGGCGATCACGGGTGTCCTCTTCAGTGCAAATTCGGTGGTATATGAGGGCTTGGCTGTATATCACAACTTTCTTGGTGTGTTTAGTATGATTGCTGGTTCTGTGCAGATATGTATGTTGGTCCATGCATTTCTTGTATATTGTGGTCTGTATTTTACCATTCTGGATCGTGATACTCGTGTCTAAAAAGGAGATGTTGGTGCTGGAGTATTCAAGAGATGTGTCTGATGGAGGAGTGGTGATTGTTGAATTTCTGATGGAAATCAATCAGAGATTGCTTTTTAGATTATGCTTAATGCTCAGTATCCTATTTTACTGTGCATTAGCATAATAGCACTTTTTTACTCTATGCTTTAATGCACAGTAAAATAGGTTATTGCACATTAAATCGCATGTATAGACATGCCCCCTGACTCCTTACCACCTGCTCCCACTGATGGGGATACTGAATGAGGAATTAGTGTCTGTTTCTCATCTTTCAAAAATGTTGCACATGAAGGTACAGAAACTTGGCTTTAACTTATCTCTAACATAGGTGACAAAGGTATAAGATTAGATAATATTACTGGAGGAATGATGATGTGCACAATTCACCTGGCAATACTGTCATTTTCCCCCCAGCAATATATTACCTTATGAGTGAAAAAGTCATGCCATTGCTTAAAGCTTCTTAACGTTCCAAGATTCAAATGATGAACAAGATGCAGTATGTATATGTAAGTGTATGAGCAGAGGAAGCTGCCTCCTGGATATGGTACCTGCATTTTAAGAACATTGGTCTATATGGTTAGTATTTGAAGAAAGTATCTTGTCTCTTTATATGTTGGAGATAAGGGAAACTTATTTGAACTTAAATATTTAAGAATATAATTTTAAAGCTATGAAGTTGATAATTTATGCAGTTAAAAGAACTGTTGAAGGAAGAATAAGAACAATATTATGCTTTCAGCTGTGGGCATGGAAATAAATTTTGTCAAATATGCAACAACTGGGAAGGATCAGATAACACAACATGTGGCATTAAAGCATCTGCAGTGTAGAGCTATAAAGACAACGTAACTATTTTATTCATGTCATTGCATCTCAAAGGAGCAAGAATAAGTTAGAGAATAAGAATAATTTAGAATAAATTTACTTAACAGTTAGGGCTGCCAGGCTCTGGGGTGGGATCCCAAGTGAGGTGGTGCTCTCTTCTATCTTGGGGGTCTTGAAGAGGAGGCTGGACAGATATTTGGCTGGGGTGATATGACCCTGGCACCCATTCCTGCCTGGGGCAGGGGCTCAGACCTGATGATCTGTTTAGGTCCCTTCTGACCCTAAGAACTATGATGCTATGAAGTTTTACAGAGGCAGGCAGGGCCAAACTCAGTTTCATTTGAAGCACCCAGAACTCCTGCTGTCTTCAGTGTAGACTTTTGTGTTTCTATAAGAGTTCAGTTTGCTTAAGAGTAGCATGTGTTCTTTAGTATTTCCATTTTTTGTGTGCTCAACAAAGCTATACGAAGAGAAAGTATATAGAGAATCATCATCTTAAAACTTGATTTCCTTAGGCATTTGTACAATGGAAATATAATTACAATGTAACATCAAATTCTCTTTGTATTTTTTGTTAGTTATGATCTGCTTGAATTCTTATATCACAAGTGGGTATTTTGATACGAGAAGAGAGTTAAGATGCTCGCATTCAGTATGAAAGTTAAGATTAGAGTTTCAGCATTTCGATGTGTGTAAATGTTTTGTGTTGCTGCATGTATAAATTGAACTAAATGTTATTTCTTCTGTGTCTGTTAAAGCTTCTTAGATTAAGTCAGATTAGAATGAGGGTACTTAAAAATCACCTGAAAACATCAGTATACTTGCTTGTAAAATGTTTCTTTCACTGGGGACAGACAGTCAAAAAGCCTGAGCCTGAATTGATTCAATCTTTCAGGTTAGTCTAACCTGGCTAGGTTTAACTGGTTTGTAACTGGACAGACATTCTCTCTGGACTGAGGAAATTCAGGCACATGTCTGTAGTGGCTCAGGCTAAAAGCTGGGGTGGGGGGGTGCTAGAGGGAAGCCTTCTGCAGGCAGCTGAGCCGAAGGGGGTATGGCCAGGCCCTGGTAGGATTTCTGATTAAGGAGGTCTGTCTGCACCATCCCAGGCTTTTCCCCACTGGCTGCTCAAGGGGCGGGAGTGTTGCCAGCCCCCAGCCCCGTGCTAGCACTCTGAGACAAGGAGGGGCAGGGAAGTGGGGATTTCAGTGCAGTGCATGCATCTGTTGATGATGCAGAGCTTTTCAATCTCTCTCTCCCTGCTTCTTTATACTGTTTGCAACAAACTGATAGGCAAGCAAGCCAGCAAGGAGCTGATAACAGTGTTTATCGCCTCATCAGCAAAACAATAGCCTCTCTCCATTAGTTCAAACTCTTCTTAAACAGCTTACCAGCAATTAGCTCCAAAAAAGCCCTAAGCAGTCACTGTTGCATCTTCCTGTCCCAGTGAAACTGGAGACACTCACACACAGAGACACCTCTCCGCGTTAGGTAGCACACCACATGCTTAGGGTCTCTGGGCCTGGGGTCCATGCTGTGGGAGATAGGAGAGAGGGAGACGGGGAGGGGATCCCTGCTTGTCCAGCAAACAGTGAGGGGGGAGGGAGCAGGAGGAAGCCAGGGAGACTCTGTTGAACCTTCAGTCTCTGCTGAGCTCCAGCCAGGGAGCAGATGGGAGGGGCCAGCCCTGCTGTGGAACAGAGAGCCCTGCCCAGCCCAGAGAGCATGTTGGGTTGCTGGGGGAGTCTGATTTATCTTAAACCAGCAAGGGGTCTGGGACAGACATTGCATAAACCCGTTTGACCCAAATCAGTTAAGTCTGGTACTACTTTCAACAGGTTTATCTCCAACTGGTTTCAGCCATTTTCAAACTGGTTTATGTGCACTGAATATCTGTTCTGTTAAAGGTTTAAACCAGTTTCTGATCACTTAAACTGGTTTATGTGTAATGTTTTTCCCTAGCCATGTTGTTCAAGTAAATAATATTATTACAAAGTGAGGCTTCACTCTATCTGTATGAGTCTCTTTAGGGCTCAATTCTCAGAAAGAGATTTACAATCTAGAGACTTCTGGCATAAATAGCTACAGTATAGGTTTATGTAGAGATAGTTGATAAATAATCTGTAGACAACAGGGGGGCATAGACTTGATTTTTTATCGTGAAGATGTGAAATTTGGTCATATAAATGAAAAATGAGAATTTACTGTCATCAAATGTTCCTGATATATTGGAGAGAGGTGTCTGCAAGCTATTTCATTGGTATATAAAATAGTCGAACATTATTAAAATAAGAATAGTAAAATCTGCCTTAGAGACATTTTACTGTTTGAAGAAGACTTCTTTAAAAGTTCTCTGATATATGTATTATGCATATTTTTTCTGGAAACAGAGTAGGTCTTTATTTTGTTCCAAGTATTATACTTAAATGCGGTTGTGGTGTAGGAATTAGTTATATAGTGAAAAAAGGCATACAGGACTGCAAGTAAATAGTGAAAATCCCTGATAAAAATGATAAGTACATTGTATAAAGTATTTAGCCTCATAAATATACTGCCTCTAAACCATCTTTTAGAATGAAGGCAATCATACATATTCTTATTAGTAGTTGTGCCAGCTATTATCTCTTATATTGCTTACAGCTATGTGAAAAGTCAATGGAAGTTGACTTAATATCAACTTGAAAAAATCAGGCCTGGAGCTTTGTTGCACTATTAGTTTGAAGACCAAACTGACTGCAAGAGAAAGAGAAGCTGCCAGTTGTATGTCACCCAAATTCAAAATATGACCGTCTAATAATAAAAAAAAATGAAAAATGTTTCTGAATAAATATATCAGTGCCTTATTTTGATGACACATTTTCAAAGCAAAGTATGTTATGTGGGTGCCATCAAAATCCCTTATTTGTATAAGCTAAAATCATGTAATTGTGCCAGACTACTGCCCAATCTGTAGTCATATAGATTTTATAAGAAAAATATGTGTTTGGGGAAAATGATACAGTTGAAAAGAAATAAGACACCTACATTTTTTTGAAGGCTACATTTTCAAACGTAGCTTCTTTAAAAAATTGCACTTGTGCACGTGTGCTGGTATTGTAAGAGGGCAGAAACTACTGGTACATCATCAAGGCCGCTTTCAACAATCAAATATGTTTTTGTGCACAAGTGTCTGAAAACATGCTTGCAGAACCTATTGAGCTACATACCAACAGTTGTAAATGGTAGTAAACTCTGAAACAAATTGGTTTAACTTATTTAGCTTTACAATACAGTGTAAAATATTGAAACATTAGGTTGTTTCTAAGTTGTGTGTCATCCAAGGCTTTACTGTGAGAGCTATCTGTCTAGTTCTAACTTTTCATCTCCAATAGTCTTAATGGTTGGCTTTTCCTGGTTGCAAGTATCCTTCACAGGTACTTGCTCTAGTGGGATTCAAATTCCCTGCAAAACTGGATTGGGGAGGGAGAGAAGTTTCTGCTAAAGAAGCTGGGCACTAGGGATTGGGGCACTTTACCAGATGTAAAACATCTGGCAAGTTGAGGAGAGAGGTATCCCCAGCCTACTAACCCTCAGAGAAATAGAGAGTGGAATGGTTGCAGCAACAGGATGTGACCAGCTATAAAAAGGTGAGGACCTGATTTGCACCCAGCGGTCATTGTCTACATGAGTGTTTGATTGCAGTTAATTACTTCACCATAAGATAGTACTGTTCCCCACAGTACTGTCTCATGGTGGAGTTAATTAATTTACTGTGCCATAATACTGGTGCGCATGTGGACAGTGGTGCTTTACTGCAGAGCTAATCAGTCTACTCAGCATTAAACTGCACATAGAGATTCACCCTGTGGTTGTTAACAGCTCTAAGGAATTTCTCTCTCCTTCTTACTTTCCTTCTTACTCTTATCCAGACCCCTGTTCAGCTGCAATGATTCTTAATGTTTCTCCTTGTAGAGACACGGATGCAAAGGCATTCAGCAGAAGTCTTTAATTGATCCTTGCTGTAGATTTTGCTTGGGCTAGAACCCTAAAATCTAATCTGTCTTCGACTTCGTTTTAAACATCCTGAGATTTGGGGAAACCTATTTCTTCACAGAGCAAGCACTTTTCAACATCACATTCCTGAATAGTCTTTGAAAGACTGTGTTGGACCAGCAACTTTTTAATAGACATCTTTCCCAAAAGTTACCATTACATTTAGTGTACCAGTAATCTGGAATATATGACCTCTCACGTTGCTTCAGGGCATAAGGTTGTTAGAAGCCTATGCCCCAGCAATAAAAGTCTGACTCTTAACAACTGAATAGTGAGCTAAAGTTTCTTAAGAGTGGATGTGACTTTTGCTTGCTTTTGGCACAACACACACTCCATAAAACAATAACAGATAAATAACTTTCATTTTAGAGCTGCTACTTAACTTTTTACAAAACTGGATTGACATATCAGTTTTTCCTTATGTCGGCATTTTCTGGTATTGTTTTCCAAGGTGTACAAGTTCCACTCCACCACTTGTTCTTGTCCTTGGGGTTTTTTTTTTTTCATTTTGTTTTATTTTGTTTTTCACTGTCAAAGTTTATACTCGTCAGAAAGTTTGTACTCCATTTCACTTTTTTTTATAAGTGCTATATGACAGCACAGGGTGGAAATCTCATAGACGCTTATAATTCTACCGACTGATGAGATTTGCCCCCTGTTATTACCAGGGGTGTAGTCTTATTTTTAGAGTTTATAGAAATGCCCTGTGTGTATTTCTGCTCTCTCAAGCTTGACAGGTTTTTTTTTCATCTTGTTTTTTGGAAGTTCTATCTTGCTCTTTTAAAAAAAAAATCTTATCTATGGCCCATTCAATATCAAATGAAGTCAGTGGAAAAACTCTATCTAATCTTCAGTGACACTAGTTTGGAGCCCAGATTTAGATTGCATCTGCATCAAAATCTTAAATTTATATTTTTTTATCTCCCACATGGAGGATCAAAATGGATAGTAGCCCTGATGGAAACCCTTTGCATGTCTTTATTTTCACTGAAAGTGACTTAACCCAGAACTGTCAAAATTAATTATCTTAAAATGTGTTGAATTAAAAATGAAACACTTCTGCACAAAAGATGAGCAAAAATTTTGCAATGGATAATTTGTTTGAAAAATGTAAAATATTTATGTTGAAGATATGTCAGGAAACGGATTACAAATATTAAAGAACTTAGTAAAATTCTTCAGAAGTAAGTATTCTGAAGATTTTGCCCAAATTGCTGGAATACTTATAAATCATAATATGCTGATTAATTAATTCTTATGTGGTATTGTTTTCTTTTCTTGATTGAATGATTTTTGCAAATAACCAAAATAATAACATGTATATTCAGGCCCTTGCAGATTTGCTTTCATTAGGTATTCAGATTTAAAGTTTTCTTTTCACCAGTGTTCATACTTATAAATCTCAGTCCCTAAATTATTCACAGAGAGAAAATATGAAAGGCTCATGAACAGTTAAGTTGACATTTTTCTATAATTTTGAATGTTTGCAATTTTAGTTTCTACTAGTGATTGACTACTACAAGACATTATATGATCTTAAAATAAGTTTATTATCTTTAAGACAGAAATGGAAAAGTTTTATATAATAAACTTACTATAAAGCATAAATTGAAGGTAAAAAACCTGTTGTTAAATGGATGTATTATTAATTCCTTTAGTCACTATGCCATTCATACATACACCTTTTTTGATGTATGCTTCCGACATAGTGAAAATTTGCTTGACGGTTGTAAAAAGATACTTAATACACTCGCATTTCTTATTGTACACAACTTCCATTGAGCTCCATAGCAGTTGTGTATGAAGTGATGGCAAGTAAACCTGTGTAAACTTTTAAAACTTATTTTAATAAAGAAAAAAAAAAGGATAAACAGATTACACACTTTAAGGAAGATGTTCAGCTAACCCCATTAATAAGCTTAATGTCTGGTCAAGCTATTGTTTTTTTCGATTCCACTGTTACTGCATATTTTGTATATATGAGCTTATTGGAGCCCACATTACCCCCCTTTTTAACCAGATCATTCCTAGTGCTCCATACGTCATGTGGAGGAAAGGCCTTAAAGCCTTTAGCCCTTTTCCCTTCTGTGATGGGTAATACCATTTGATTGATTGATTGATTGATTGATAATCAGTTGGCCCCATTTCTGCAGAAAGAAGTTAGGAATCCTAAAGTTCTCCACACACTCTTCTAAAATGATAACAATTACTATAACTAGTTTGTTACAGGATCATCTCTAGCTATTCAATTTTAGGATGTTATACACTTGTAGTACACAAGAATTTGGGGAAGGGAAGTACAGCATAGTTTACAGCCTTAGCCCTTTGACTAACATTTTGACTAACTAGCCTTATTAACATTTTTATCACTCTCTAAAACTAGACCTAGGCTGTTTCAGGTAGGTGTCAAGCTGCAGGTGTATCTAACGGCAGTGGCACATGAGGATAGAACTCTTTTTTTCTTTTGTCTCCCAGCATGTGGGAATAACCGTGATGTCTCCACACATACATAGATCTGTCAGCTGCTGCAGTGAGTAGAAAACAGTAGCTCATGTCTTCTCCTGCTGTACCTGAGAGTCCACACTTCTAATATGACTATCATTGTGGTGGCTGATAGTGGATGTGTTGTTTGAAGCATCTGTTCTACAAGATAGTCTGGAACCCTGCTTCTTTTTGGCTTCCTCCACCAGAACCCCAACAGAAGAATGAGAAACCATGCTCCCTGACCTAATTCTGTACTCAGTTCATTACTGCCAGCACTGACTGGAGATGCTGTATTTTCCAGGTGCACAACCTTACTGCAACTTTTTTTCCCCCAGCCAATCATACCACATTTGTTCTATTGCACAATTTCTACCTGCCGGACTACTGTCCTGCAATGTGACCTATCTGCTACTGGCACTGCTGCTGCTTTGAGGAAACACTGCCAAGGAGAGAGCCCACCAAGAGGGGGATCTCCACAGGCTGCTAGTGGATTTTGGAATTAATTACATTTCTTTTAGAAGAGAAAATGGAAATAATCAATGTTCGTGGCGTGAAGACAATACAAATCCTTCCCCTTAATCCTAGATACCATTCAGGGGAACCCCTTGCTTAAAAGTTAGCAGCATATCTTTGCTGTCTTTTATTACAGCTTTAAGTGCTCCTGCTAGACAAATACACCAGCAGAAGTACTAGTGAGAGGTTCATTGAACATTACATGCTCAATCCTTCCTCCATACAATGAAAGTTTCACCATTTTCTTTTACAGAGTCATAATTTGTCTTCATGATATTTTCCCCACTCTGTTACAGATAGCTTCTTGCAACTGTAAAATACTTTTTATTTTGACCCAATATAAAAATTCATGGTATTTCCTGTTACCTTCATTACAGATACACACTTAATATCATTTTACAATGATATACACTGGTTGTGAAGTCTGTCTGTGGATGTTGTTTTCTTTTTAAATTAGAGAATGACAGTTGCTATCGGTAGCTTTGTATTTCTGGTTTGGCTGAACCCAAGGCATTCTAAGAAGATATTTAACAGGAGTGGATCTACCAGGTGAAGAAATGCTGCTGAAGAAAATGAGCTACTTAGGTGAAGGACTGAAGAATAGCATTTAAAGATTCAAGTATGGAAATGGAGTTACGACTCTTATGGTGTAATTCTTGGAATACGGGATGTACTCTGTTGGCCAAGTTTAGCTTGAGACCTCCATCTGAAAAAGAATATTCTGCATTTGTGCAGATGGATACTTGAATATGAGAAAGTAGGTGCACATTGATAGCTTGTACCCAATTTGTGTGGACATATGTCCACTGTATAATTAAGTGGATGTTCTTACATATATATAAAATCATAGTAACCATTTTTCAGGTTCAGTATTAGAAGCTGATTTTGAAAATTTGGTCTTATAAATGCAAAATATTTGTACAGTTCCAGTGGCTGCATTCCAATACTAATTCTTGGTTAAAAAGCAAACTGCTGTGAAAGAAGTCACTGTTACTGTATACTTAATTAAAAAAAAATCTTCCACCTCTCTAATCCTACCCACAAACATAACACCTTTTTGAAAGGCTGAAACACATTTTTTTTTTTCAGATATTGGGGCAAAGAATAAACAGTATTTTAGTTGGCTCAAGAATTGCGTGCTATAATGATGCAACCAAATATAAGAAACAGTTTTGCAGTGAGAACAAGAGATATTCCTGTAAATTTGATGTTAATCATAGCTCTTCAGTTAGTTTAGTGAGCTAAATAAAGATTGCTTTTACAAATGCTGACCTTTGTTACTTATTATATGTTTGTTTCTTTTTAATGATGTTCCAATCTTTGGATCTTTGAAAACTCTTGGCGCTCTGGTGTAGTGCCCGAAGACTGGAAGAAGGCCAATGTGGTGCCTATCTTCAAGAAAGGGAGGAAAGTGGATCCGGCTAACTATAGGCCCATCAGCCTGACTTCTATCCCGGGGAAGATCTTAGAAAAGTTTATTAAAGAGGCCATCCTTAATGGACTGGCCGACGTCAACATCTTAAGGGATAGCCAGCACGGGTTTGTTGCGGGTAGGTCTTGCTTGACCAATCTCATTTCCTTCTACGACCAGGTGACCTATCACCTGGACAAGGGAGAAGAGATTGATGTCATATATCTTGACTTCAAAAAAGCCTTCAATCTGGTGTCCCATGATCGCCTCTTGGAGAAACTGGCCAATTGTCACCTTGGGTCCTCCACGATCCACTGGCTGGAAAATTGGCTCCGTGGTCGGACCCAGAGGGTAGTAATCGATGGAAGTCACTCATTGTGGTGTCCTGTGACCAGTGGGGTCCCCCAAGGCTCTGTCCTTGGACCCATACTGTTCAACATCTTCATTAATGATGTGGACACTGGAGTCAGAAGCGGACTGGCCAAGTTCACCGATGACACCAAACTTTGGGGAAAAGCATCCACACCAGAAGACAGGCAGGTTATCCAGGCTGACCTGGACAGGCTCAGCAAGTGGGCGGACGAGAATCTGATGATGTTCAACGCCGATAAATGCAAGGTTCTCCACCTTGGGAAAAAAAACCCGCAGCATCCTTATAGGCTCGGCAGTGCTATGTTGGCTAGCACTATGGAAGAAAGAGACTTGGGGGTCATCATTGACCACAAGATGAACATGAGCCTGCAATGCGATGCGGCGGCTAGTAAAGCGACCAAAACGCTGGCTTGCATCCATAGATGCTTCTCAAGCAAATCCCGGGACGTCATTCTCCCCCTGTACTCGGCCTTAGTGAGGCCGCAGCTGGAGTACTGTGTCCAGTTTTGGGCTCCACAATTCAAAAAGGATGTGGAGAAGCTTGAGAGAGTCCAGAGAAGAGCCACGCGCATGATCAGAGGTCAGGGAAGCAGACCCTACGATGACAGGCTGAGAGCCCTGGGACTCTTTAGCCTG
>NW_005841970.1:1830366-1833413 GCF_000455745.1 Alligator sinensis
TAAAGAAGTTACACATAAACCGGTTTAAGTGATCAGAAACTGGTTTAAACCTGTAACAGAACAGAAGTTCAATGCACATAAACCAGTTGCAAAATGGCTGAAATTGGTTTAAGATAAACCTGGTTGACTGTAGTATCAGACTTAACTGATTTAGGTCAAACCAGTTTATGAAACTTCTGTACCAGTTCTCTTCCTGGTTCAAGTTAAATCAGAGTCCTCTAGCAGCCCAGCATGTTTTGCAGTCCTGGACTGGGCTGTGCTGTCTGCTCCAGAGAGCAGGGCTGGCCCTGCCCCTCTGCTCCCTAGCTGGAGGAGTGAGGGTTAGCTCACAGGCCTCACTGCCTGGCCACTGCCCCACACCCCTGGCAAACCCCAGCTAGGAACTGGGGCCAGAGAAGTGGGGTTAAACTTTCCTTCCCCTGAGTACAGAGTGACCCTGCCCTGCCCTGCTGGTTTACTTAGTGCTGGCTGTGACTGTGAACTACAAATCCCAGAGGTACCTGGAAGCAGGAAGGGGAAGTGCTGAGCAACCCAGCAGAGTCCTGCTGCTGTGATAGTAGACTGCAAATCCCAAAGACTTTTGGGGCAGCAGGAAAAGGAAGCGAACACATAGCCGATGCTGGCTATGTGCCAGAGAGCTGTGTTCTAGCACCCCCTGGCTTCTGGCTTGAGCCACTGCAGACATGTGGCTGCATTTCCTGAATCAAAAGTGATTGTCTGTTGGTTTGCTTATTGGTTCAATCTTTGCAGCTTAGACTAACCTGCAAAGACTGAATCAATTCAGCCTTGGACTTTTTGACTGTCTGTACTTACCCCCAAATTTCAAGATGATTTTCTCTAAATGAATCTTTTTCTCCTGTGTTTGTCTTTAAAATATCTCTGCTCTTTCTCCAATGCATCCTATGTTCCCAAAATGACTTAAAGATCAGACATACATTGTGTAGCTGTCCTGTTCTGTGCATGTGCACGTGCACACACGTACATATGCATGCACATGTGCAAATGCACCACATGCATGCACGAACACACAAATGTTAAACATGTATTGTGAAAATAAGGAATTTTACAATCTTTTCTTGGTAATCCCCCTTCGTGATTGTTCTCTTGGCCTGCTCTAATCTATATTTTAAACTCTTCAGGGCAGGGATAGTATGCTTTGTCTGTGAAGTGCCATGCCCAACTATGGCAGAATGTAAAATAAATATCAGCCCAAACCCTATTTCTGTACTCAGACAAACTCCCGTTAAGTAAATGTGTGGTTATTTGCATAGACTAAAGATTGTAGCCATTGCATTTGACCCAGTAATAATAAAATGGCAAGTACCATATTTACCTGAATCCAAGATGACTTCAAATTTAAGACAATGTCTAGTAATTAGGATTCTGTACATTGTTATAAATTATTGGAGGATAGTCTTGAATTCACGCCTGGCTGATCAGGGATGAAAGGGAGACTCTGAGCCCTTCCTGACCTGCTCTGCCATACGCTGCAGATGTGTAGGGACAGTGGTAGCAGTGTGCAGGTTTTTTTTGCTAGTGTAGACTCCTAGCCAGCAGGGGAGATGCTGGGGGCAGTAGAGTAGGCAGGGAAGAGGAGCTGGAAGGAGGAACCTGTGCATCACCACTGTTGTCCTTGGCTGATGTGGCTTCCTACACAGCTGTTCCCTGCAGTGTGGGATAGGAGTGGCTTTGGGGTGCCCCCTGTGCCCAGATCAGCCAGGGATACTGCCACTCCCCACAGCTTCTGGCTGGAACAGTTCCATACTCAGTTCTAAGATGAGGCTTTTTTCCCCCCATGTTGAATGGGGGAGAAAAACATCATAGAATAGAGTAAATGCAGTACTAACCAATTACACTAGCACTGAAGAGCTTTGAAATGTTGGGAACAGCTCCTGAGACCTGCTGCTCACCTAAAACTGTGAACAAGACAAGTGACAGTTTCAGCTGTCCATCAGGAACTAAGTTCTGTTTGGGATTCTTCCTTAAGTCTGTGGTATGGATATTGGGAAATGCACATTTTGTATTAATGCAATTTTGCATATTGGAAGAAAAGACTGTAGAAATATTTTGGTCCTTTTTTCCCACCTGAGTGACAACGTGGAGATGGCAATAGACAAATATAATTAGTATGATATCATTAGGCTAGCTCAGTACTGGAACTTAATCAGGTTAACAGGAGCTAAAATGGAATAATTGTGTAAAATCACATCAGATCATATTAGAACATGTCTAGGTCTGAGGCATTATCCTCTATTTTCAAATAACTTTCCAAATCCTAATCATTAGATAATCTTTCCTCTCCTCTATTTCCAGTCAGATTCTGAACCAAGACAGGTAAAAATTGCCCCATAATTCTGGAACACTTAGATACTCTGGTGAACCTCTGATATTAGATACTTTGATACCCTACAGAAAAAAGCAGAAGAAAAAAATATAGCTCTTGCTTGAACACCATTTTGGTTTTCCATTCTCACTTTGATAGCACAATCCACAGAGGAAAGGACTGTGGCCCCTTAAATACTGTTTGCAAGAGAGGCAGAAGAATAAGGATAGGAAGCAGGCCAGGAAGGAAGAGTCATGATTTTAGTAACAGTCATGATTATCCCACACTAAAATAATGATATAAATTGGGATTTGCAAATATGTCTGTTACGGAGGTGCTGAATCATATTTCAAATATGTCCTTGGCTTTTACCTAATATCTTGTTTCTTAGTGGGCTTTTTCCCTTCCTTCCGAGTGAGCTAAGCATGTGATGTGCTGCAGAGAAGAGGAAAGAAAATATAGTAAATAAAGGAAATAGAATAAAGATAAATATAGCAAGTGTAAAGACCGGAAGAAATGCCAAAAGAAATACAAGTAGACACAAGCATAGATGGTGTAAAGGAGATGAAAATAAAAGCAGGAGAAGAGAAGAGTGGGGGAAAAACTGGCAGGCCTAAAAAAAAATGCCACTCTTCAAACTATACACAATCATGCAAAAATCCAGGGAAAATGTAGGAAGCTACAAAGGGATAGGAAAAAAGACAGGGAACAATGTAAAGGGAAA
>NW_005841970.1:1833444-1835020 GCF_000455745.1 Alligator sinensis
AAAGAGATGTAGAAATGAGAGAGCTCCTAGGAGACAAGTAAAGTAAAGAGATATATAGATTAATTAAAATTGCTTATAAAGGATTGCACAGTAGTTGGCAATGATAGTGCTAACTCTTGTTTCACAGAAAACCACAGCTTTCAGTGCAGGGATTGTCAGGGACCTGTCTGTGAAGGACCTAAAGTGGGATGCAGCCTCAGTGAATTGTATTCCCCTCCAAAGTTATTGTAAGAGGAGTATGCATTGTGAAAAGTGTACTAGTAACCAAATCTTCATATGTAGGAAAGGGAGAATGCTATTGGAAAAAGTCTGCTATGTAGGCACTTGAACCTTGCCTACACAAAGAAATCCTTTTGTTTATTTTGTTCACAGATGTAGGCACAGGCAAGACCTTTTTTAGACCTCTGTTTGAATCTCTGGCTGTATGATGCCTTTTTAACGTTGTGGGCTTTTTTTTCCTTTCTTTCGTTTGTCTAAACATTGGCTAATTTTTCATTTATCTGGCTGCTGGTCCCCCAAGTTGTCACTGCTTCAGCATAGTGGAAAAAGATGGCTTTTCTCTTTATTCTGTATCCTGCCGAATTAAAAACGTTTTCTTTCCTGTCGTGCAAATCTAGCAATCATAACAGCTGTAAATAATAGGGCAAGTTGGTTAGGAGGGAGTAGTTAGGAAAATCCTGGGCAATCTATCTAACCTGAAACATGTTTCAGATAAATTATACTTATTGCGTTTTTCTTTCATGCCATTCTTAGATCCTTTTAAAGACTCTGCAGCTGCATAAAGGCCCATGTACTAAAGAAAATAGTTACAGATGCTCTTATTTGGGGTTGAGCACCTTTTATATTCATTTACATTAAGCTTTTGGCCTAATGACATGAGTCACTCTTATTTGACAATAGGGGTATGGGCATGCATATGTTTAGAGTGATTCATAGATTGTGGAGTCGGGAGGGACCACAATGGATCATTGTGTCTGACCCCCTGCCCCTGGCAGGAAAGAGGACCGAGGTCAGATGACCCCAGCCAGGTGACTGTCTAGCCTCTTCTTGAAGACCTCCAAGCTAGGTGATAGCACCACCTGTCTTGGAAGCCCATTCAGATCCTGGCTGCCCTTACTGTGAAAAATTTCTTCCTAATCTCTAACCTAAATCCACTCTCAACTAGTTTACACCCATTATTCCTAGTCACTCCCTGGGGTGCCCTAGTAAACAGCACGTCCCCTATTCCCCATTGACCTCCCCTAATAAATTTATAGGTGGCCACAAGATCTCTCCTCAGCCGTCTCTTGTGAAGGCTGAAGAGATTCAGCTCTCTCAACCTCCCCGTGTAGGGTCTATCATGAAGGCCACTAATCATGAGAGTGGCCCTCCTCTGGACCCTCTCCAGATTCTCTGCATCCCTCTTGAAGTGCGGCGCCCAAAACTGGACACAGTACTCCAACTGCGGCCTGACCAGTGCCGCATAGAGGGGGAGCATCACCTCCTTTGATCTATTAGTCATGCACCTGCTAATGCACAACAAAGTGAGATTGGCCTTGTTGATGGCCTCGTTACACTGCCAGCTTATGTTCATCTT
>NW_005841970.1:1835213-1842838 GCF_000455745.1 Alligator sinensis
TGTGGGCCCCCCCTGCCCACTTCCCCCCAGCCCGAGAAGGACCCATCCACCACCACTCTCTGGGTGCGGTCCCTAAGCCATTTGGCCACCCACCTGACCATGTAGGTGTCCACTCCACAGTCGGCTAGCTTCCCAATGAAGATAGGGTGCGAAACTGTGTCAAAGGCCTTCCTAAAGTCCAGGAAGATGATATCTGCCTCGGCTCCTGCATCCAGGCAGTGTGTGACCTGGTCATAGAAGGCTACAAGGTGTGTCAGGCAGGATCTACCTGTGACAAACCCATGCTGGTTTCCCCTCAGCATTGTTTCCCCTGCTGGGCCTGCACAAATATGTTCTTTGATTATTTTCTCTAGCATTTTCTCAGGAATAGAGGTAAGACTGACTGGCCTAAAGTTACCCAGCTCATCCCTTGTCCCTTTCTTGAAAATGGGCACCACATTGGCCCTTCTCCCGTCCTCAGGGACCTGGCCGGAGCACCATGAGTGCTCAAACAGCTGTGCCAGCAGCTCAGCTATGACACTGGCCAATTCTTTCAGCAACCGTGGATGGAGGTCATCTGGGCCTGCTGACTTGTACCCATCCAGCTCCTCCAGGAGCTCCTTAACTATTTCAGAACTAACTGTAGGCGGACTGGTGCCATGTGGACATCCATCAGTGATCGAGGTGGGGGAATTGGCTTGGTCGGTATTTAGAAATACTGAAGCAAAGAACTCATGGAAGAGCTCCACTTTTTTCCCTGCGTCAACCACCAGTGGTTTCAAAAGGTCTGGGGAGGTGTTGCTTTAGACCCTGAAGCAGCTGTTACATTGTTGTTAAAAGTGCACAGAATAGGAGTGATACACGTAGCAAAACAGCTCCAACTCTTAATGCTGCTTCACAGAAGTGTAACAGAGCATGACTGCACCCTGGGCAGCAACAGTATATGGGACAGCCTGTTGGGACAGTGCCTGTTGAGTTACTGCAGGCAACAGTGCAATCAGCCACCAGCTGCTGTGGTGGTTATTTTTTGTGCCCAGCCCATCCCCTCCCCCTTCTCCCAGTGTTCCAAGAAGCCTTCTAGTTGTCCTCTCTCATAGTTACTTTACTGCTGCTTCATCTCCAGTTAAAGCTGGAACCGTTTTACTGCATTGGTACCACTCCTGGCTTGTGCAAATGAACTTGTAACAATGTAGCAGCCACTGCATGCTCCCAAGTCCCAGTAGCAGCTCTGCCTCCTGCTTGGAAACTACTCCCAGTGTACTTTTGTCCATACTCTTAAGAACATCTACAGAAGAAGGTCTTATTAACTAATGGAATTTATTTAAATTAGTACATCTTGCTGTGGTAGAGAAGACAACAGGCTATTGTGTCAGATTCTAAATCTTCTATTGCTTTCAGAAAGCATCTCTCTCAAGCAGGAGGTCTCTTTAAAGTAACAGTCAATAGAGTATAGGTTGAAAGGAGGAGGTTGCATTAGAAAGGAAGGGAACTGTCCATCAAATTGATTTTCCTCAGTTTGGATTTAGAAACTTGTGACTTACCTTTTGTTGATATATATGTAAAGCAGAAGATCCAAGTAAATGCAACACAACGGAAAGCAACAAGGGCTTAGAATAATGAACAATAATTAAATTTAGGCTATGTCACAAGTAGGTAGGCATCTTCCAAAGGGGCAGATATAAGTAAATAATTTGTACATTTTGCTTGCATAATATATATTTAAATATAATTCACTGCATGGAGAAAACAAGTGAATGCCCAAATACTGATTATTTTTCGCATACTGAAATGTTATTCCTGGGTGTTGTAAGCCTGGAGAAAAGATTAACTCTAAAGAGTTCTGAAAAGTTGTAAGAGACACTTTCCCCCCCTAGAATATAGAAGAAGTTCTTGCTAAGCAGATAAGAGCAATGGCAACCTCATCATGCACCATCTAAAGGTAAATTACAGCAAGAAATGTGTTTAGCATCTGTCAGTTTTTGGTGATTTGTGAAATACAGCTCCTGGACATGCTTCATCACCAGCAACCAGACTGTCTACCAACTAGCATAGACATCCAATTTTCTGGGAGAAATCCAGAGAGAAAAAATTATTGTTACCGGTGAGATGACCTGGTTTATCAGAAAAAGGAATAGGATAACATAGGTAGTAGTTTTACAGAGATTTAAATTTGTTAAGTATTAGATGGCATTAATTTGTACATTTTATAAAGAATGCCTCACAAAACTGGGGTTTTAGGAGAACATATTTATCAAAGACAATTCCAGGGGGTGGAACAAAGGACCCAATTTCTCTGTAGAAGAGGAAACCTATGTATTCTTCTGTATTTAAAATATTAATAAATCTTAATGGGCTTTACTCAGTTGGATAGAATTTGTTGAAAACAGCTTGTTCCTGTGACGGAAAAAGTTGTTTAAGGCTGAAATAACTCAGATACGAAGAAATCTTTCATATATTATAATAGCTAAGGTCACATGTTCTAAATTAAAGCTACATTCTGTATGCATTAGCAATAGATTTAATTCCTTAAATTGCACAAGGCTGACTCTCACTAAGCTGTTTTGCCTAGTGAGATATTTTACAGTGAGACTTTTTTGTTATTAATAAGATTTGACCCAGTTTAATTGAAAAAAAATCTAAATTCTTTATAGTTGAAGTGCTTTTGCTGCTATTCATATGAATAAGGGCACATAAAGATAAGATGTTCAGCAATTTTCCATTAACCTACATTATTGTTTGAACAGAAAAAATACTTTTCAGTTAAATTTATTTATTAAGATCCAATGTGATATAAGCGAATAATGACTTAAAGTTTTCTACCATTTTTGACCAGCTGATTTAGTCACATTGTCTTAATTAGTAAATAGGTCTTAAGCATACAAATACTATGTGTATGAGTAATTTACTGCCCATGGGTAGTTCCTTTGAATTTATAATCCTTGTTATTATACACAATACAGAAAAAGTCTGATTTCATGAATACCTAGCATATGAGCAACTATGAGCATGAAATCCTGGTGCCATTGGGAGTTTTATTGCTGATTTCAGTGACTTCAGCGGAACTGGTAATTCATGCTAAGTTCACTAGGATGCTCATTTGCCTCAGTGTTGGAAGGGTCAGAGTTTATTTTCATATAGTCGTAGAATAAATTATGTAAGATTAAAATAAAGTTCACATTATCTTCCATACATCATATGTGTAAAAGTTGTTAAATTAAAATTTAGGATATCCAGATCTAGTCTGTCAGCTTCTCTAATAATCCACTGAAGCCAGTAGAGCTGTAGTGATTTATACCAGCTAAAATCTGACCCATTATTTTGTACGGATATAGTCAAACTATTTAATATCCTTAAAATGATTAAGAAAGGAAAAACAAAAAAGGTGGTTGTAACATTTTAATCATATACAAATTGAGCTTCAAAGTATACATTTTTCTGTCAGTGATGTGTGGCCAATGAATAACACAGTATTCATTGGGGGGGGGTGTGTGTGTGTGTGTGTGTGTGTGTGTGTGTGGGAGAGAGATGGTGTAGAGAAAACAATCTATATCATAAAAATACAAATTAGTTTTGCACAGTTAGCATAAAGAGCTAGTATTTTTAGCTAGTTAAGTATAGTCAAATTTATCCACTATGCCTCACTAGACTCCAAGGAGGCATCTTCAGAATAAGGGTCTTATTTTTTTGCTGCTGATTGGCATGTTTCTATACTTATACTGTATAAATATTCAATTGATAGAATTAAATAGTGATAAATTTGTATCACGCTGCTACATATGCTGTGCTTGAATTAAACTAACCCTTGAATACAGTCTAAAAGTAACAAGAACTCCTAAATAATATGTTTATCTTTCTACCTGTGTTGCAAGAGTTAGGATCCATTGTTTCCATCTGTGAGGAGATGCTGGCCCTTGCTATTCCTAACACTAGTGAAGTGTACACTGAGGGATGAACTTGAAATGAATGGCTGAAGGACAGTATTTTGTCTCAGAGGTACATTTTAGCTCTGATTATCTCTTCTCCATCTGTTTGTATGTAGGCAAATAAATCTGCATTGGGTTCATGCAGACATTTGCTGCATCTGATCTATGATCACATGGCTTAAAGTAAGCCATATGATTGTAGATTGGGAGCAATGAGTGCAGACACTTGCTGGTGCCGGGAGCTGCCCTGGGAACCCAATGTAAGCAACTTGGGGCATGCAAAGGGGCTAGTTTATCTGGGGAGTTGACATGATTGCGGGGCAGGTGTCAGGTCTGCGGAGGAGTTGATAGGTCTGTGGCAGGGGTTGTCTGTCTGGGGGTGGGAGAGTTGGGCTAAAAATAGACCAACCAGGCAGGGTAAGGGATAGGGGTAGGAAGAGCAAAGACCTAGGCCTGAGGCAAGCAGCTGAGCTTTTCCTTCCTTGTGGCTGAGCTCTGAACACGTGCAAACATTCACTGTTTTGGGATCCAGAGGCCTTTTGATCTTTGTGCATAGAGTTGTATCTGTTAGAGTTCAATGCATTTACTTTTTAGGACAACCATGTCTTAGTCTCCTTGCCAGCTATAAGACCCATTACAGTGTCATAGGGATGCAACAACTAGATCGGGCTAACTTGTTCCTGATCTAAGTTAGTTCATTATCTCAGGTGAACTAATTTTAAATCAGAACAGCTGTTTTTTGCCTGATTAAGCCTCCCTGGATGTCTGCACAGATTGGCATTTAGACTAACCTAACTAGTTGGGTCAATCCTAAATGTAATGTCTGCACACACGCATATATGATTTCTAGGTGGCTTGAATGTTTGGGAACTTGCTATCTGAGTTCATAGGTATCTTGAATATGTAAGAGAAGATATTTATCAATTCTTTATAAGCAAAGTATCTGCTTTCCCTTTTCACGTACTTGGCTTAAACAAAGCAAAACTTTAATTTATGTTTTCTTTCATATTAAATAATCAAAGGTTCTCAAATATTGATAGATGGAAATGTTGCCAGTTGCCTGTTGCAGAACAGATAATTGTTTAAAGTAAAAATTTTTCCTTGATATTTTGACCCTTATCAACACTGAAATTGAAACAATGGAAACTTGCAGAGCTTGTTTTCTGCTGTTTAACCAGATTTTAGTTTCTAGTCTCTCTAGTTACTGCTTATTGTATTGTACATGTTACAGGCAGTCTCTTCTCTGCTCCCATCATCTGCTCACCCTTCAACCAGTGTGATTAGGCCCCAATGACATGGTAAACTGTATGCATGTTCTGGGAACTGTCGTTTTTCTCTGGTGTGTGTGTGTGTATATAATATATATATTCTGAACTCTTCTCTCCCTCACAGCTGCTGCCTCCACCACAGTGCTCATTCTTTGCTAATTGGTGGGCAGGCTGAGTCCTACAGGCAGTTGTCTTTCAGGAGCTATTTTTCCCCTTTATCTGCCTATGTCTCACTGACATTAATGGAAGTTAATAAAACATATCAAAGGAAGAACAAACCACTTAGAGTCTATAGAAATGTACCTGACTGGCATATGATTTTCTAGCTTGCTCTTGAATGCGTTTCTTATTGCATTCAAATGTAACTTACTGCCCGCTCTGTGGCCCTTGATTCTGTGTTTGTTGATGTTTATGACTGTGTTTTTTTTTCCTTTGGTTTTGTCTGTCTGTCTACAATTAAACAGATCACTTTGTGTAAGCACCTTGCCATTTGAAATCCCCTGCATACTTTAATACTAAATATACCCTGTCGCTTTAAGGTGCTGGGATGAAAACATTGTCTTTCTGAGTTTTAGGTGTTACTAGTCCGCAAGTCAGCTAATTTCATTAGCATTTCTGCTAATTATGTAGTAGTTTATTTGCACTTCAACCTGACTAGTTTCTTCTTGGTGTTTTGCAATTTTGTTGAATTAAGGATTCTCACAATACATGTTTGTTGTTGGGAAAGAACTGTTTAACAAGTGTGTTTAACAATGATGATTAAGTAAATGTAACTAAGCCTATCTCCTTAAGGCAATATTTAAAATAGGTGTTATTTCCCTTCCCCACCCCTGAAAATGTGGTTTTATTGAGCCTATTTTAAATCAAATACTAGCTTTTTTCCTAGTTGCTGTCTATAAGGAAATAGCTATGTATAGCTCATTGTTCTTAAGAAAATTGATTAATAAAGATGTAAAAGGATTAAGTATTTCAGATTCTAGCTTTTACACTTAATTTTGGTCTACTGGTCTGGTGCCAATCTAGCTTATATACTAATTTTTTCATGCTTTGCTTTGAAGTATTGCAGTTTTGAAGGTAGTTTCCACTCAGATTAAATTGTTCTCACCTATAATTATGTGCCAGTAGAAAATATTTATTCTGTTAATGGGAGAGTGACTACTTCTTTCCTTGTTTATAGGCAAATTAGGAATTTAGCAACTAGGTTAAGTTGCTACTTATTCATATTTTCCAAATTGAAATTCATTGGAGTTATACCAGCTGAGACTGAGCGATATAATAACTCTAATTACATTTACACAAGATAATGTATTTTCATTCAAGGAGCTTAGAACATCTTGTATATGTTAATTAGGCCTCACAATACACCTTGGAAATATTTAGTTCTGTTATACCCATTTTTCATAAACTGAACCAAAAGAGCTTTATTCATGATCAGCTAGAAATGAACCCAGAATGAACCTCTATGTTTCTAATTTCTAGGCTCTGCTTGAATCAACAATTGATTCCCCTTTCTCACATATACCAACACAGAGAGATATAGGATGGCTACTGTAATTTTCACCCACCTTCCACTTGACAGACTAGGAGTTGCCTTAATTTACTGGTAGATCTCCTTCTACACTGATAGAGTGCAAATACATAGGACTAAGCAGGTCCCCACAGAGGATTATGCTATTACCAGCCAACTGCCTGTTGGGAATGATGGGAGGAGGGGGGCTCCTAGGAGCAGGGATGGGGGGGAAACTTGTCCCGTCATCCCCTCTGCCCAACTCGGCCAGCATCCTGTGCTGCCGCTGCCTGCCCGCTCTGACCACTCCATTCCCGCTGTCATGGTGGCACTCTGGCACACTATTGCCACCGCCTCCTGTCCAGAACACTCTTGGAGCACTCAGGTAGATAGGTTGTTTCAGACAACCAATCAGAGTGTGAATAAAGCGTTACAGACAGACAGACGAATGCTTTTATAATATTAGAATAGCTGTACCTGTTGAACTATTGGAATAACTGGCAAAACTTTCCTATGAAGACAAGGGTTATTATGCATGACCCTAATTTACAGAATTTCATGTATAATATCTGAATTCAGTATAAATACATTTCCCTTTATACTTGTTAATGTTACTTTTCTGCTTGTGCTTAAAGCTGAAATACAGTTTTAATTTTAGGCTTGTATTTTAAATTCTTCGTAAGCTTTCTTCTTAAATCCTGTATTATTTTAGAATGTATATACTTTTATTATTTATATAGCACACTGAAATGTAAAATAAAGATTATATCCAGAACACAGGGTTGTATATATCTTTGTAGCCAAATCATATCTTTATCTTTTGAAATGTTGTATGTCTATTATTCACTGTCATGACAAATGTTAAATAAGGTAAATGCCTATAAAGAAGCAAATCAAACTAAGTGATCATTGCTTTTTTCCTTGTGTCATATTGCTCCATATTATTTG
>NW_005841970.1:1842869-1859187 GCF_000455745.1 Alligator sinensis
AATATTTTAAGAAACAGACCCTATGCATATTCATGCAGGTGCCCAGGTACCATGATGATGGGTGAATTAGAAATGCATAGATAGGTCTTAATTTTATGAGTCATAATTGTATAGAACAGCATCTTCTGAGACTTTTTGAGCTGTATGAAGACACAGTAATTTTTTCACTATTTTAAGTCAGTTGCACCTAAAACTGGCATTCCCTTAATGTGTATGTCTGGTATTAGCAACTTCTCCCACATCACCCAAGTAGCCAGAAGTGAGGATTTTTATATTCCCTTTGCTCATGGGGACAGCTTCTCTTCATCTAAGGTGCCTCCCTCCTTACCTCTTCCTCACCCTCTCCACCCCCCCCTCCCCCACCCTCCTAGTTCAGTGCACAGCAAACCTGGGTTAAGGTTTTCATCTTTTCTTTTCCTTTTTTGTTTTCTTCTTCCTTTCCAGTGATTTAGTTGACTTGTTTTTAGTTAAGTTGCCTGAAATAACATTATTGATCCCTCTCCTTTTTGTAGCTGTTAAGTGGAAGCAGTTCTGAGATGCTGGTGCTCAGCTGTTTTTTCACTGAAATAATGGCTTTTGATGGTTGTTTACTGATTTTGTGTAATTCAGTTCTGCCTTTGAAGTTTTTTAAGTTTTACAATTGAAAAATGGATCCTAAGAAGTAGAAAAAACCCAATTGTTCATTACTTCTATCAACTTTGTAGTGCTCCAGACTTTTATAAGGTATCAGACTTTTGGGTGTGGGACAGACATTACACATTAACTGGTTTAAGTAATCAGAAAGTGGTTTAAGCGTGTAACAGAACAGATGTTCAGTGCACATAAACCAGTGTGAAAATGGCTGAAACTGGTTTCAGATAAACCTGGTTGAATGTGGTATCAGATGTAACTGATTTGGGTCAAACCGGTTTATGCACCGTCTGTCCCAGACCCCTTGCTGGTTTAAGTTAAACCAGAGTCCCCCAGCATCCCTGATGCTTTGCAGCTCTGGGTAGGGCTGTCTGTTCCACAGGCAGATGGGCTGGCTCCGTCCCTCTGCTCCCTGGCTGGAGCTCTGGCTGAGGTGGCAGGCCCAGCAGGGTCTGCCTGGCTTCCCTTTTCCCCCCCCATCCCCCCCCCCACTACTCCCTACTCAGGCAGGGATTCCCCCTTCCCCTTTCCCAGAGCACTGATCGTAGCCAGCATGTGGTATGCTAGCAAATGCTGAGAGGTGACTGTGTAAGGCAGACAGGACAGTGTCCACTTAGGGCTTTTTGGAGCTAATCAGCAGGTCAGCTAGTAATGTCCCTCCATTTGTTCCTCGGAAAAAGTTGTTTAAGAAGAGCTTGAACTAATGAGAGAGGCTTTAGTTTTCTTGATGGGGTACTAAATGCTCTGTTATCAACTCTCTGCTGGGCTGGTCAGGAGCAGCGAGGGCAGGGGGACCTCTCCTTAATTACACCATCCTGCTGTGGCCTGGCCATATCCCCTCTCAGTTCAGCACTATGGAAGGAAAGGGAGGGCTGTTCTAGCACCCCCCGGCTTCTAGCCTGAGCCACTAAAGGCATGTACTTGCATTTCTTCAGTCTACAGGGGATGTCTGTGTGGTTACAAACTGGTTCAGCCAAGCCAGGTAAGACTAACCTGCAAAAATTGAATTAATTCAGGCTCAGGCTTTTGGCATGTCTGTCCCTAGCCCTGTTGTATGCTTTTCTTCATGACATATGGCTGTTTGCCATTGGAAATAGCAGCATCTGTTTGTCTTTTCTTCAGTACCTATATTTCTTATTGAGCATCTGTACTTTTTCTCCACTTATGCATCTAGGTGAAGACTCTTAAAGGCAATTTCTCCTTCAGTGGCTAAAGATTATGAATGATGAATTTCGTATCTAGTCTAGATTCAAGTCTTCAAAGCTAGCTCTGCTACTTGAAACCAGGACTCTGGCATACAGTTGGGAAAACTTCATGTGATGAATGCTCCTCATCGGTAGTATCTGAGGATATTTTTCATGAAGTAGAAGTGAAATGCTTTAAGAGATCTTTTCTCTTTATCATGTAGATGAAGGTAGACTTAATAAGGTAGACTTCAGTAAGGTATCAAAGTTCTGCATGAGATTTGAAGAATCTTCTAGAAATATCCTTGGACATATGACAGCTAAATATCTTGTGAGTATTCTGAAGTTATATTAATGTATGGGAAAGCATGAAGACAAGTTTCTCCAGTCCCTTTTAGATGCAAGTAATCTGAAAAACCATTGTCAGTTTATTCCTCCATATAGAATGCAGTGAAAAAATGTCTGATAATCATTGATCTTTAAGTTACTCAAGGCCAAAAACAATAAAGCTCTCTAAAGATAGCTAAGAGTTGGATGATACTTTCCAAGGCAAATGATGATCCAGCATCTTGCATCAGGCTGCTCTTTCTTTCTAATGTCTCTAACTTGTCTATGGGAAGGAAGAAGTATGGAGGAGTATGATGCAGCATATTCATACTTGAAGTTTGTGTTTATATCAGCTCCATTTCCCTGTATGTCCTGTACTAAGTGATCTTTAATGTGAATAGTTAAGGTTGTAGCTCTAAAGCATATTTAGGAAACTTAGAACAATTTTTGTTAAATGAATTGATTTTGATAAGTATGATCTAAAGTCACTGTGGCAGGGGCAAGGGAACCCAGTGGCAATGGTGAGAGCCCCGCAGCACAGAGCTCACCAGCAGCACCATGGCATGCTGAACTGTGGGAGCATGGCAGTGGCGGCAGGAGCGCTGTGCCACGGGCACTTTTGGTGACCCAGCAACATGCTGAGCCGTGGGAATGGGGCAGCAAGAGTGGAACTGCCCTGCCACAAACCTCGTTGGTGGCAACGCAGCCTGCCGAGCCTCAAGAGCATTGTGGCAGTGGTAGGTTTGCCGCACCACAAGATCTACCAGCAGTGCTGCGACATCCCATGCCACAGCCAACAGGAGCCAGGAGATGGGGCAAAGAAAAGAAGCCAGCATCAGCGTAGATGCACTTTGTAAGTGCATGCTGGTGCCAATTTGCTAGCAGGGGCAGCGGGGCAGAAATAAAAGCCCCACGCGCCAGTCTGATGAGGGGACTGGAAGGAAGTTCCCGGCAGCCGAGGGAAGGCTGCGGCCGAGGTGGAGATCACAAGGGAGACAGCTGGTGGCAGCTTCCGAGTGGGGAGCTGCCCCCATGGACTGACTCGGTGGAGTCAGTGCACTTACCTAGAGGGGAGATGTGGAAATCTGGCCATGGAGAATGGAGAAAGGACAGCAGTGGACCTACAAGACAGGATGAGAGTGATGACTGGTAACAACACTGCTTCTGTGCCATACCAGAATAACAATGGGTTGGCACTAGGTGGAGTGTAGGGGACCGGGAGCCCCAGTGTCGTAGCACTAACAGGTGGCCCTAGCAGGACACCATCGAGGTGGGAGTAACAGCAATCCCCAAGACTAAAATTCCACCAAAGACGTGGTAGGGAAGAAGCATTGGTGGTCTGAGTAACTGGTGCTGGGGGCAAACTGTTGTCCCGGAGGACTACGGTTAGTTCTGGGTGACTAGAAAAGCCTAAGCAGGGAATTTGGGACAGACTCAACAAGTTTAACACATTTGTCTTGTCTGAAGGAATTGGAGATAAAGGGAAATTACAGCTGCGGGACAATTAAGTGTACTTAAGCACCTAAGTGCAATTCTGTTCTACTGTCTTCAAGTCCCTGAACATCAATATTGCATCTACTATTGTAATACACCATTATTTGACTCTTAAGATAGAGCCACAAAAGGGGCATGAGGAGGAATATGCACCCACTTTTTAGCATAAGATTTTGTCAGGGATGTAAGCAGCGTGCAATAGAGTTGCACTTAATATGTACTTCATGGTATTCTAAATTATTCTTTAGATTTCTGATTAGAACATAGTGTATATCACTTCTGCCCCTATACCACTTTTTAATATTTTTATTAAGTATCCACTGGGAAAATTAGGAGCAAGTACAATTAAAAAAACCAAACTTTTATTTTGAACTCTATTAACATGCATGTAATTCAGAACATTTTTGAAGATGATGTATACTTATATGGGAACACAAGTAATGATACTGTGTATAATTTTATAGTAATAAATAAAGTTTTGAATATAGATATTATTAAAAACTGCAGTGAAACGTACTCTAATTAGCATTTAATGGCTCAAGATCTCTTGATTTCTCCTTCTGACTTGCTGCAAAGGAACATTAAACTGACAAAAGGGGAGTAGGTGAAATGAGCAAGGACTGGATTTCTGAAGCATTTGACCTCATGAAAATAATTTTAATTAATGTGAGTAAACATGCTTCAGTATAGGACTTTATAAAAAATAAATCCAGTACTATTTTATTTTTGTGGTGGGGAGCAATCTAGGTATCTTCCAATGTTGTTATTAAATATAAATTTAAAAATGTATTATTTTTTTAAATTGTAAAACTGCTGGATCAGGAGGTTGAACTAGACCTATCCATTGGATAGGCATAGATTTATGAACTTTTCCTGATCCTTTAAAGCTGGTATGGTAAAGGGAGAAAAGATATTTCAACAGCTGTCCTTTTATATCTCTCTGCTGAAATTACCAGTAAAGGTACCAGTCTCTCCTATGAGAACACTTACCTCCTGGAAATTGGACTAAACCTAGCAAATTCACTTCATATATACTTCTAAGTAGCCATTAAATAGCAACCCCTTTCATTCATTACTGGCCTAGTCTGATGTTGAGCTGCTGATATGCAGGGTAAAGGCTTTTAGTATGCCAGTTAAAGTCCCTTGATTTTCAAGTGTCCTACTTTGTGCCATATTAATTCTTCAACCCCATCTTTGCTTTAGTGCAGATCTAAAGAAATCATCCCAGTCTTGTCGCAGAATGCATTTTTACCATATTATAAATAGAGTGTATAGTGACACCTGTATTTAGGTGTCCTAACACTTCCTAGTATTAACCATTCTTCTGATTTTATTTTTTTTGGGAACCTGTTATATCACTCTTGCTTTTAGCAGACCTTTGGAATCTGGCAGAGAAATCCTCAGGGCTGGAAGAATACCTTTCCTTTTGTCTCACTAAAATCCATTCAGGTTTAGTTGACTTTTAGTCTGTTAAAATTCTCTTTGTTAAGTTTCTTTGTCATCCTGAATATTGTGGCAGCCTCCTCAAATAATAACTGAATATAAACATTGTAAAAAGATGATCCCATGTGGCCACCAAAACAACAGAACACTTTACAACATAGCAAAATGGGTGAGAGGAAAGAGGGATAGGACAGTCTTGCTCCCTAGTTCTGATCAGACCCCTATAATGACTTGTGGGATCATGAGATGACCAAAAGAGCTCCCACAGGTTCTGGAAGAAAGTGGGGGAGAGTGAGAAACAGCTGGGTTAGGCCCATAATACCCACAAACTTAGCATATGACCCCAGCATTTTATCCCCTCTGCTAGGCATATAAATATGTGGCATGAGTCCCATGTCCAACAAGAAGAAAGAGACATGAATTGAGCCATGCCTCCTGGATCACCTTGTATCCAGCCCATAGTGCCAGAGGTCATTCCCCTCCTTTGGGATAACAGCTTTCTTCTGCTTCCAGACATCTGTTGCAGTGGTGCAGTTTCAAAGTACAAACCCTGCTCATGATGTAGATATGGAAGATAGTTACTGTTGTATATACCTTTTTTTTAAAGTCTGGGAAATTATATACAAAAAACGACATTAAAGATATTTTACTGAGATTGGAAAACCATGGACTTGAAATTTGGTGTGAAGTCTTATTTCTCTCCCCTTGTATACATAATAATTCAGTTTTAATGATCTGATCCTGTATTATTTATTCCACAGGACACCCATCTTATTCAGTACAAAGCAGACTTGCAAGGGGAAAGAATTATAATTGTAACAAGAATAGCAGCTCTGTATTTTATAAAATATATAATTGTATATGCAGTCAAGATAATTATTTTTATTTCTTAGCACGAGTGAAAATGCAGTGCCCAGAACTAGTAGCAGTGCTTCAGCCTGTAAACACACTTATTTTTCTTTTACCTTATTCACCTGCATATAATATCCTTTGGGAGACATCTGGGGGAGAGATTCTGCATCAGAGTGTAAGCTGCAAATATACCAAAAGTATTATTTAGAATTCACAATGAAACAAAGTACATTTTGGAATAAATGGAAAAATGAATATTGCCATAGATGTGCTTGGAGGCTTAGTGCTATATATAGGGTCTTATTGCTATGTCTGCTTCTTAAATAAAGTAGTTTAATTTTATTGGCTAAAGGAGAATATTTTTATTCATAAAACTAATTCATTTTTAACAATGGACAGTATTTAAATATTAAGGTGAAAAGATGTGTATATGTCATTCCTTAGTAAATAATTTTGTTAAAAAAGTACTTTTAATTAGTTGTGCTGGCTGTTTTGTTGAGGATTTCTTCTTTTTAAAAAAAAATTAACTTTGAATAAACAAAAGTTCATCATAGCATGCAACTGTTTAAAGTAGCTTTCATTCCAAACAAAATATCATGAAATTTTAGCATTGCTAGGTATTCCTGTCCATGTTATTGTTAGGAAAGACATGATGTGAATATTTGGCTGTTTGCTTATCTGATATAATCTTTTCTATTAAAGAGCAGAGTGCACATTGCCAACCTTTTGTTATCTAGTTTCCCGACTCCAGTACAGTATTGGGTTCTGCCAAACTTGCTTACATTTTGCAGGCACTTACCATTGAGTTAGTTATCTCTTCCTGGTAGTCTGCATCCTGCCACTTAGCTGGAAATGTCACACACTCTTGTTCATTCATCCTACTAATAGTTATTTTTATTAAAATTGTATACAGAAATATGCAAGTGTGCACAGGAAAAATTAATTAAGTGTATCCTAAACATTGGTACTAGTGAATAATCTTTCATGGAACAATGGAAAAAGTTTTACTATTTAAAACATATTTCAGGGAGGACTATATTCTTTCTCATTTAATTTGTGTAATGCAATGCTACATTCATTTTTATGCTACTTAACTCTAGTCATTGATATTCAAATTGAATCTGTTCATATTATACTTTAATAAAATAAAAAAATATGCTTTAATTAGTAAAATAGATTGGAAGTGGTAGAAAAGGAACAGAAATCAGTATAGTAGATCATCATGCCTGTGTATTCATAGACATTAGGGCTGGAAGGGACCTCAGAAGAACACCGAGTCTAGCCCCCTCATTGAGTCCAGCCCCCTAATATTAGTTCTTTGCATGTGATTAAGTGCTAAAGATGTCTACTAACACAATTGATTTTAATACATATTGATTTAGGTATATGACAATATGAAATTCATAGGGAAGCTAACGTGGAGAGATCAAAATAATAGATTCTTGGAAAGCACAGTTAAAACCCCTCCTAGAAATTTCAGAATTACCTAAATTATAGCTTTTGTCACACTTGACTCCAAACTTGACATAAGATAACAGACTGATTAAAAACACATTTCAACCAATTTTTTTATCCTGTTTCAAAACCAATCTGATAAGTAAAAAAAAAAAAAAAACCTTTCAAAGCAAGAGATTCCAGTCATTGGCACCCAAAGGGGGAATCTATCACTTTGAGGGGAAAAAATGGCATAACATTGATGTAAAGAATTTTTCGCTTGGAAGGCATTTCTGTAATGATTTCATAGATTTCATAGACATTAGGGCTGGAAGGGACCTCGGAAGATCGAGTCCAGCCCCCCGCCCAAAGGGCAGGAAGTCAGCTGGGGTCATAGGATCCCAGCAAGATGAGCATCCAGTTTCATCTTGAAGGTGTTCAATGAAGGCGCTGTTATATGTTGTATGTATATGTAATGTAGGACTGTTATACAGCATGTGTGTGTCATGGGAGAGTTGCTTACTGTAAGCTATCTAAATTTACTGATAACATGTAATCATTTACCTTTGGTAGTTCTTTGCTACTAAACATTGTTATATTTCAAACCTGCTCTCAAGTTTTCCTGCTGGCATACTATACCACGCATACAGTGCACCCCCAGACATAATGCACACCTTGTTTTTGAAAGGCAGAATAAAGGAAAGAGATTTTTTCAGAGTTAAGGCTGCACAGAGGAGGGGCAGAGCCTAATCTTCAGGTGACTCGCCCTCCTTTTCCTGCATAACTAAAGCTGAATCCCTAGCTGCTGTTGAAGGCTCCATGAGTGGATCTGTGATTCTGAAAAGAGCTAAAAAGTCTGTGCTAAATAGATAACAAGTATGAGCTAAAGAAGCTGTGAAACAGACCAAGAGCAGGTAGCAGACAGCAAAACTGCTCTAAGAAAGGCTAATTCAACTAGTGGAGCATCAAGAACATTACAAAGGAGAGACTATTTTTAACAACTATATAGTGAAGAGCAATGAGCCATTCAGTCAATTGATTCCCTCAGCTGCCTAGATAGTAGGGCTGTGTGAAACAGCACCATTTCATTTTGACTTCCGTTTCACCATTCTGAAGGGACAGTTTTTCATTTCATCATTTTGTTTTGTTGAAACTGTTTCACTGTTTAGATGTGTTTCAACGTTTCACCCATAGGCTATAATGGGGAATCATGAAATGCCTAAAACTTTGTAATTTTGTGCCTGAGTCTGATGAAAAGTGTAGGGTTGGTAGCCCCTTCTGAGGGCATGAAGCCTGCCAAGTTTCAAAGAGATAGGTATAGAGGTTTCTGAGCAACTGCACCTCAAACAGTTGAAAGGAAAACTTGTATCACTTGCCAGCAGTGGCAGCCTCCTGTCATCCCATGCACAGATCTGGGGGCCCGCACCCCTGGGAGGGCTGCGGGGTTGTGCCAGACTTCTCCCGGATGTGTGGGTCCCTGGATGTGTGCATGGGATGACAGGAGGCTGCCACTGCTGCGAAACGAAACACCCAGCAAAAGTTCACGCAGCCCAACTAGATAGCAGTAGCACAGCTGCTGCGCTGTAAGCTGGAATCAAACTAGAGTATTTTTAACTCTGGCCAGAAAATCAGCATTCCTACTTAATACACACACCTCAGTTTTGGGGGGCTGATCTTTTGGGGAAAGTTGCATATTGTATGCAAGCAAATATGGTAATTACCATCAAGGACTTTCTTTTTTAAAAGATGCTTCTTTTTTTCTCTGACAAGATGTAGGCATAGCCTTGTACTTTAATTGTTCCTGTTACATGTTGCCATTTTGCTTTGTTGCACCCTTCCTCTCCTGAAGTGAGTGGTGCTTTCTGGGAATTGCATTTGGGTAAATATTCTGTGCAGTGGTACATTTATAATCTGGTCATGCTGTGCTGTATGTTTCATTGATTATTATAACGTGGAACTATCTGTACGAGTTACTGTTGTGCCAGGGCAGAATTGCCGAAGATTCCATTCCTCAAAAGTTCCATTTAATTAACAATGCAAATAAGAAGGGTGGGAAATGAAGACTGAGCATATCAATCTATTCATATATTTACTGATTTATATTTGAGAGAACTTTTCTTTTCTAAAAGCTTTCACAGAAGTTGGATCTTGCTGCACCTGTTTTTATTTGTGAAATAAACAAATTATATTGGAATAACAGAAACTTGGTAGGATATCTTGCATGAGTGGAGTACTGTTATGGATGGGTACAAACTGTTCAGAGAGGACATGCAAGAGAGAAGAGGAGGAGTTGCATTGTATGTAAAAGAGCTGTATGATTGCTCAGAGCTCCAGTATGAAACTGCAGATAGGCCTGTTGAAAGTCTCTGTGGTAAGGTTAGAGGGGAGAACAACAAGGGTTATGTCGTGGTGGATGTCTGCTATAGGCTACCCGACCAGAAGGGCGAGGTAGATGAGGCTTTCTTCAGACAACCAGCACAAGTTTCCAGATCACAAGCCCTGGTTCTCATAGGGGACTTCAATCACTCTGCCATCTCCTGGGAGGGCAGTACAGCAGTGCACAGGCAATTTAGGAAGTTTTTGGAGAGTGTTGAAGACAACTTCCTGGTGCAAGTGTTGAAGAGACTAACTAGGGGCCAGGCTCTTCTTGACCTGCTGCTCACAAACAGGGAAGAATTGGTGGGGGTTGTAGTAGTGGATAGCAAATTGGGCAGGAGTGACCACGAGATGATCGAGTTCAGGATCCGGACAAAAGGAAGAATACACAGAGTATGGACCCTGGACTTCAGAAAAGCAGACTTTGACTCCCTCAGGGAACTGATGGGTGGGATCCCCCTGGGAGGCCAGTCTGAGGGGGGAAAAAAGTCCAGGATAGCTGGTTGTATTTTAAAGAACTCCCTTACTGAGGACGCAGGAACAAACCTTCCCGATGTGTAGGAAGAATAGCAAATATGGCAGGCAACCAGCTTGGCTTAGCAGAGAACTATTTGGTGAGCTAAAACACAAAAAGGAAGCTTATACAAAGTGGAAGGTTGAACAGATGATTAAGAAGGAATATAAGAATATTGCTTAGGCATGCAGAGATTAAATCAGGAAGGCCAAAGCACAATTGAAGTTGCAGCTAGCAAGGGACATGAAAGGTAACAAGAAGGGTTTCTACAAGTATGTCAGCAACAAGAGGAAGGTCAAGGAAAGTGTGGGTCCCTTACTGAATGGGGGAGGCAGCCTAATGACAGATGATGAGGAAGAGGCTGAAATACTCAATTTTACCTTGGTCTTCACAGGCAAGTCAGCTGCCAAACTACTTTACTTGGCAGCACAGGTTGGGAAGAAGGTGAGCAGCTGACAGTGCCAAAAAGATGACCCTAATTTTCTCTGATTCTATCATTCTATTTGCAGTTTCCTTAAAAAATGGTTTGTCAAATTTAAGCTTCTATGTATCATATGCTCTGCAGAACAGCAGAATAACATATAGTTGTGCTGAAGAATTTGCAGAATAAAACAAAAAATAATTGTTAAGAATATACCCCAGACCAGTGGTTGGCAACTTTTTTAGGTTGCAGGCTGGACTGATGCAGTTTGGGTCATAAGTGGGTGGTGCTAGGACCCAGTTATTGCTGCTCCCTCTTTTTCCTCTGGTGGTACTGGGAAAACATTCACCACTTGTGCTTCTCCCCACAGTGGCATGGGAGAGTGACTGCTGTTTGGCTGCCGCTGTTGAAACCCCATGTCTACAGGCCGGATCAAATGGTTTTGCAAGCCACTTCTGGCTTGCGAGCTGTAGGTTGCTGACCCCTGCTTTAAAGCACAAATTTTGCAATTTGTTTTCATAATATCTTCTCTCCTTAGATTAAGTGTATGCATGTATTGTGTAGCAGCACTTGCAGAAGAATGTTAACAACAGACAAGTGGTTTGGAATGGCTAAATGCTGAGACACACTGATATTTACATGAAGCTCATTCTAAGTTGTATTGAAACTTTGTTTTAAAAAGTGGATCTGGTATTGTGACATCTTATGTCAGTCAGTTTTTCTTGTGAAATGTGCTACCTGTTTTTATGTGGTTTGGCTGCCACCAGTGCTGACTAAGGGTGATACTGAGTTCTTCTGATACATGTAGGGGACAGGTACCAACTAACAGATATCTTACTTCTAGATCCAAGGAACTGAAAAAGAACTTCTCTTCCTCTCTGTAGAGTTCTTTCCCCTATAGAGGATGGTGGCTAGTAAAAGCCCACTTAGTCTTATGCAGTGATTGAGTGGTGAATATTGCCCACAGAGGCAATATCATCCTCTATGCCTTTTCTGGTTTGTTTTTTATTTTTATTAGGTCAGTAGTGTAATAAGGGATGGGTGACTGGGGCAACATCCTCAGGAGCACAGTTGAAGGGGTAGACGAATAACAGCTACCACTGTTCCTGTCCCAGTTGCTGCTGACACCTCTGCTGCTGCCACCCAGGGTGCAGCCTCTGGTACACCTCTGTATTAGGTAGAAGATATAATAGGATGTTTTCCCTCCGTAGATCCACCCAACTTTATAAGCCAGCAAAAGACATTTATACAATACAAAGTAATACTAAGAGTCCCCCAATGTTTACTTGTTCAAGATGACCTCCTCTAAGAAAACAGAGGACTTGTGCTTCTTCCAGGATGCGAGATGGATACAACAGTCATATCTTGCAATTTTATCCTTTCCAGGTATGCACTCTATTTCCAATCTTTGTAACATTTCAGAAAGCTCTTGGGTAGATAAAAATAGTGCTGTCATGTATTGTCTTTAACTACCCAAGGGTTTTCTGAAACGGTTGGGTAGTTAACTACTACTATAGTTGCTCCTTGAACTGAAAGAAAGGAAGCCTTCAGAGAGGAGTTTTATAGAGCTGTCATTTGGGTAATCTCATATAAATGTTTTGGTCTCCTCTGCTGCCTCTCTCTGCTATAGAGTACTCTGGTTTGTGGCACTGTACTATCTTCAGTTAGTGTCTTTGATCTTTTATAGTCTGCTGGGTCTACTGAGTTAAATCAGTTTGTTTCTTCCCCTGTAGTAACTTGGGATTAGTACTGGCCAGATTCCAACAGTTTGTAATGGTGATAACAAGGCTGTAGAAAGAAATTTTTTTATGTTGAATTTCCTTTTTGTGATGCTGTCAAACAAGCAAACCTCCACTTCTAGCTTCCAGCCTTTCTGTTTCTTTGGTTAAACATACGTTTCACAGATTTATTTTTATTAAATAATTTTCTATTAAAAGTATGGCCAGTAAAGATGGTAAGGCACTTGCTTCTGTGGATTTTGTTCATAATAGATCCTTGGGTTTGTACTAGGTTTTATTTTCGAGCTGTGGAACATCGATTGAAATGTTTTGAGGTTAATGTTGGAACCCTAAGTTTTCAATAGCCCCTCTCAGCTAAGGGAATGATCAGATGGTCCGAACAGTGACAAATCCATTGGCCTCTCTCTCAACCTATTTTCTTCACCCTACCCCTCCCTAAAACGCCACTAAAAAAAAAAAGTTAGACATTAAAGAAGTAATTCTTAACCAACTTCCATAGACTCAAGGCACCTCTAGGAAAATGCCAGTTCTCAGGTTTTACCCAAGGAAAAACAATAGAGAATTTCTTCTGTTGCAAAGAACTTAGACCACAAGAGGTCAGAATGCTTTTGATGCTATGAGATCCTATTTGAAATCTGCGGGCATCTTTACACATTCTCCAGGGTGGGGACAATTTAATTAGAATGGCTCACAGGAGCCACTCTAATTAAAGGCCCACAGCGTCTCGTGTATTAAGTGTCCCGTGCTTCAAAATGGTGGCAGGGGTGCTTTAGCTAAAGCTCATTTTAAGAGATTTAAAGTGTCACCCCCCCCCCCACTTTGAGCTTGATGACCCAGCCAGTTTTCTGCATGTGAGGAACTACGTGAGAAGTAAGGCAGGTTAGTGTCCCAGACTACTTAAAACAGACAATATGGGCCATGAAATTCATTATTTCACAGGGCAGTTACAGATTAACCAAAGCATTAAAAAACATTAAGAAAATCATTAAGAAAATATGGGTAAAATAAGGTCCACCCATACTTTCCATTTCCATGACACCTTCTTTAACATGGAACTGTGCAGGGGAGGTCTCTCTACCCCTTGCTGTGTGGACTGTAGGACACTGGGGAGGTCTCCCTGCTCACACCATTTGACAATAGGAAAAAATTCAGACTACAGCCAGACAGATTATACCTTTGGTAGAAGCATCTGAGGAAGCAGTCCAAAGCAGGCCATTCAAATATCTTTGTGGTTTTGACAGACTTTTCTCCATCTCTCTGCCAATTAGCTCCTTTCACTACAATTTTACTTACGTACCTGTCCCTCTTCTTCTTTTCTAACCTGCCCTTTCTCTGTTTCTTCTCTTCTTTTTCTTTTTCATTGATGTCCTCCTAAATAGTCATCCTGTACAAATAAACCATAAAATAAAACATAGTTCCATCCCATAATTCATTCTATTTCCATTTTGTATCTAGTCCTTTAACTTGTGTTTGTCTTATCTATTTAGATGGCCACACCTAACAATGGTAACTGTAGGGCAGTCCATGGCACCATTAAAAGGGTGGCACCCTGGTTGAAAATGACTGTCTTATATTAAAATAAAACTTTAGAACCAGGTCTTACTGTTGTCTATCTAAATGATGCATTATAGAATAAGTTAACTTACTGGAATGTTTGACAATGGGTCAGTTTATCAAAAGTAATTTGATTAGATATGCCATTTACCTTTGATTACCTTTTGCGAGGTAGCAAAGAAAAACTTGACATCTCCTTGGAAAAAAATAACAGGTGTATTAATTTTGGGTGATTAGGTTATCATTTGCAATGTTTCATAATTCATGTTTGCACCAGCTCGATAGTCATGTTTTGGGAGTTGTATGAAAGGTAAAATCAATAAGATAAAATACTCTTGTTAATTTCACTACCATTCAAAACAAAGAAAGAAGAAATATCAGTTTGCCAACTGGAAAAGAATATATTGAGTAGGAGTAAAGGTTATATTTGTACTTCTCTGCTGGAATGAATAACACTGGATAAAAAAAACCAAACATTATTTTTCTAGTTCTCCCATATTATGTTTGTGTTATACAAGGTTTTGGTATGGTGGCTATTGTGCCCAGTCATGCCCAAGTCTTGACTAAGACTAAGTAAAAAAATAAGCTAAAAGGAAAGGCTTTAACACAATGACTTAAATGATTTTTTTGTTCAGGACTGCTAAGGTACAAGTCAAATAGAACTTTTATGCAGGGGTAAAGAGCACTATGAAAGTTGAGGGGCAAATGTGCACATCCCTTGTAGTGATACAAAAATGGTGCATAGCCTATAGAAATTTTCCTGCTTGAAGGAAAATTCCCCCTTCCCCCACCATCCAAAGGAGAGGGAAGCAAAAGCAGGCAGTTCCTGGACAGTCTGCTGGGAGTAGAGCTGCTTCCCAGCCTGGACCAAGAGCTACAGCTCTGCTCACCACAGTAAACTGTCATAAAACCTAATATTGCCCCAATCTATCCATGGCCTAATTCCTTGGCCTTTGCATGGGAGAATGAAGGGGTGGTGATTGTAGTTTCCATACTCAAGAATCAGGACTGTTCTTTCTTTATGCTGTAAGGTTGCACCTCATGTAAGAAGGCAAATATGAATTCTGACCAGTGTTTTGTATTTTCTCTGTAACAGGCTACCAGCAAGCCAGGAATACTAGAGGGAGAAAGCTATACTCTTGGTGCAGCTATATGTGCGTTTAATGTGAAGCAATAAACTCTGGAGCAGATTGAGCTGGAGTAAACTGCTCCTGGGCACAAAGTCTACACGTGTACTCAGAACAGCAGCAATTTGAGCTGGGGCAGAGCAGGTCCCTGGCTGGCTGGGATGACCGGGTGCAATTTACTCCCATGACCAGCATCTACATGTGCATTTCAGTACAGCAAATTACTCCGCTGTAAGATAGTACTATTTTACGGCTGAGTTAATTAGTTCATGGAACCTTTTTACCAGTGCACGTGTAGGCAGTAACACTTTACTGCACAGGTAGTTAGTCTACTCCACAGTAAAGTGCACATGCAGATACATCTGTCCATCAAAGCTCTCCTTATGCTGCACAACACCTTCTGAACTAATAGTTTCATTCAGTATTTTTAAAAAGGATTTAAATTTTCAGGTGGAAGTTCAGTTCTTCATATGAAAATATGAATATAATTAGGAGGAAGAATCTGAGAGCCAACCGGGTTTAGATGACTGAAGCAGTCAATGACAGGGAGCTGAAAGAATCTAGATAGACATTCAAATAGGAGGAGGGCTAATTATGAGTGTGCCAGTAGAGATAAAATTGTCCTTCACACAGAAGATACAAACTAGGAAGTGATACACAGATAAAAGGTAGTGAGGCATAGAATGAGAAAACAACAAGAGTATTTTGAAAAACTGCATCAAAAGCAGTGAGGAAAGAGATAAAGTCTCCACCAAAAATTAAAAAGAAATTTCGTATCCCTGAAAAATAAGGATTAGACTTCGACAGAAAAATGCTTAAGATGCCATTTTCTTGGCCTAGTCACTGAGGGAAAAAACCATGATCAGCCAAAGCCACAGTGGTTAAGTAGACAATCAAAAGGCTTGAGGTAAAATCAGTCCAGCCATTGTGGGTTTCTCTAGGCTGTGAAAATTAAATTGAGAGCAAAGGGAACTCATGTTTGCCTGGGGTGGAGGGTAGGTGGGGAGGAGGGGTGCATTGAGGCAGGAAAATGCCTGCACTGGCCAGGCCAGACAGCAGGGAACACTCTTGCATGCCTCCCAGTGTGCTGAATATTATCGAGAGCAGCCAAGCCCACCTGAGCAAGACCATCCCTGATTGGCTGTTAGGCACATGCCTCCAATCCCCTACTGTCATTGTAGACCCTCCCCTTTGCCCAGCTGTAGGCTTCCAGAGCTGGCTGC
>NW_005841970.1:1859756-1890099 GCF_000455745.1 Alligator sinensis
GTGCCCAGGTGGAGGCTTCCAGAGCGGGCTGCCATGTTGGGGGGGGGGGTGAAGGCAGGTGGGGAGGTAGGTGGGTGGGGAGGATGAAGCCCAACTGGGCTGTTGGGGAGGCAAAAGTTGCCAGAGGATGGGTTTGGCATGAGGGTGGGGCTGGGGTGATTATCCAGCCAGGCTGTAGGGGAGAAAGGCAGGCTGAAGGTGGGGGGGAGAACCCCCCTGCTGTGCAGACCCCTTCTGGGGGAGGGGCGGGGGCTCTGTTTTCATCCTCCCCCCTCCCTCCCTGAAGCTGAGAGGCTGGGTTTGGGAGGGCAAGCCTGAGGTGGTGGCAGAGCTGAGCTGTGCAGGGGGTGGGGAAAGGCCCTTGTTCCTGGGGGCCTTCCTCATTGTACAGACCCCAGCTGTGGAGAGGCCAGGGCCAGGGGCTCTGTTCTCCCACGTGCTGGCCCCTATGCCCCCTGCCAGATGGGCTGGGGAGCAGAGGCGTTGCTGCCTGAACTTTGTGACATCCCAGGGGCAGGGATGCTCCAGCTTGGCTGGAGCAGAAGAGCACTGTCAGAGGCTAGCCCACCCACCCTGAGGGGCAGGTTTTGTGGGGACTGCTAAGCATCCTGGGATTCTGAGGGACTGCAGCCCAGCTGGAGTTGGGAGGGGATCTGGAACAGGTTTTACAGACTGGTCTAACCTAAAGTGATTCAATCTCATACTACCTCCATCCATGTGTATCTTAAATTGGGTTCTACCATTTTGAAACTGGTCTACGTGCACTGAACTTCTGTTCTGCTAAAGGTTTAAGCTGGTTTCCAATCACTTATACTAGTTTATGTATCATTCCTGTCCCTATGAGATCGAGGGATTGAAGTGAGAAAGCTACATTGACTACTGTGTTCAGACAATATCTTGCCTATATTTTGGATTAAAAATCAGACCAAACTAAAGCTGATAGTAGAGGTTGTAAGAAATACATTGTCATTATATCACTGTTATTTCCTTGCTGATATTAAAGGTATTTTTGTCAGTGATTAACAAATTCAAAGGAGTATTTGAATGTGGTACATACAGGTGCTTTTGTATTTTATTGGTTAAATTATACTTTAGGACAGGAGTCAGCAACCTATGCCCTGCAGGCCAAATCTGGTCCACTGAGCCATTTGATCTGGCCTGCAGCTATGGGGCTTCAAAGGCATTAAGTGGTGACGGGCTTTGGTGCCTTCCCCTTAGCACTGTGGAAAGAAATATCTGGATCCTAGTGGCTACTTTCCCATGAACTTCTGACACAAGCTAAGTCATTCTGGCCCACAGCCTAAAAAGAGCTGCCAACTGCTACCTTAGAAGATTAAAAGTTAAAATTGAAACTGAGAGATGAAGGATAAAATGTTACCTATCAAGGGTCATGTCTACGTGTGTCCCTATGGTGCCATTGGTATTGTACTATCATCAGTACTTTGTTCTGGAAGTACTAAAAGATGACATAGGAACAGCTTGTACTGCACCATGCTTACTGCACATGGTTATTTTTAGGCACTATGTCTCCATAGTAACACATTATAACGAGGGAGCACATTGCTATGGTGACATAGCTTGCAGTGTCATGGTTTTTGTCTGCTGATGCTACGTCGCCATAATGTCACACCTAGATGTACCCAAGAGGTAAGAACTCAGCCTGATGCAAAAAATTATTTAAATGGGAGTTATATAACTGTTAGAAGTATGGTGGTGAAACTGACTATGATTTTGGCACTGGTGTGGTATCTTAAGGCATTGTGTTTGGTAGCTAATGGTGTTTAGATTATGATTTATAAATAATTTATAATTTATTCATAAAGCTACCAGGAATTTGAAGTTCACTTGATCAGCAAATACATGATAGACTGCAATTTTAATGTTTAAAGCTTAGTATTTTAAATTATATTAGCTCTCAAGTCTGTTTTTAAGTGACTTTTACTTTAGTTTGGACAGGGGCTTTGACTGAGCCATCTAGGACACTTAACATGTGACAAAGGGATGTTTAGCAGCTAGGGCCAATTCAGGTTGTTTTTTTTTCTCTTGGACACTGCGTTCCACTGCCTGTTCATGAAAGTAGATCTCATGATAGTTCCCCCTCCAGGTTAAGGTGTCTGTTTTGGGCAAACTGTCTGTTAAAGAGTGTAGCACGTCGTGAAGACATTATTGTCAATTTCTCCTAGACAGTCTTTCATGACAAGGTGTAGGAACCCACTTCTAAATTCTCCATAGCTTTCTGGGATGGTGTTTGAGTTTCTTCAGTGTTTCAGAGAATCTATGTATCAGTTCTTGGTGCACTATGGAGGATGCATTCCTGATTTTTTTGTTTGTGTTTTTTTTAGCAGCAAAGGTCAGTTTAATTTTCTAATTACTGCATATGGTCCACTCTGAAAAAGGATCAACTGTCTTTGGGTGGCGCGGACACTAAGGTACATGGTTGACACCCAGAAGTTGCAAGTCTGAGGCCATAGCAGAAGCACTCATGGCATGGCCATGGCAGATTCCAGTGAATCTGTGAATTCTGCTAAATACCTTGTCACAAGGACATGAAGGCTAGGGACAAACATTCAAAAAGCCTGGGCCTGAATTGATTCAATCTTTGCAGGTTACACTAAACCTGGCTAGGCTGAACCAGTTTGTAATCTCATAGACATCCCCTCTGAACTGAAGAAATGCAGGCACATGCCTGCAATGGCTCAGGCTAGAAGCTGAGGGGCACTAGAGCAGGCCTTCCTTTACTTCCACAGTGCTTAGCTGAGGGGGAAGGGGTGGCTAGGCCTCAGCAGGATACTCTGATTAGGGAGGGGTCCCCCCTCCACAGCGCAGCAGGAAGTTGATAACAGTGTTTATCAGCCCACGAAGAAAACAAAAGCTTTTCTCATTAGTTCAAGTTCTTAAACAACTTTTTCCAAGGAAGGAATGGAGGGACCTTACCAACTACCTGTTGATTAGCTCCAAAAAACCCTAAGCCGACACAGCCCTGTCTGCCTTTGTCCTATCCCCCACAGCACAGACCGTAGCCAGCATGTGGTATTTTAGCTAATGCTGAGAGGTGTCTGTGTAAGGCAGAGGGGAGAGAGAAGCCATGGCAGGGCACCATGGTCCATGAGAATTCTCTACCTATTAAAAAGGATTTTAAGCCTTGAGAGACTCCCCAAAGAGCCAGACATTCTCATTCTGTAGCTAAATATCTGGTTTCCCTCTCATTTAATTGTGACCATCAGAAACCACTCCTCTACATCTGCCATATTCATCAGTTTGTTTGATGCAAATCTGAGAGAACACTTTGAAGCATCACACAGAGGGAAGGGATGAAACAAATCTAAGAAACAAAGCACATCATGGTTTAGAAGTCCTTCTGTTAATGACTTAAAACTTTTTTGGTGTTCCTTGCTACCAAAGAAGTTGCTAGTAGTTTGCTGGCATAATGGCATTGCCCTCTCTAAAATTTTGTACAGGCCTTTTATAGCATCTACAGAGCCCTGTAACTCCTTCAATTTATATTACTCATTTTCTGGGGGAGAGGCTTCCACACATCCTCACTGACTTATGTATCCCAGGGAGGTAATATGGCTTCTCACAAATCAGTATTTATTTCCTAACAAAGGAGGAGTTCTGACTCCTTTCAAAAAGTTTTAGAACCCAGTCTTCTCTTTCCATATGTTCCTCTCATATATTATGGAATTAATTTAAGCCATCTGAGTACATGAAGACATTTTCAGTTCTCAAAACTTGGATTTGACCATTTATTTCAGAAACTGAACATTGCAGGAATATTCATGAATTTGAAAGGCATTCCACAGACTTTAAACAGTTCCTAGGATGTAACAGAGGCAGTTGTCTTGCTCTTTGTCTCGGATGGCCGGAGCTGACTCGAGATGATTCAAATATCACTCGGTCGTTTGGGCGGGCTGGTGAATGGAGAGGCAGACACAGCTTATTGGTTGCAAAAACTTTACTTACGCTGCTTGTAGCCGCGACGCAGGTGTTCTGGTTGCTTGAACAACTATGTGAGTTGCTCCAGCTGGCAAGGCTCAGGCCAGCTAATCCGTCCACAAATTAAGCCGGCGGGGAAAGGGTACGTCGAGGATTGCGTTCGGCGACGGGGAGAAGAATCGATAGGTGATCAGTCTATCGATCAGCTCAGCCGCAAGTCAGATCTCTTTAGAGGCACTCTGCAGCGTGCTCAAAGTTCTCCGACTTGGGCGGAAGTCGCACCTAATTTTAAGCGGCTAGCAAGCCAATTACTAGCCACCACGTAGGAATAATTTAGAACTGGCCAATAGTGGAACACAAATTTGCATTCAAATGGCGGGAACTCTCTTGCACCGAGGTTTTTCTGTTGCAACAAAAACCTTTTGCTGTGCAAGAGGCTCTCATGTGGGGGGAAAATTCCATCGTGCTGAGGCACCAAAATCACTGGGTTGTGACACTCTTCAGGTGCTATTTTTGTCTGATGGTATCCAGATTACAAACAAAAGCCTTAAAATGTTTTTTGCTCCTGATATTTTATTCAGGTTGTGTTAGTATGGGAGTTAGGTAACTGTCTTGTACTGTCTATGAATTAAGTCTTTTGAAGTCAACACAAATTTCCTTTTTTTTTTTTTAAACTTTTTAAAGTTATCTCAATTGCTCATTTATACTCCACTCCAATAAATGATTTTCTTCTCTTTTACTTCTGTTTGTCTTTCCAAGGAAGTCTGGCATAAAGACCACCCTCTCATTTAAGTACTGTTCAGCGTTGCACCTAATGGTATCTTCCAAGTTCTTCATTATTTGGAGGTTGAGTCCTGTAGCCTATTTTAAGAACAGCTGTTCTAATTGCTTTGCTTTGGTTGCCTTCTATGGGTAAGTGTATCACTAGATATTTTAGGGACTGAACTGCTTTATGTCTCTTGACTTTCACTCATCTGAGAGGCTTTGAGACACAAAATGTATTGGACATTTACTTCATAATCTGATTTTTCACTTACTGTATCTTCTTGTGATTAACATTGTTTATTCTTACACAGAACTGTCCTTAGGGGTATTATTACATGATGGTTTGGTTTAACCACAACTTGATTCTGAGCCAGCATAGGAAATTACTCATCTTTCTTACCCAGTAGGCATGGTAGAAGCGCCAAGGTAGAGGCTCCCAAAGATCCATGTTTCCTTCTATACACATCCAGGACAGGTATCTACATCAGAATTGCCATTTACTTAATCAGACCAAAAGTCCATCTTACCCAGAATTCTTTGTCGCAGTGGCAGAGAGTGTGGTTGAAAGGGAGAGTGAGCTGAGTTTGGCCAGCGTTTTTTCCACTGTCCTTCTCTCACTTGGAGCCTCCAGCATTAAGGTCTAGGAAGTTCTGATTTAGAGGCCATACCCCTAACTCCCATGCCGAATAGCTATTAATATCTGTCCGTTCCTTTTTTGAATCTGGCTAAACAGTCTTCCACAACATCTTATGGCAATGACTTTAATTACATGCTATGTGAAAAAGACTTCCTCTTGTTAGTTTTAAACTTACTACCTACTATTTTCATTTAGTGACTCCTATTTCTTGTATTCTGAGGGATAGTAAATCATAGTCCTAGTGGACTCCAAGATGAACATGAGTCAGCAGTGTGACGAAGCCATCAGAAAAGCCAATGGCACTTTATCATACATCAGCAGATGCATGACGAATAGATCGAAACAGGTGATACTTCCCCTCTATCGGGCGCTGGTCAGACCGCAGTTGGAGTACTACGTGCAATTCTGGGCACCGCACTTCAAGAGGGATGCGGATAACCTGGAGAGGGTCCAGAGAAGGGCCACTCATATGGTTAAGGGCTTGCAGACCAAGCCCTACGAGGAGAGACTAGAGAACCTGGACCTTTTCAGCCTCCTCAAGAGAAGGTTGAGAGGCGACCTTGTGGCTGCCTATAAGTTCATCACAGGGGTACAGAAGGGAATTGGTGAGGTTTTATTCACCAAGGCACCCCCGGGGGTTACAAGAAATAATGGCCACAAGCTTGCAGAGAGCAGATTTAGACTGGACATTAGGAAGAACTTCTTCACAGTTAGAGTGGCCAAGGTCTGGAACGGGCTCCCAAGGGAGGTGGTGCTCTCCCCTACCCTGGGGGTCTTCAAGAGGAGGTTGGATATGCATCTAGCTGGGGTCATCTAGACCCAGCACTCTTCCCTGCCTATGCAGGGGGTCGGACTCGATGATCTACTGAGGTCCCTTCCGACCCTAACATCTATGAATCTATGAATAAATCCCTATTTACTTTCTCTTCCCAATTTAGTATTTTGTAAAAACTTATTATGTTTCCCCTCGGACATCTTTTTTCTAAACTGAATAGGCCTATGCTCTTTAATCTCTTGTCATATGGAAGCCCCTCCATACCACTAATCACCCTTGTTGTCTTTCTCTGTACCTTCTGTTGTTGTTCCATATTATTTTTGAGCTGTGGGGACCAAAACTGGACATGGTATTCGAGGTGTGGATACATCATGGATTTATAAAGGGACATAATGATACTTTTGGTTTTATTTACAATTCCCTTCTTAATAATCCGTAACATTTTGTTTGTCTTTTTGATGGCTGCTGAGCACTGAGCTGATATTTTTAGTGAACTGTCAACAATGACTCCCAGATCTCATTTCTGTGTTGTAATAATGTAGAGCTCATCATTGTGTAGGTATAATTTGGGTTATGTTTGTCCATGTGCATCATTTCACACTTGTCTACACTGAATTTCATCAGCCATTTAGTTGCCCATTTGCTCAATCAGATCAGACCATTCTGTAGTTCCTCAGAATTGGCCTTGGTTTTTAGCACTTTGAACAATTTTGTGTTGTCTGCAAATTTGGCCGCCTTGCTACTCTCCCCCTTTTCCAGATCATTAATGAATATTAAATAGCACTGGTCCCAACACAGATCCTTTGGAGACCCTGCTGTTTCTTTCTTTCCATCTTCCAAATATGAGGAATAAACAAGATGGGCTGGAAGCTGCAGCCTGTGAAAAAAAAGTAGGATGTCATAGGTGTCACCGAGACCTGGTGGGGCAGTTCTTATGACTGGAATGTGAATGTAAAGGATTACACTGTGTTTCAGAAGGACAGGAAAGAAGGTGGCAGTGTTGCCTTTCACGTCAAAAACACATATGCTGTTCCTTGGTTCAGGAGGAAGAAGACATCAAAGCAGAATGCATTTGGATGAAGATGAAGAGTGAAAAACATAGCACCATATAATGTTGGGGCTTTATTATAGACTGCCTAATGAGGAAGAAGAGGTACATGCAGGTGACAAATTTATCAAAAAGCCATTGGATGGTATTGATGGGAGAATTCAGTTTTCTGGATATCTGTTGGAAGCACAATGCAGCCAAACATAGTGTGAAGCCAGTTCCTAATTTCTGTGGAGGACAACTTTCTCTTTCAGAAAGTGGAGAATTCACATTAGGGGATCATCTGTCTTGGATCTTGTCCTGAACTACGGGGAGGAACTGGTGGAGGATGCGAAGGTGATGGGTGGCTTGAGAGAGTCTTGGGAATAGATTGGCAAGGTAAGTTGTGGACTCTTCATCCCTGGAGGTGTTCAAGAACTGGATGGACAGCCACTGCTCAGGGATGACGTAGGTGTAGCTACGCTTATTTTCTACCATGGGTATTTCCCATGCTTCTTGGCTTTGCTGGTTGCCTCCGTTCCACCTGCCTTTCTGCTACATGTTTTTAAGCCTCCCCAGAGGTGTTGGGTGGTGGCTATAGCCAAAGCTGGGGACTTTAGCTGGGGTTTGTCAGTGCTTCTGCTGGGATCCAAGCTGGAAGTTTTTGGCTAGAAGATCTTGTCTCTCCACTCAGGGTCAGACCAGTTGCCATATTTGGGGTCAGGAAGGAATTTTAACCCATGGTCATACTGGTATGGACTGTGGGAGTTTGTGCCTTCTGTAGCAGGGGGCATTGCTCTCTACCTGGGATCTGTTGAGCATATATTGACAACATTTGATGGAAACAGGGCATTGACTGCCGTGGTTCCCCCACTTTACCTATAATTTGATTTTTCTATGAATGTCTTTATTCTATGCATTTATGAAATAGGCTATTCTTGAACTGTCGTATACTATTCATACAGCAAATATATCTTAAGAAAATAGGTGACAATCATAATCAGGCTATGCAGATTATCATACAGCTTTTCCCTTTACATTTCTTTTAGTACATCAGCTGAGTTCTAATATTTGGTTTTAAAATGGTCACAGACCTTAAGACCCTACCTAAGGACACAGAGATCATTCACTCTGGAGTTTTATGTACACATAAAATTCAATGCAATTGCTTCTCTGAGAGAGTGGCATAGCATATTAGCAGCAACATGACAATAGTATAGTAGAAGTTGAAGCATTAAGTGTCTGGCACTGAGGAGGTTTTGGCAGGCATAACTAAGTTCAGTAAGAAAGCTTAAGCTATGTTTTATATGCTATGCAAAGCCAAATCTCAGGAAGGAGGTAAATATGGAGTACACAAAATGTGTGTAAATTCTTCTTAAAACAATAAGGGAAATCTATCTACTAATGAAAAGGAGAGGTTTACCACTCTAAAGCATTTTAAAACTGTGATTGCAAAGGTTTCAGATAATACACCATAACAGTTACAGCAAAGTTAGGATTCTTGAGAGCAACAAAACTGAAAATAAGGTCAGAATTGAACTGTATATGGGAGAAGAGGCAAAATGCTATAATTATATAATTAAAGATTTGAGATCCTTTGAACCGCAATAACCAGGAATAAATGCTATAAATTTATGTAAAGCTGAGATTTGTATAGCATTCATTTTTAGTCTTGGTGGTTAATTCAGAACTGGACTTTAGAAACCCCAGTAGCTTTTCAGACCAACAGTTTTTTGTTTACTATTTTTTGGATTCAATTTTCTGATTATTTTTTGAAGATTTATTTTTGTTTGATCATCCATGTCCAAAAAGCAGTGAGTAGCTATGCAGAGTTCCAGGAGTGGAAGATCTGATGGGGGAGGGAGAAGGTGGTCTTACATTGCAAATGTTGAAAAAAAAACCTCATCAGTAATCAGGAATGAGCAAGCCAAACAGTTCTTAGGAATGGGATTCATCAATGCCATTTTTAACCATAACATAAATTGGATGATACAGAACACAGCATTCATACTTCAACTACTTAACTACATAGATCAGAATTGTGCCTCAGTTACAAGAAAATAGTATTGGAAACATCTGCTAAATATGCAGACAGGGATAAAAAAAATTACACTGATCCAAAATTGAGTATTAAGCCTAGGACCAGTGCCAAGAAAGCATTATTATGAGTTGATTTCTTTGCCCTTTCTTTAGAGTCAGTGTGGAAGAATGATATTTTTAAAAGTAGTATGGAGTTATTTAAGTGAGGGATGCGACAAAAGTTACTGTAACAAGAAGCTTTAAGTGATAATAGAAATCACTTTCTGAAGTGAACGTAAGGTTTTGTTTAGCTATCATTGAATAATTCTGCGTGGCTAAATTTAATGCAGCATAAATAGGGCAACGGTTATTTCATGTGTTAGGATGAGAACTGTGATTTTGAATGCCAGATTATCCCTCAGAAATGCATTTTCCTTTCTGTGTCATTTGTCTTTTGTATAATTCTTTGGTTCCATTTAATGATTATTTAGTGGTTCTCTCTTTTAGAGATAGTTTTAGGCAGCTGCTTAAACTGTCTAAAACTGAGGGAGAATTAAATAAATGATTTCCATTTCTCCATGGCTATCAACATTTTCCTTTATTTATTTATTTAAAAGAACAGCCATCTGTGTTGGTACTGATGATCACTATTGTTAATTTTACCTTCTATTGAACTCTAGAGACAAGTTTCAGTGAAAATATTTTTAAAATATATGGTCTATTATTTTCATTGAATCATATTAATTAAATATGGGAAAACCTTATTAGGTATTGTACAGTGGTTGTCCATGTGCAGTGTTTCCAAACCTATAACCATTCCTATTTAGCATCCTAGGAAGGGTGAGGTGGTTGTCATTTCCCAATAGCTGTTTGTCATCTCACTGGGGAACTCAACAAGTTGATAATCTCTAATCTAAAATATACCCTGACTGTACCCTATAATAGATTTTCTGATGCTTTATTCAGTTTTGGCTTTAATTTTCCTGCTAGTGGGTCTTTGATTTTGAAATAATAATACTAATAAAATTATAATCCAGGAGTGTCTCTTTATATATTGTGTCTACCTTTTCCTTTACTTATTTGCATCATGTCCCTTGTATGCCCACCCCTTCAGTATCCCAGTTAGCTTTCACTTTTGCCCTTTTGCATTGTTCAAATATTAATATTTGGGAGTTTTTAAATATATTTCTCATAAACAATAGTTATGGAAGGCATTTGGAGTGGTATTTTCCCCTTTCAACTTTAGATGATCAAAACTATTCATTTCAACCCTATACTTAAACATGGCCACAGAAGCCCAGGAAATTAAATAAACCATGTGGTTATGTCCTAGCTCAATGTCTGTTTAGCTAAACTAAATGTATTCAGCTCTTAATTCTCCAAGTAACTCCATCTTTGGAATGGATTATATTTTTCTTTCAACTTCTTACAATTTGTCCATGTCTTTCTAACCAGGAAGAACTTAGAATAAAACATATTATAGTATGGGTGGTAGGTGGAAAAACATGTTGAGACTATTAACTCCATGTTATGTGATGTGATCTGTTGTGTGCAGTGCCACAAATTACCTTTGTTTTTTCTACTGCCATATCTTACTACAATCACATATTTAAATTTATGGCTATTGTCACCCTTTTACTAATCACAGAAGACTTTTATTTTTCTGTGCTACAGTCCCAAATGCCTATATCAATCAGACAACCTGGAACTCTTTCAGCTTTTTGATATGTCACACAAGACACCAAAAGAGCCATGAAATGTGTTGCTTAAGTCCTGAACCAATTGGCTAGGGACAAACATTATGCATAAACGGGTTTAAATGATCAGAAACTGGTTTAAACCTGTAACAGAACAGAAGTTCAGTGCACGTAAACCTGGTGGAAAATGGATGAAACCGGTTTGAGATAAACCTGCTTGAATGTAGTAGTATCAGACTTAACTGATTTGGCTCAAACTGGTTCATGCAATGTCTGTCCCAGACCCCTTGCTGGTTTAAGTTAAATCGGAGACCCCCAGCATCCTGGTATGCTCTCTGGGCTGGGCGGGGCTCTCTACTCCACAGCAGGGCTGGTCCCTCCCATCTACGCTCTAGCCAGAGCAGGAGTGGGGTGTGGCCAGATGCTGGCCTGCCATGGCCCCTGAGGCAAATTCCTCCCTCTGTCTCCTCTTCCCACCCCTGCTGGCAATCCCTGAGGACCTCCATAGCTTTCAGGCAGGCAGGCAGAAACAGGGTTAATTCCTCCCTCTGTCCACCAGCTTGCGTGCAGCCAGGGAGGGGATTAATTCCACAGCAGTCCCATGGAGGGGGGGGAGAGGCAAGACCTGCACCTGTGACCCCAGAGCTAAGACCTGAAGGACCAGACTGAGGGGTGGGAAGTATTGGCAAAGACCTCACAATCATCACACATGTGCTGGAGATGGAGTTAAGGGAAGTTGCAGACAGCTTCTAACTGGAAGTTGCAGACCAAAGAATGCAGAAAGCATTATACATTATAAAGCAGAACCTGTAAAACCTGAACAAAGCCTTTCTGAATGCCTGGCTATAAGGAGACACTTTGCCCTCAGGATTAGTAAGACTTATGCAAGGCTTTCTCTTGTCTTCCTGCTTTACATTTTGAGTTAAACTAAATTGTGTCTGCTGTGTTTTACTGGGCTGTATCTTAGCTTCGGTGAGGATTTTTGGTAGTTCCCTGTTTTATGCGTTGCAAATTGCTGTGTTCAGAGAAAGGAACACATGCTTGCTTCAGAGAAAGGACTTATTTTCTCATCCCCATTCATAAGTCTGGCAGCAGCTTCCCTGCCACCACTCGCAGGCTGGTGACTGGCATCCTGTGTGTCCTGCTAGTTCTGGCTGGTGTCTTGCCATGCCCCTTCCACTCCAGTGAGAGCCTTGGAGGGCATGTCTCTTCCCTCCCCTTTGGCAGTGGCTGGAAGCATGCTCTAGTGCCCTCTGGCTTCTGGCTTAAGCCACTGCAGGCACGTGCCTGCATTTCCTAACTTAATAGAGACTGTCTGTCCAGTTATTAATCAGTTTAAGCTGCACAGTTTAGACTAATCTGCAAAAAGTGAATCAATTCAGGTTCAGGCTTTTTGAATGTCTGTCCCTAGCCATTCTGTACTAAATCACACCTTCCTCCACCAGATAGCATCTTGTTTCTCTGAAGTTTAAAATACCATATGCACTTGAACATTAGACAGCCCCCAATAATTAGATTCTATATATAGAACATTTATAAATACACTACAACTTTTCAGATTTAAAATCTAATTAATGTAGGTTTGCCTTGAATTCATTCCTCTCCCACTGCTACAGCAGGGAAAATAACTTTTGTGGGGGTCAGGTGGTCCCCTTTTTCTCTCTACAGCCTCTTTCCCCCCATCCTTACTGTGAGAACATGCACTCCCTGAACACATGGAAATGAGGGGCAAATTTGAAAAACACTGACTATGTCTACTTGTGCACTTTACTGCACAGTAGACTAATTAGCTGTGGAGTAAGTTGTCACTGTCTACATGTGCAATGGTATTAGGCCTCAGTAAACTGATTTACGCTGTCACAGACAGTACTGTCTTACGCTGGGGTAATTTACTGTGATTAAACACATTGTAGATGCTGACCAGGGTGTAAATTGTGCCTGGTCAGCCCAGCTAGCTGTGGGCCAGACTCCTGCCTGATGGTTAGCCACATGGCTTTACACTTTCAACACCCTTGTGCCCTAGCCAGCCCTTCCACTACCTGATGCCACCACCCACAGCCTTGGGTTAACTCCCGTTTTCCCGGCCAACCTGGGCCTGCTCTGCCCCAGCTCAAATTGCTGCTGTCCTGGGTGCACATGTAGACACAGTACCCAGGAGTAGCTTACTGTGGCTCAAACTGCTCCAGAGTTTATTGCTTCAGCTTAAGTGGCTGTGTAGATGCAGCTACTGACTTCGAAATAAAAATACTTGTAGTAAAATATATATAGGAGAATGATTATGTGTACTGACAGACTTGTTTAATCTAGAATTGATGTATTTTAATTGTTTTTGAAGTTGCTGCAAGTTTTAGCACAGGTATTTCATGAGCATATTTTTAAGCAGCACTTTCACACCTACTTATATGTAGTACAAACTATAAATTATACAAGTCAAAAGGCTTGTGATTTACTACATAGTTTATTGGGCTGGGCCCCAGCAGAGTCAACAGTGTTTCAAACCATGGTGATCCACCTAGCTCAGCACTGATCAATATGTGTATGTACTCCAGATACACTTCCCTCCCTCTCCCATCACAGGAGTTATGTGACAATTTGCACCCCCTGTGTTCTTGTCCTGAGTCTTGGGATCCTCCAAAAATTTATATGCAGATGAGGCACAGGGCAACCTAGTCTGGCTCCACCTCAGGGATGGTGGAGCCACACTAATCATGCGCAAAGATGAGAGCGGGGTCATCAGAGGGATTTTGGATGAACTGTTTCGGGCCCCATTTGGTGAGGTTTGTCATACATTTAAGGCTGGTGAAGAAAAAGGAGTCTTTGGAAATGGGAAAGAAAGGCACAGCTCAGCTGTGGGAGTGAAGAAGTCAAACTGTATTTAATATAGTGATTTATAATCACTTGAAAAAGAGTCATCACTGAGGAGGGCACTACCATATATCTTATCAGAAGGGTTGCATTAACTTTTCCTTGTGGTAGGTTCCCATCACTATGTTTGCCCAATATGGGCCATGTGTTTTACAGGCATGCTCAGTATTGACTTCATTTAATCAGCTTCATAGTTGGTTTCCATTACTGGGTGCATGCTGTTTTTGGCAGCTGGTTGATGATAGACAATGTACTTAATGAGGAAACCTTGTCTTCTATTTGAGTAAATACAGTAAATGAGAATTGTTCAGTATTATTAATAATATTTTATACATTTATTGTGAAATCATTGCACCTTGCATGGCAGAGACGACAACTTTAAGATCTGAGTGTCAGAAGTTTCTGTTCAGTTTGCCCAAAATGGAGGATTACCTCCACCATTGGGTATTATTTGTTGTCTCTTTCTTGATGGTGGCTCCATTTCATCCCAGTTACCTTGATCCCTCATCTAATAACCAGAGTAATTCCCAGGCTGCTTTTGAACCTCTTTTGCTTCTGAGACTAGAATGCTCATTATTGATGGTTAGAATAAAATGTTCCATAAATGTTTGCATTCTGCTTGGTTACTGTTCTTCCTAGTTGCCACATTCTTTCACCTCCTTTTTTGCTGCTCTTAACTCTCATCCATTATTCCAGTTTGTAATGTCCTTGATAGTTTCTTTCATTGTGCTTCATTTAATTTAATTTCCTTGATTCATTCTTGTTCTTTCAGCTACTGTTAGAATCTCTATGCATTTTCTTAGAGATAGGCCAACCAGCATGCACTTGATACAAATGTAGTCCTACTGGTCTTTGTTCAAAAATGAACATTTCACAACTTCCACTTCAGATCACTTTTGTTTCCTTGGTATCCATTCTTTTTAACAGTTATGTTTACTTGATGAGAGTTTGTATACTTGTGACCTGTCAGGGTGCAAACACTAAAGTTTCTTCCTCTTAGAATGCCTTTGTAATTTCCTACTTTGCAGCTGCCTGGCCTGTGGTTGCCTAACTCAACTTTACTTAACATTGTTAACATGGATTTACAGCCCTAAATCGTCTGCTCAATTTCCTCAAAAATGTTTCAGACCGAAGACCCCAAGAACACAAGAATTCTACCAACATAACTTATTTGCAGTCTTGCTAGAGTTTTTTTCTATAATTCCTTTGGGACAGTGATCTTACCTTCTTTCTCTTCTCTGATTATGCATCATAATCATAGTTCATAGTTGTCAAGCAGCAAATAGAATTGTGTATATCTGAAATAACCCACAAAGAATTCAGTGATGCCTTTGGCCGTGGACAGACATATTTGAGAGAGAACAAAAAGCACATGTATATATATTTGTATGTATGTGTATATCTAGGTTCTGTTTTACCTTTTAGGTAGAAGGAAAATAAAGCCTGAAAGTTGCCAAGCAAAAGAAGGAAATTTTACCTTCTTTCAGTAACAATGCTAAGCTGACTGTATTCATTTTTGATGCAGGGAAGTCATCTTTATTGAGATTGTTAAAACATTTAATAAAGTTGTATTGCTAATACAGTTTAAGAAATTCTAATCAGTCATTCATTGATAAGTTACACATGCACTATCTCATGTAGTCTTCACTGTACTATAAATCTCATTGACTGGTTTGAATAAGGATAGTATCTTGTATGTAGGTTGGAAGGGAAAAATTGTGTAAAAATCATAAAAAGGATAAAATACACATTTTATGATATTCTGTTACACATTGCAGCCACATTTTAACTTTTTGGACAATTATTTTGTGATGCAAATATTATTTTTAAAAATGCCAAATAACATATTAAGCTTGGGGAACAAGGGGTTTTGGTTATACACCACATATAATACAAAGTATTTTATTTCAATGGTCTACAGTCTGATTTTTGGAAACTGAGAAATTCGGAATTTCTCAGTTTTAAGTAGTATTAGAAAATAGATCACCACTCTATTCAGATTCCACACAGATTAGATGCCTCCACATTTTTATAGCTGAGTAGGACTGGTGTGCCCACAAAACAAAATAACTAAGAACTTTTTATTTACCCATTTAGCTTGTGTTGTTTAGCTACACTTGATTTGACATTGGTTTGATTGATTTGGTGATGTTTTCAGGGAGGTTTGTGCTAATGAAAAATGTCTGCATCTTACATCTTAAGTGAGCCTTGCAGCAGCTGCCTTGTCTGTCTCTCAACATTAGCAGCTGTTTCATGTATTTGGAAAACTTAAAGCACAAGTGATTTTTTATTATTCCTGCTGTAGTTTTAGTTTATCTTAAAATAATATTTTGTTTTAAAAACAAGAACCTTTTTATGCAGAGCCTATTCTCTTAATCAGAAAAATAAATGTATCCACATGGAGTCTGGTCTTACTAGCAAAAGTAAGGCATTTTTCAGGATCCAGCCTCAAGACTGCCATTGAGGTGGTAAAGTTTCAAAATTAATTGAAGATATGAATCATCACATCATGTTATTTATATAGGACTAATTGGGATGTCATGGTTAACTTCACTCTGAAAACCATAATGTTTCACCCACCCAGCTAGCTGGTGGACTTATCTCAGAATTTTTTTTCCTTGTATTGATGTTCTTACTTTTTTATATAGATAGAACGCTAGCAATGTGTTTCTGTCCCCTTAATATGGATATTTTATGTTGCTACCCTTAGGGTTTAAATTGGAGATGTTTCTCCAAACACCTTGTAAACTGAGCCCAGCAGGCCACTTGAAGTGTGTGCCTATTTTAAGGAAGAGTGGGAATTAGATCATATTTAAGATGTTTTCATTTCACAAACTATGACACCATCCTCCGAGCATTCCAATACTTTGGTGATTTCTAACCAATTAACAATGAGCCCTAAGAAAAGGTCCCATTTCAAGTCTTGTGATGGTTTTTTTTTTGGTTCATCTTTTGTTTAAAAACTGCTGACAGTAGAAAGCCTGAGAAAAGTGTACAGTGAGAGTTTAGGGAGCTGGGCCTCCCTGGGTAATTATTTTGTTCATTTTTTCACAGTTTATCATAAGCAAATTCTCTTCATTCAATAGTTGGTTATAGGAGAACAAGAATTTTTTTGTTAGCTAATTTTTCCTTTTCCAGTGTGGACTGAAGAAATCTTTTTGGACAGTTTAGGTAGAAAATAACATGCTCCCAGTAGTGTTCCTTATATTTAAAACTGGTGACTAACCCAGTTCATGCTCAGTGGATTTTGCTAATCCAATGTATTTGTGCTGTGTTGGCTGGTGAATATCCTTGGGAAAAATGGTTATTTCACTGAAGATCAGGATCTTTGTGGAAATGTTTAGCCTGACTTGGCTGAGCCAGTCTAATGAAAATCTTCAGCAAAGATCCAATTCCTATGAAACTGTCCAGCAGATTGGTGAGTAGAGCTTAGCCTTTAATTAAGATCTTTGTTTTCAAGGAAGTAGACAGTGCTTTGTTGAAGGACCTTTTCTTTACTTACTAGAGGAATATGAGAACTGGAAATCAGAAAAGAAATGAAAAATGGTGGAGAAAGTTGAATTTTTGAGAAAAATCTGAACAGCATAAAAACATTTATTTTAGAAGAAACATTTGCCATGAGAGTGAAAATATAGTAAAAATTAATTTAGCTCCCCCTTCAAAAATATTAGGAGGGCATCAGAATTTCTGTTGCCACAAAGAAATATCTTCAGTAAAGAAAAGGCAACTTTCATAAAAAGCAAGATTTTAAATAAAATACCTCTTTGTATAGGAAAAACTCCTATACTGGTTGGGTACTTTCACAGGGATCCCTTTTTTTTCATGAAGGCAATCTTTGCATTACAGAGATTTCTTTAAAAGTAAAAGTTGGAAAGTCATAAATCATTTCGTATTGCTTCAATTTATCTGAATGCAGCACACTCACAGAAAACATCTAATAAAAAAAAACAAAACCCAAAGAAATAAAAAGTTAGGGCATATATCTTGCCTAGAGAGATCTTTATAATCATACATCACAGACAGTGCCTGACAACTTTGCCCCAGTTCAGTCACCAACCTTCCAGCATCCATCAATTAAATATAATAAAAGGTGGTAGGAAGAAAGTGGGAAATGTTTGATAGTGAGAAATGTGGGGAAAGCTAGTATTCTTACTGGGACTAGGCAAAGGCTGTGGTGACTTGTGGTAACTTCATCTGAGTTAGTGGCTGAAGTCTGTAGATTTGAAGATATGGCTATATTGTAACAATTGTAGCTCATATAGCTGCAGTCTTCAGCTTTCTTTGAGATATGCTAGCAATGTGGCCATAGCAGCATGGAAATCTGAGCAGACTGCCAAACCCATTCTGGAAAGCTGGGGAAATTCAGGGATGGTTAGTTTGCACTGATATCCTTGCCCTAACTGTAGCTGCCCCCAAACTAGCTATTTTAAGCCAGCTTGGATTTGAGTACATAAGCTGTGGTCATTGTAGTCACTACTGGGTAAGACATGCTGATAAAAGAAACTTTTCAGTTCCTTGCTTCAGCGGTTTTCTGTTAGTTACATTAAGGATAAATGAACCACATGTGACATACAATGTAGTGTTATATTTGCATAACTGAATTTCAGTAATGTTTAATCGCAACATATATTTAGTAAAAATAATTTTTACTTCTTGCCTGTTTTTGAAGAACTTGCTATTTTCTATTATTATTTTATTAGCTATACTTTAAGAACTTATATATTTTTTTTATATCCAAAGTAGTTTTAATTAATGCTCACCTTTTTTATTTGTTGAGGTGCTCAGCCTGAGACTGCAGGTACTAAACAGTTAGGAGTGTGCCTGGCTGGAAGGCTGGGAACAGCTGCAGCTGATGACCCCTGGGTGAGAGTGGACCTAGAGAGGGAGTTAAGAGCTCTTGGAGCAAAGGGAAGGGAGGAGGTGCAGTGAGCCTGAGTAATGCCTCCCAGGGTCTGAAGAAAAAAACCCACCGGTTTTGGGATTTATTTGCTCATTTGTTTGCAGTTTGCATACTTACTTTTTTGTTGTTTTCCTTTTACTGTGGGGACAAGGTTATAAAATAAACAGTCTTTAAACCTGACCATGGAGCTGACTGCCCGCAATAAGGGAACGGGGTGAATGACCTGCTTCCATAGTACTTTTAAATGCTCAATGCTCTTGCTTCCAGTGAAGTCCTATAGTTTGCTGTTTAAATTTAGAAGGTACCAGAGGTAGTGTTATTTCTCTTTCCTTTAATCATTTAGAGTGATCCCAACCCAGCATCGGATCCATCTACACTCAGCTGTTTCTGAAACATTCTGTTTTTATTTTTTCCAGGCAATAAATGTTCAAAAAAAAAAACCCCACGAGGAAGGGAAATAAACAATATTATATTTCTCGGAGAAGAAAGTCTTGTAGAACGTTTCATTTAATTTCATTTCAATATCAATGTCAATTTAGGAAACATTATTTCTCTTGGCAGATATGATTTTAGGAGAACTTTTTTATATTTAAGGTTTTAGTTAGGCCAATACATGCAATCATTAATATATATGGATGATTATTTTTGTTACAAATACTGCTGTCTACTTAGTCATTCCCCCAGCCCCCCATTATTTCCATAATCAGAGTTGATCAATAGTGTGTCAGTTCTTCTCTGTTTGTAGTGGGGTTCAGCTAAAACTGTGACAACTGTTTAAAGCCCTATATGTGGTCTGGAAACTGGACTTGGGCACAGTGTGAAAGGACAAGAATTGTCCTCCATGTGACCCTGTGGATGCAGTCAAAACATATCATATAGTATTATCCTTTCAGCTTTCCCAACTTGATTACTCTGACGTTGTGAGGAATTTGTTGCCAAAGGAATACTCTGGATGCATTGCTTTAATGGGTGTTTGAGGGTCAAAGGTTGTCTGCATAGCAACTCTGATCTTCTATGGGACTTTCACATTTAGGGAAAGGCCACTGAGACCATAAATATAGTATTGATATCTAGGGGCAGGTGTGCACGACACTTTAAAGCAGGCTAAATGCTTTTGAACTGCTTTAATGGTGTCAGTGTTTGCGTGCCTCGATGGCATATTGTGCGTTAATTACAGCCTCTGTAGCAAATTTGGTGGCATAATGCGCCTTAAATGACTTGGGGTGCCGCAAAATAAAACTCCTAAGAGTTTTAATTTGCTGCCCTACCAGCTGTGGAGGAAAGCACCGCGGTCTGTGCAGCTCAGGGGCTCTGCAGGAAGCCCTGCAGGCAGCCTGGCAGCAGCCTGGGAAGGCAGGCTTCGCCGAAGAGAGGAAAAAAACAAAGTGGTGAGCCTGATCTTCCCTCCTCCCCGCCCCAGGAGCTGTGTGGGGGGCCCAGTGCTTCCCCCTCTGGCTGTGGCGCCCCCTGGGACCGCCCGAGTTGGGTGCCTGCGGGCAGGTGCCACCGGGGTGGGGGGACGCTGCTGCTGCTACTGCTTCAATTTGTCCCAGCCACCTGCGGAGGGTTTGGGATTGGGAGTGTGGTCAGGGGTAGAAAGGTAAGAAAGGTTTATTGACTTAACAAAAACATGACTACGCGTAGTATACTAAGACAGATAATGACAGACAATAATAATTCATGTCAGCAACTCATCAGCAGTCCCCTCTGATGCCTGATGTATGACAAGTTTCTCTTCCCACAAAGCTCAGCGAAGTCAGGCGTCCCTGATCAGTGCTGTCCAAGGGGTACCAGGAAGGACCCTGGTATTCAGTCCTTGGGCTCCTCGAGATCCATAGGCCCACTGATCCAGGTCAGCAGCTAATTAGTAGTTCCTTTCACAGAGCTGTGTCTTCCTTCCAAATGATTTCCAGATGTGTCAGCCAATTTATAACTTCTGAGCTATGCTGATAACTTATAGCTATTCAGATTCTTTTTACTTCAGCTGTCCTTAGACTGACCAATAGAAGTACAAGCCTTGCATTCTTCTGATAAGGTTAATTTTAACTACGCCACAGGGCCTACCATCACTTCTATAAGGCTTTGCTAAATTTACTAGGCCTTACTTCATACAAGGCCTTACTATATCTTAGACTTTAATTAGGCTCTTAGCAACAACATACAGCTCAATATCTGAACAAATGACAGAAAAACACTTGGTCTAATCTTCATAGAGCCCTTTAGCAAGCACCTTTATCACACAGACATAATTTTCAGCTGTCACACAATTTAGGGCCCCCATTTCATCTACACACGCCCTAGCTCGTACATAGCGCTTTTCATTCATAGATCATAAAGTATCATTTGAAAAGGGTGGAGGCCTTAGTCTCTGTTTTCATTTTACCCATATGAAAACTGAATTGTATGGTGGAAAAAGGCCTGTCTAAGGTCAGCAATGCTGAATGAAGTTCAGCACAAAACTGGGAGGAAAGCCCAGCTATCAAGGGTCAATGTCTTGTGCCCTATGTCATAGGCCACACAGCCTCCTCCTTCAAGGAGTTACATGAATTGTAGTCCCCATAACAGGAGAAGATTCATTTTGGGTCCCATGGAGGTCTCCTTTTTCTATTAACTTTTCTTTGAGAAAAAACTGTTCTTGGTGTTTATCCCTGCCTAACCATTAATATTTGTAGTTATTTTAAATGCTTTAATACATTTCTGATTTATGCTTCTAACTCAAACAGACTTTACCAGTTTGACCACTAACACACAGTACTGTTCATGTGATGAGAAGCCCGTAGCTGACTTCAGCATTATGGCAATAATGGTCAAATAATATTTGAAAGTTGTATCAAGGCTGTCCTGAGCTAAGTTGTCCATTGTCTCAAGATTTTTTCCAATAGGACTTGAGTCAGCGACGCTCAGGGACATAAATACGGTGTCATTTGCATCATCCTTTATTCGTTTAGGACTGGACAATATAATGGTGCTGGGAAAGAGGCTATGGGGAATGAAAGGATAATGATGTGTTAGTAAGCAACCTTAAAAAAATATGTTGAATCAAGATTCCATGGGGAGCAAGTGGCACAGAGGGTTACAGATGGAGGAAGTGTGTTATGAGAGAAGGAAGAATGAAATGGGTAGACAACTGTGAATGAAATAAGGGGGAAAAGTAAATGTGGGGAACCAAGCTAGAGAAGGAAACTGTAGAGGAGTATGTATGGGAGATCAGTAGGGAGGAAGGAGTCAAAGGAAATGGCAGATCCTTGGAGCTGGAGGAACAGGAGTGAGAGAAAGTGGAGGGCTCTCCAAATAACTTAGAGACCTGCTTTATGTGTGCATGTACTTAAAGTTGAAAGTTGAATACTGAACCTGAGGTAATTGCACACAAAGTATGTGCAAGTGAAACTGCAAGGGTGAAAACAGCTAAATTTTACAGACTGCATGGTTTTGTTTCACAGAAATACAGGAGAACTGTCTTAATAGATTTTTCTCAGGAATTACACTCTTGAGAAGACAATTAGAGATTCAGTCTTGAATCCAGTAATTTTAAGAACTAAAATAGCTTTGACTCAACTTCAGGTTGATGACCTTTACTAATAGTACTACTGCAAGGCAACTCATCTAATTTGAGGCAAGCCCTGTAACTATTTGTTAGCTTTAAGAAAGTCATTGCTTGATCACTAAAATACTAAATTGAAACATTTGTGGTTAGAATAGATTTTAAAACAGTTTTAAAAATCTAGATTCAATATTAAAATTATGGGTTTTAATGCTTTATTGTTTTTTGTTATGCTTTAATGCATAAACTCCTATTGCTTCCTGAATTTAAGTGACACAGACAAATTCTTACTATCCTGATGATAGATTTCTTTGGTACCTTTTTTCCTATACATTTTAGTTCAGGCAATTTTTTAATTTCAGTATAATGATTTCCAGAAGCTTCCATCCTAAGAGGCAATTCAAGTTCACAGTGAATTATGCCTGAACTTGTTAAATGTATTGTATGTAACTAGAAATAGCTATTATCTGTCCTGTAATAGCCACAAGATTCCTATCTCTTCCATGGTATCTTTTCACATTGCTGCTGCTTTGTGGCTGACAGAAAGTTGATGCAGGAATATTATTATATTGTAGATTTTCTTGGTTCATTGACTTGATTGTTCGGTATTTATTATTTATCTTTTTTGCTAGTTTTGAAAACTTTATTTATGCAGCTGTTAGCTCTGTGTATCTGATTATGGGTTTCCATTGCCCTGGGCACACCCACAAAATCTAGTCCCATGTTGTGTCCAGGAAAATACTGGCCGCATCTATACAAGATGCTGACTATGCAGTCATTAACTGCTCAGTCGTTTAGTTTAGTACTTGTATAAACAAGTACTAAATTACTGCATTAACCTGAGTTACTGCACAGTAGCACTGACAAATGGCTTTTTCATGATGCTACTGCGCAGAAGACACAAGACTACAGCACAGCAGCGCCATGTCACGGGTTCTGCTGCGTGACACTACTGCATAGTAGTCTTGGGCTACTGCACAGTGGGTGCATCTACACATGCTCATTTACTGCACAGTAACCAAAATTACTGTGCAGTATGAGCATGCATTTACATGTGATACATTATGCAGGTATCAAATTTACGCCTGATTAGTTACTGCGCAGGAACACGTGTGTGTGGCTTGACTTGGAACTAACTTTAGTCAGTCCACACACACAACGGTAATGCACTTTAACCCCTGAACATGTAGATGGCCGGCTATTCCTGCTTACTGCACAGTAAATTTAAGCCAGTGTAAATGCACATGTAGACATGCCCAGTCAATACCTCATGTAGATGCGGCCACTGAGTAACATAGTTACACTAAGTCTATATCTTTTCTTAATATTCTCTCTTATCTCTTCAGAGTGGATCTGTTAGTTTTCCTGACATCCTTAGCTATATATAAACATAACCACCAGTAATGATAGCATGGTATTTTGGGGAAATTCTGAAATTAAAAGCTTAATTTTTTTTGTTAAACTAAAAACACTGCTTTCACTTTTCTCTTCCCTTTTTCTACCCTGGCATACCATAGAATGAACAAATGACGATGGTGAGGTCTGCTAGACTTAGCATGTTTGATGAGGTTTCATATGTAAGTGTCTACCTGTGTAAAATTTGATATCAGTTTTTTAGAGTGACTCAAGTTTCTTGATAAACATTTTGATTCCATATTAATCCATTGTGTCATACCTGCTTCATGACACTGTACATGAAGATGAATGGTTAAAAATAAGAGACTGATCACTCAGGGATCAAGTTCAGATCTGTTCATGGTTCTGCAGCCAAAGGTCTAGTTTTATAAGCACTGAAGTTTATAAGTTGTTCCATGGAGCTATTTGAATGAGAAAATTAAAGTAAGATTAGCTGCAGTTACAAGGATTTTTAATGGGTGTTTTTCTTATGTAATTTAAATAAATAAGGAGATTTCCCTACCACTGTGTTTAAAAATGAATGGCATGCTTGAAATTCCTCACTATCTAACTTGTAGAAAGTATCCTGCTACCTCTATGAAGTTAAACTGTGGTTCTTCAGCTAGTTTTTCAGATAGTTTTCATTAGTAACAAATATTTTAGACTAATTTTTGCAAGTGCTTATTTGATTTTTTTTTCCCACTAAATTGTGTAGATTATTGATTAGCTAAATAAATTAACCTTATTTTCAACTCCTTGTTCTCTTGTAAAAAATAAACAATTTAGTTAATGATGTGTCCAATAACAGATGTCTTGTTATCCTTGCTGAAGGTACTCTCCATGAGGGATGATGTTGGAGGCATTTAGGAGGATGAATGCTTTTGTTTAGTTTGTAGTCTGTCTGATGTGGGTAGGGGGGAGCATGTGTGCATGTGCACATGCATACAAGTAAAACTTGTTAGTTTTTCTTTGTCTTGGCCAACTATTGAGAGTTGATTGCATATGAGGAAGAGGAAGGAAATGTTCCTTTAGGAAAAGGAAGGGGCCCTTATATTTGAGGGTGCATGATGGACATAATTTTACCCCACAATTAATTAAAATTAGTATTAAACACTTAGTTTAAAATCTTCTTTTTTATATTCAGAGCCAGTATGTGCAGGGAGAGCAAAGTTATGTCATACAGTGTTTGTATAGGGTAAAATGATTTGGGAAGGCCACATACAGGCTTGCTACTCTCCTAGTAGAAACCATGAATGTACAAGCATTTATTCAGTTTCTCCCAGGCTGCCTCCTGGAAGATATGTCTTGTGAGAGAAACTTTCACAAGAATGAACACCTGTTCTCCTCTCCTCCTTTGGGATCTCCAGTTTGAGGAGTGGGCAAGAGGTTTACCCTGCTGCTCCCTCTGTTCTCTGCTTCTGGTGACCGGGAGCAGAGGAGAGTTGTAGCCAGTCCTTTCTTCCTGCTGGCTTCCTAGGCTAGGGTCCCTGGTTTGAAGAGCAGACAGGGGGAGCTATGCCCACTGCTCTGCTCCCCTCTGGATCACTGGGGAGCATTGGAGCAAAGTCCCCTTACTTGCTTCTCAAACTTGGGTCCCTAGTCTGAGCAGTCTTGCTGCTTCCCTACCCTTCAGCATCTGCCCTGTTCCCTGCCTCTTCCCTGAACTATGGACTGCCCAGTTTGGGGAGTCAGCTGAGGGCTTTGTCCCGCTTTTCCCCTCTCCTCCTGGTCTGGAAGGGCATGGGCAAGGGAGCAGCAGGGCAGTGCTCCCCACCTCTTGCCTAGGCCAGGAACTGCCTTGGCTGTGGAACTTTGTCCCATTGCTCCCTGCACCCTGTTCTTGGAGACTGGGAGTGGGACAAAGGAAGATGTTTTCTTCCCCCAGTCTGCGGAAGGCACAGGGAGTCTTTCCACACCACTGTACTCCTCTCCAGGAGCTGAGAGGAGTCGAGCAATTACTGCTTTCCATACCTTCCTCAGATCTGGGGATAGTGCAGAGAGCAGGAGAAAGACGTGTCTGAAGGCTGAATGCTGGTATTGCTCCCTGTCCTGAAACGATTTCTGTCAATGGAAATTTCTCAGCTAATTCTTAGAAATTTTCACTACTGGAAATGAACACTTCTTTGTGGCCAAAGACATTAGCTGCCTTTGAAAGAAAAAAGTTATTACTTGTGGTTAGCATCTGCTGCTTATCATCACCCACTACAAGATGCTTAGTGGGTGCATTTACATATTTATTAATTCACCATAGTTACTGTGCATTAAATTTAGTACTTGGTTAACCAAGTACTAAGTCAACGTGCAGTAACTCACACTACTGTGCAGTAGCACCAGCGCATGGGCTTTTAATGTCACTTACTGTGCAGTAGCTATTAGCATGGTTTTTGCCTGATACGCTACTGCGCAATGTTATTAGGCTACTGCACAGTTAGCGTCTTGTGTAGATGTGTCCAGCGTCTTCTAATTCTGGTGATAGGCTCTTGCTTAATATATAGGGATATAGAATTGAGGAGCCTCATTATGCCCCTAAAAATCAGACTGCTCTCTGGTCAAGACATTTTTTCTGAAGCTTGTCTTTCCCTGAACAATAGGCTACAATCCTTCACAGCTGCTGTAAAATGATGAGAAGCTTCTTTTGCTTCCTACCACCATTAGTACACTAACCCAGCAGATATCAGGATTTTAGAACGTCTTGTAAAATGTCTTTAATTCTCTCATTGGCATTTTTTTCAATATAATTTAGGAATCTTATCCCCTGTCTAACTTCTGGATATTTTTTTAGAACAAAGAAACGCCTATGGGCCAATCATAGTTTACATTTCAATTTATGCACTTATTTTCTTCATTAGCAATGTAATTTGTTTATAGCCTAGTTTGAGAGAGAATTGCTAGTTGTATTTCTGCTACATGGCCACTTCAGCTTCTGTAATCCTGTTTTCAGCATAACTGTTTGAACATAACCTTCTTAGTGGGCTGTTTTGCTAGCTCACCTAGCAGTACTGACAGCATCTAGTTTTGTTCAAACACTTGTCAAATTGCAATGAAATTTTACTCTTAGAGCTGTCCTTGGTAGCTAAGTGTGTGCCTGTTGCAATTTCCCAAGGTAGAGTTAGTTTTGGTGTATTAAAGTCTGTTTAAGGGCCAAATACCAACAACCTTACAGAGTTCAGTATTAATATTATCAGAAATACATTTTTTGGTTACAAAATGAAGGAATTACAATATATTATTTTTATTTACTACATAATAGATCACATACATATCAGCATGATAACAAAAAAGCTTAACATCAGATAGTTTTGGTATTCAGATGAAAACTGCCAATGCTGATTTTGTTTATAGATTCATAGATTTTTAATACTGGAAGGGGCTGCCATAAGCTTATTACACTTCCTGCCCCACATTCAAGTTCCCCTCCAAATTCAAGTTCACTCTCAGTCCCCCAGCATCCCAGGATGCTTTGCACCTCTCACAAAAACTCCCCCTCACAGGTCAGATGGACTAACCTTGGCCCAAGTTGTGTGCTGTAGCTGAGCAGGGAGGCATGCTCTAGAGCCCCCAGGCTTCTGGCTAGGGCCACTGCAGGTATTTGGCTGCATTTCTTGAATAAAAAGTGAAAGTCTTTTCACTTGCTTATCAGTTCAATCTACATAGCGTAGACTAACCTGCTAAGATTGAATTGATTTAGGCTTTTTGACTGTCTATAGTTAGCCTTCTTGCACTTTTTCACAAACCTTTCCCCCCATCAATATTAGTAAATATTTGTTGTGGTGGTTGATCATAATGGCAGAATACTTTGATAAATGAGTGCAAAAACATTGTAAAATATTGGCATCACTAATTGGCAAAATTTACATTCATGTACCTGGCTGATGGTATTTGTAAGTTGCAGCACTGTTAAAATGTGTCTATGCACAGAGGACCTGTTCTGTCAAGTTGCTTAACTTTGCTTTTGTGGACTTGAGTCTGGTTTGGATAGAAACTAATTGCTTCACAAAGAGTCTTTGTGTGTATTAACTCCGTAAGTGTTTTAAAGCTTTTTTTAAAAACCATTGGCCAAGTGAAGATATGTGGGGATGTATATACTGATGAAGAATATCTTATCCAACAGCAGCTGTGCACAAGCCCTTTTCCACTGCCAGAAAAATGTGACTTTTAATGGAGGAAGTTTTGTTTGTGCCTACCCCTATCAGACAGACTTGTGTATGCTTGGCCCCATCAACCAATCAAGTGTGTATGTGCCTGGTCTCCATCAATCAGGTTTGTGTAGACAGTATATAAACTTTCTTTTACAATAAGAATTAGGGCTGAATATGGCCTTAAATCCAAATGTCATAAAAATAAAGATATATTGCACTAGATCTAATGCAATTAGGATCTTTCTTTTATCAAACTTAAAACAAACAGATACTATATCTCTCTTCAAAGTATGAGAGTTTGGCTGAACTCATGGAAACTGATTATATTAAAAAGGTGTTAGTAATGCAAGATAGTTGAAGGAATTTTTTTTTTTATTACCATAGTTGTCCCAGATGCAGTGTATTAATTTATTGTCTAAATCTAACTTCAGCATTACATTTGCAAATGAATCGAGCAGATTGAAAAGAGCAAGTTTTGAGATTCCCTTTTCCATGCAGAGCAGATAAACAAGATATGAAATTAGGCTAAATTGAGAAAATCTTTCAGTACACATACTGCCCTGTCTTCCATTTTTGGCCTTGTTTTTAAGGTTCTTTCACCCATTTAATTTTTGTTTTGGAATGTTAAATGATCTGGCTATCAGATTCTTGCTTTTTTCTTTGAGGAGGCTATCTTTCCCTGGGAGTAATGGAAGTACATATCCAAACAGGTTTATTGTGTCAATAGTTTCAGAAAGGAGTTGACAGAATTCTTAACCCTCTATCTACTAACCACATGATCTCTGACATTATAGTTCATATAATCAAACAGTCTTGTTTTGGTGAAGGCTGTAAATAAACTACTACTACTACTACAACTATAGCTAATTAGTCCTTTGCTCACCGTCTGTAAAATGAGATTGGTATTCTACAATATGAAAGCATACACTCTGCCTTGTTCCAATAGTTTTGGACCCCAAGAAATATAAGACTGAAGGAGGAAAATACATTCTAAATTGGTTTCACAGTACCTCAGGTCTTGAATTTTCAGAAATTTATGGTAGAAAGTTTCTGGTTGGTTTTACTAAGGACTGGCTATATCCTTTTCATTTTTTAGCAAGGTTTCTGATGAGTTCACTGAGCGTTTGGCTGTAGATTAATTGAAGGAGACACCTTTTCTTCAGGACACTGCAAAACTTTCTTCAAGAATTAATATATTGGAAGATAGAATCAGCAGTCAGAAAAAGATATTACCCCTCTTGTAATATATTGTAGTGATTATATATTTCTGGTGAAGGTGTAGATATTAGATGATGTCACAAAAATCAGTTTGAGAAACATCATGAACCGCCACTACTCTAACCTACTGGTACAATGATAAAAATAATTCTATAGGGCTGTAGTAGTGGATCATAGTCAGAGGAAGAGGGCAGTGGGAAAATGATTCCTGTTTACAGTGTATGCTACTGATGAGATGAATTGTATGGGATAATGTTACTGCTGAATTAGTGGCTTTTGGGAAGAAAATGTTTAGCGTAACTATGTAGAGTGATTGAATAGTTCAGATAATGTATTTGAGTACATTCCAAATGCTTGCTGTTTTCAGAACACTATTGATATTTTTATGGAAACTATAGAACTGTTTATATTTAGAAAAACATTACTCATAAGGTTGTAAAACATTTTTTTAACTAAGTCATTTGCATCTTGCTACCCTGTACAGTGGCTATGTAGGCATTTTTTCCCTAAAGAATAAAATAAGTAATTCACCAAGCCTGAGAGCCACCAAGATGAGGCTTTTCTTTGAGTTCCCACTTTTGAATTAAGTACTATAAAAAAAAAAATGTTTACTGCTAGAAAGGCATTTCATTTTATAGTGGGGCTGTCAATTACTCACTGTTAATGTGTGCATTTAATATGTTAATTGGTTCTTGCATTAGTTTTTTTAATGTGTTAATTGTGGAGTGGTTTTGGAGCCCATGCCTGGGTTCCACTCCACTGCCATCACCATTGCCTCTTGGCCGCCCAGTGGGGCAGCAGTGATAGTGCAGAGGCCTGCAGGGCAGCCCGGGTATGGGCTCTGGGCTGCAGCAGTACAAGGGGGCATGCACATAGGCATAGGCACAGACACATGAGCAGCCACAGCACACATGTAGCCAGGAACACAGCCTGGCTATGTATAGAGCAGTGATCAGCAGGTAAGTCTGTGGAGGGGAAGGGGTGAGGGGAGAGGGAAGGGGCAGGAGGTGCAGATCAAGGCCCCCACAGTGAGGGAGGGAGTGGGGTACAGGCAGGTGCAGGGCCTGGGGTGAATGGGGGGTCCCCAGACTGGGGCAGGTTGTGGTGCTGTGGGAGGTGTGTGTGGTGGGGCGCAACTCCCCACCACTGCGTACACCCCTGGGAGAGGCATCGGAATGTGCTCCCCAGATTTGTGCATGGGGGAAGGCAGATTGGGGCTCTGTGCCCTGCTGCCTTTGCCCCGGGAGCTGCACGTTCCCAGCCCACATGACAGCTGGAGGCACAGCATGACATCACATGACTCCCAGGGCAAAGGCAGCAGGGCACAGAACTGCAGACTGCAGCAGGCAGCCCACCTCTGCCGCACACACAAGTATGGTGGGCACGTGCCCTCATGCCTCCCCCAAGGGTGTGTGCAGCGGCAGGGAGC